>NC_056741.1:1013085196-1013395196 GCF_019279795.1 Protopterus annectens | reverse complement strand
GTTTTGCTGTAGCAGGCAACCGAGTACATGTCAGGAAAATCCTACTAGGACAGCTGAACTTTATTTGGGGATAATCAGGGTCTCTCTAATTGATGTCAGGCATGCACCCAAGAAGACCGAATGTTGTAATTAAATCAAAAGGTGCTTCAACAAAGTATTAGTTTAAGGGTGTGCACACTTATGCAACCAGCGTATTGTACATTTTTTATTTTTCCCCTAAAAGATTTGTTTCTTTTTCAATTGGATTGTACAGGATATAGGTCACATTAAAGATGGGAAAAGTTTTGAAATGATTTATTGTGGTCTCATGTGTTTATATCATAAAAACCTGTAATTTTAACAGGGGTGTGTAAACTTTTTATATCCTGTGTGTGTGTGTGTATGGCTTAATATCAGAGCTTTGGCCGGCTAACATCTACCTGAAATCAGCTGGACGTATAAGTGAATTTAAGTGCACTTTTATCTGCTCTTTTGCATATAGTACTGTATTTATTTATTTGTGTTTTTCACTGAATATTAACTCAGCTGAAGTTGTGGCTGTCTCTTTACAGTTTTATCTGCTCTTTTGCATATAGTACTGTATTTATTTATTTGTGTTTTTCACTGAATATTAACTTAACTGAAGTTATGGCTGTCTCTCTACAGTTTTATCTGCTCTTTTGCATATAGTACTGTATTTATTTATTTGTGTTTTTCACTGAATATTAACTCAACTGAAGTTGTAGCTGTCTCTCTACAGTTTTATCTGCTCTTTTGCATATAGTACTGTATTTATTTATTTGTGTTTTTTCACTGAATATTAACTCAACTGAAGTTGTGGCTGTCTCTCTACAGTTTTATCTGCTCTTTTGCATATAGTACTGTATTTATTTATTTGTGTTTTTCACTGAATATTAACTCAACCAAAGTTGTGGCTGTCTCTCTACAGTTTTATCTGCTCTTTTGCATATAGTACTGTATTTATTTATTTATTTATTTGTGTTTTTCACTGAATATTAACTCAACTGAAGTTGTGGCTGTCTCTCTACAGTTTTATCTGCTCTTTTGCATATAGTACTGTATTTATTTATTTATTTGTGTTTTTCACTGAATATTAACTCAACTGAAGTTGTGGCTGTCTCTCTACAGTTTTATCTGCTCTTTTACATATAGTACTGTATTTATTTATTTGTGTTTTTTCACTGAATATTAACTCAACTGAAGTTGTGGCTGTCTCTCTACAGTTATTTCCCCACCCACCCTCCCTGTTCTTGTATTGGTATAAATGTTGATGGCTTTGAAATTGCCTGCCCCTCTTGTAGATTTGTATTTGGATACTCCTTCTGGGTCCATCTAATTTTCTCACTCAACTGAGTGCAGTGAGATCATATTCTGATTTCAGGCACTCCTACTGTGTACAGAGAGAGCATTTGGGAAGGGCAACCCCTGTAGCCTCTTAATCCTGCTCTGTTCCTTCCCTCAAAAAAAAATATATATATATAAATATATATATATCTTATTCATCTGCTCTTACTGTAACTGTCTTAGTTGCTCTTCTGCATGCTGTTATCTGTTCAGTCGCTCTTACACTGCACTTATTACTGCTTGTTAGTAGCCTTCTAATTTTCTGCCTTCTGCACTAATTTTTTAGTCATTAGTTAATTTACTTGCATTTATTTGAACTGTATTTGCCGTAGTGTTGCTACACGCTCGGGTGTGCTGGCCTGCACTACAATTTGAGTTGTATTTACTGCTGTTTTAGCTGCTTTTCTGTAACAAAAAAAATTTCTAAGCTTGCTTCCTGCCTTTCCTGTAACTAGTCAAGTCCAGATACAGACTTGCTGTATCTAGGACTGTTGGTAAGCTTCTGAGCCCCCCAAGCCTTTCTGTGTTGGAGGGAAGCCTTCTAGCTTATCAGTGGAAGTGGTAAGCACTAGGTAGCCTATCTACCACGGGAAGAGTGGGTTTTGGCCCTGAAATTGTAGCTCATTGGCCATTTGGGCAGTGTTTCCATCTCGTTCTACTTTCTGGTTAAAAGCCCGTTTTGCGTTTCTTTCCAATAACTAGTGTAATCCCGGTACAGGTTTGCTGTATCCAGGACTGTTGGTAAGCTTCTGAGCCCCCCAAGCCCTTCTGTGTTGGAGAGAAGCCTTTTAGCTTATCAGTGGGAGTGGTAAGCACTAGGTAACCTATCTACCACAGGAGGAGTGGTTTCTGGCCCAGAAATTATAGTTCATTGGCCGTTTGGGAAGCTTTTCCATCTCTTTCAACCTTCTGATTTAAAAGCCTGTGTTTGCACTTGTTTCCTGCCTTTCCTGTTACTAGTCTAGTCCAGGTACAGATTTGCTGCATTCCAGGACTCTCTTTGTAAGCTTCTGAGCCCCCCAAGCCTTTCTGTGTTGGAGGGAAGCCTTCTAGCTTATCAGTGGGAGTGGTAAGCATTATGTAGCCTGTCTACCATGAGAGGAGAGGTTCTTGGCCCAGAAATTATAGATCTGAAGTAGTTAACTTCATTTGTGCATCAGCCTATGGGTTATCGGATCCATATCGGATCCGAGCCGGCAGTTTCCAACAGCTGAGATCCGAGCTCCAAGCTCCTCCCCCCTACCCATAATCCCCTGCCATCCCTGCCTGACCTCAGATCTAGTTTGCCGCGGTTACACCAGCAGCTTGATCTCGAGCTTCCAGGCATTAGAGAGCGTTTTTCTGTGAGAAAAATCTTTCTTTTTTGGATTTAGCTAAAGTTTGTGTGTGAAGTTGTTGAGTGTGTGTCTTAGGTTAGTTACCTTAAAGTAGTCGTTAGATTCCCTTTTTTTCGTATTACCCCCCCCCCCCTTTTTTGTGAGAGCGTTAGGGTGTGTGTGCTTTTGGGGCCTAGTGAGTGTGTTTTTAGTTTACTATGGCAGAGGCCCCCAAAACATTTTTTTCTAAATGTACCGAGTGTGGCCATAAGCTCTCCCCAGCGGATGGCCACACTCTGTGCGTTTTATGCCTTGGGGTTGAACACCTGTCATCCGGCTGCGCTATATGTGCAGTGTTCAACCCCAGGGCTCTCAAGGACAGGAGGTCGAAGCTAATTCTGGCGGGACTTCTGCCCCCGGACTCAGCTCCAGTCCCCCTGTAGCTAATGCCGCGGCAGCGCCTTCTGCTACTTCCCTTGGCCTGGACTCAACCTCCCACCTTGGGCCAAGAGGATAGGGAAGCCAGAAGAGAGAAGCATCACAAGCGGCGGGCCGAAGCCTCTGCATTGGCTCCGCCAGCCAAGTGGGCTTCTACACCCGAGACCTCCGAGCCTTCTCCTTCCCGGCTCCGTTCACCCTGCTTCTCGCCGGGGCCAGAGGAGGAGGAGGCCCGGTCACCTTCGAGGTCATCGAGGCGGCACTCCTGTCCCACCTCGGTGGCTTCTTCTAGGTCCACAAGAAGTTTAACTGATGCAGACTTGGACCGGATGATGCGAAGGTTCCTCCAGGCCCAGCTGCAGATGAAAGTGCTCCTGCCCCCCCCCCCCTCCGGGGGGGGGGCTTGACCCCCTGTTTTGTCCCGATTGCTCCTTCCCCGACCCGGGTTTGGGGTCTTCGGAGCCAACTAGCGTTGGAGCCGGGGGACTGTCGGCGCCGATTGAGTGGTTCGGCGCCGATGGCACCCTCGAATCTGTCGGGTCCATTTTCTGCTGATCCGAGCTCTCGGAGCCGAGAGCTGAGCTTCGGATCCGAGACGGTTCGTATGCCTTCGGCTCCGTCCAGGTCGCAGCATGCTGCCCCTTTGGATCCGATCACTTCGGCGCCGGCTCTGATCCGCGCGTCGGATCCGAGGGAGGGTCTGCTCTTGGATCCTAGGGAGTGCTGCTCTCCTTCGGCTTTCGACGTACTGGGAGACGGTTCTTTCGAGGGATTCCAGGCCCCCCGGCCCTAGCTACGGCCCCACCCTGCACTCCCTCTCCGACGGGCCCGACTTCCTTCACCCGGTCCCAGGGACAGCCTGCTCTTGCGTCCCAGATCGTTCCCTTGTTGGAACAGGATGTGGTTGGTGAAACCTCCTTGGACAGCCCCCCCCCGAGGAAGTCCCTCACAAACGCAAGTACAAAAGGAGGCATTTGGACTCCCCTGAGTCCTTGACAGAGGACACGCACTTGGAGGAAGGGGAAGGCTCACCAAGATCACCCCCCCCCGAAGACGTCTCATTTGGAGACATCATGGAGATGCTCAGGATTAGAGGGGGGTGGTCTGCCCCAAAGCCTACCTTTGACGAGTCCGTGTTTCTGGAGGCGTTTGAAGCAGGCCCGTCTACCTCTTCGGTGTCCCCTCCAGCCACCTCCTGGTAGACCTGATCACTACCAGGGCATGGAAGGAGCCGGACACTGTGGAGCCCGTTCCCAAGAGGCCGGACAGAATTCTTAGCCCACCCTCGGACAGGTCACATTGGAGTAAGGGGTCCCCCGTAGACGCCATGTTGGTGGCGGCTGCGACTAAAAGGGAACTAGCCCAGGAGAGTCCCACTGTCCATCCTCCTGACAAGGAGTCTCGGGCGATGGACCGCTTGGGGAAGCAGATGTTTGCTTCAGCCACCTTCTCGGTAAGGTCGCTGAACTATATGGCACACGTAATACGACTCCAGCGGGACCTTATCAAAGAGTAGGCTGGGTCGCCCCCAGAGTCCATGTCGGCAGAGGACAAACAAGTTTACTCTACCTGAATGGCCACTCTCAGGTCTATTTCCAATACCTCTATGCAGCTACTATCCCATGCTACGGTGGGAGCCGCTAGAGCTAGCAGAGTGGGTGTCATCCTAAGGCGACAGGCATGGCTCCGCCACTGTGATTTTGTGGAACCCTTTAAGGCGTCACTCGCTAACACCCCGTTTGATGGTTCTGCCCTCTTTGGCAAGACCGTACGTGACACCTTGGTCCAGAGCGAGAAAGACAGGAAGACGCTGTCTGCCGTCGGAGTCCACTTCTCTGCTCCCCAGAGGTCCTTCTCCAAGAACCAAAAGGGACAGAAGAAGATGTGGTTCCAGAAGTCTCAGCAGTCCCGTTTCGCTCGGGACCCCCCCCCCGTCCTTCAGGGGCAGAGGAGGACAGGGTGGACGCCGCCCTAGAGGCAGAGGGGGCCCGAAGAACTTTGGGTCCAGAGAATCTTTCTCTGATCGGCCCACGCAGCAACCCAGAGGGGTTACCCGACTGCTCCACTCTGGAGGCAGTCGGGGGGCATTTCTCGAGGCACCTAGCAGCTTGGGCATCCATCACAACAAACCACTGGGTGCTTCGGATTATATCCAGAGGCTACGAGATTCCGTTTCTCCATCCCCCTCTCGAACCCAGATCCCTCCCTGATGTTCCATCCGATCAGAGGGAGGCTGCATCCGCAGAAATTCAGCCGCTGCTAGAAAAGGTCGAGATCTAGCACGTCCCCCTAGACCAGTACAAATCAGGCTTTTACTCCAGGTTCTTCATGTTGCCAAAAAAGACGGGGGACTTGAGACCAATCCTCGACCTTTCTCTCTTGAACCGGGCGGTAACCAAAGAAAAGTTCCGGATGGTTACCCTTCAATCCATTCGCCCCCTCTTGCAGGAGAACGACTGGATGTGCTCCATAGACCTCAAGGATGCGTACTACCACATCTTGATGGACAGACGGTCCAGGAGGTTTCGCCGCTTCGGGCTAGGAGCCAGCCATTACCAATTCAGGGTCCTCCCCTTTGGTCTCACCACAGTCCCCAGGGTGTTCACCAAGGTGTTAACTGTGGTAGCGGCCCACCTGAGACTCCAGGGAATTCAGGTCTTTCCATACCTGGACGACTGACTCCTGACCGCCCCCACAAGGCATCTAATCTGCACGGCCAGGAATTATTTTCTTCACCTAGCTCTCCGGTTGGGGATTACGATCAATGTGGAAAAACCTTCCCTTCTTCCGACTCAGGCCATAGATTTAATCGGAGCCAGGTTGAACACAAATCAGCTTATAGCCTTCTTGACTCCGGACCAGCTGCAATCTCTAAAACTTCATGTGCAGGCCATTCTTCATTGCCCAGCCCCTCCGGCGGAATTGGTCCTGAGGGCCTTAGTCTCGATGGCGGCAACCATCAACCTTTTGCCCATGGCGTGTCTGATTATGAGAATCCTGCAGTGGACCCTCCAAGTCCTATGGTCCTTCCTACATTACCCCCTGAGCCATCTTGTTCCTCTCAGCAGGGTTTGCAGGGGAGCCCTCTTGTGGTGGCTCCAGTCTCCGGACCTCCAGAAGGGGCGCCCCTTTTCTATGTCCCCTCCCTTAGCCACGGTGACCACGGACCCTCTTGCCTCGGGTGGGGGGGGCATTGTTTGGGCAGGACCGTCCAAGGCATGTGGAACCATGTGGAGACCTCACTGCATATCAGTGTCCTAGAGATGAGGGTGGTGCTGTTAGTGTTGCAAGCACTTCAGAGCCTTCTTCCCTTCGGGACAATTGCGATCCAGACGGACAACATGTCGGTCAACTGGTATATCAACAAACAAGGAGGAACCAGTCCTATTCACTTTGTCGAGAGGCCATGAGAGTGTGGGAATGGGCGATTTGCACCAACCATTTTCTCATAGCGATGCACATTCCGGGATGGTCCAACATCCTAGTGGACAGATTGAGTCGCACCATCCTCTCGCCGTACGAGTGGTCTCTCAATCTCAAAGTAGCGAAGCAGATTTTCTCCAAATGGGGTCAACCTTGTTATAATCTTTTCGCCTCTCCCTTAAACACAAAGTGCAACGACTACTTCACTCTAATTCCCCCACCCGGGGAATCTCCAAGAGACGCTCTGGTGCATGTTTGGTCACCCGGTCTACTTTATGCTTACCCTCCACTTCCCCTGATGCTGAAGTTTCTACAGAAAGCCAGATGGTTAGGGAGCAGAATAATCCTTATTGCCCCATTCTGGCCTCGTCAGGCTTGGTTCCCATATCTATGGTCTCATTTGGTGAATCCTCCCTGGATTCTAGATCCCATTCCAGATCTGATCTCTCACCCATTGGGCCTGCTGGCCCCAAACCTGAACAACCTCAAGCTCACGGCTTGGTTGATCCAGTTCCACTGTTAGCTAGGACTCCCGGTATCTCTTCCCCGGTCAAAGCCATCCTAGTAGCTGCTCACAAGCCGTCTACTAGTAGGGTTTGTAATAGCAAATGGACACGTTTTTCTATCTGGGCGGAGCATCAGAACTTAGACCCCTTTACAGCTCTATTGCCAGCAGTATTAGACTTTCTATCAAGGTTATTTGACCAAAGTGCTAGCTCCTCCACAGTCAAAGTACAATTGGCAGCTATCTGTCATTACCATGTTGGATGTGAGCTGGGTCCTTTGACCTCGTCCACATTGTGTAAGGCCTTCTTAAAAGGCACCTTCTTACTAAGACCCCCGGTGAAAGATGTAGTCCCTCCTTGGGATTTGGCGCTGGTACTCCAGGCTTTAACAACTTCTCCCTTTGAGCCTGCAGCCTCAGTGGATCTCAAATTTTTATCCTGGAAAACCGCTTTTCTTGTTGCCATTACTTCGGCAAGAAGGGTTTCAGAACTTCAAGCCCTTTGCGCCAAGCCACCGTACTTGACCTTCCACAAAGATAGAGTATTCCTCAGGACCAATCCCTCCTTTCTGCCCTAAATTGCATCCGAATCTAACATCAACCAGTCTGTTAATTTACCAGTCTTCTTTCCCAATTATCAGAATAAGGGTGAGTACAAGTTGCATTCCTTAGATGTACACAGACAACTACGATTCTATTTACACAGGACAGCTGGTCATAGGGAATCAGACCAGCTGTTTGTATCCTTTGCTAAACCTAGTCTGGGGAAACCTGTTTCGAAAGTCACATTGTCCAGGTGGATTTCCCAGTGTATTCTTCTGGCTTATGAGAGTTCTGGCCGGCCTGCACCTCAGGGAGGCCATGCCCATTCTACTCGGTCTATTTCTACCTCCGCTGCTTTTAGTTCTAGAGTATCTTTGGATGACATTTGCTCAGCAGTCACGTGGGCTTCATCTCATACCTTTATAAACCACTATAAGTTGGATTTTGTCTCCAGAGGGAGAGCATCCTTTGGCTCCGCAGTGCTCCGGAACATCCTTCCATGAGGACCTCCCAAGATTCAGGTAGCTGGGGACTCTCTCCCATAAGTTGATGCACAAATGAAGTTAACTACTTCAGATTAAGAAGTTATGTACTCACCATAATGTTCCATCTGAGAAGGTAAACTTCATTTGTCAGCAACCGTCCCTCCCTCTGTCCCCCTGGCCTACTTGGATGTTCATGGTATTCCTGTGTCATGACGGATTGTATCCAGGTTAGTCTATAGAGGTGATCCTCTTCTCTGATATTGCAGGTGTTGCTTTTAGGCAAAGTCGATCTGAGGTTAGGCAGGGATGGCAGGTGATTATGGGTAGGGAAAGGAGCTTGGAGCTTGGATCTGAGCTATTGGAAACTGCCCAGCTCGGATCCGATATGGATCCGATAAACCATAGGTTGCTGACAAATGTTTACCTACTCAGATGGAACGTTATGGTGAGTACATAACTTCTTATTTATTGACCATTTGGACAGTTTGTCTGTCTCTTTCAACTTTCTGGTTTAAAGACCACATCTGCACTTGTTTTCCAATCTTTCCTTTAACTAACCTTACTGGGTCGCACTAGAAAGCCTTAAACTGATACAAGCCTTCTAGCTGAGGAGAAAGACTTTGGAGTGATTAAGTATCCGTTTTCTATACTTTCTTGCTGTACTTAACTATTTTCCAGCGTTTATTGTGATTTAAAAGCTTGTTTTTTTTCACATATTGTACTTATTTGACTGTCTGCACTTTTAAAAAGGTTTTTGTTTAAATTTGTTTAACTGTTGTAGGCTACACACTAAAGTGCAATAGCCTTTTCTGATCGTTTGTAGTCGTTTAAAGCTGTTTTAAGTGTATTTTT
Organism: Protopterus annectens; assembly: GCF_019279795.1. Taxonomy (NCBI): domain Eukaryota; kingdom Metazoa; phylum Chordata; order Ceratodontiformes; family Protopteridae; genus Protopterus; species Protopterus annectens. The sequence goes on along the minus strand of NC_056741.1, from coordinate 1,013,386,290 downwards.
TACTGTTTTTGCCTTATCTTTTCAAAAAAAAAAAAACAAAAAAAATCCTTGTTTCCTGCCTTTCTAAGCTAGTATAGTCCAGTTTTCAGGCTAGTGCTGAATTCAGGGCTGTGATACTAGTTTCTGAGTTGCCCATACCTTACTTGGATAGAAGGAAGTTTCTCTGTTCACCTGTGAGAGAGGGGAGCTTTGAGTAACCTGTCTGTCCATGGAGGAGTGGTTCCAACCCAGACGTTAGTAGTTTATTGGCCATTTTGGGCTAATTTCTATCTCTTTCATAGTCTGTTTGCACGGTTTTGCGCACCGGGCAGTGCCGGTTAGCTACAGTTAAATTATTCCCGGCTCCACTGTCTCCTCTTCAGTTTTTCCCTTGAAACTAGTCTAACTCTCAACCTAAGCACTTAAAAAGCATCTTATAGCCCAGCACTTGCTCAGACCTAAAAGCAAGCACTAATATACCCTGAGACTGATTGCCCAGCAGGGCAAGGCTCTTTATTCACCCCTAACCAACCAAGCGACTAAGCAGCTCACCCTACTATTCAGGCATGACCAAAGGGCAACTTCAGGTGCACTCTCCAGTCCAGTTGGTGAATCTGGGTATCCTGAGGCAATGTTACAACTGCCTCATGTACACAGACAACCCTCTCCTCCTTCCACAAAACACTAACATATGCGAGAGCTGCAATTATACAGCTAAACTGTCTACACCCAAGACTGGAACAGACAGTCAAGAGGAGAAGGTTAACACTTGCACCACAACTCCAGCCGCACACAGACCTACTAAAACAGCACTGGAAAAAAATACACATAAATACACAAAATCGTACTCGGAGGTTCTAAATAAAAACCTGCAAAAGCATCAGAGACCTCCAAAGCAGACACCCAAACAGCCTGCACATCCTGTCACAAACCAGACAACACATAAAAGACAAAATCAGTGTGCCGCACAATCATAGCCCTTAAGGCGAAATAACATACCTAACACACTCTAGTAATAGATGACTCTATAGTCAGGCACACTGACGGTCCCACTCACTAGGCTGGACAAGCAGAAGGTTACTGTTAGCTGCCTGTCGGGAGCCAGAATCTGCCACATAACAAGCACTCAGGTCACTCCAGAACAAGTACAAATATGACTCTGTCATTGTTCATGTTGGTGTGAATGACCTGAGATGTACCTCCCTGGACTACATGAAAAGAGACATGGAAGAGCTCTGTGATCATGTAGCCCAGGCTGGTATGACACTGACCCTGAATAGCATCCTGCCCTCACCAAGAATGAGACCTCAGTATAAAGAAAAAAATTATCAATTTCAACAATTGGTTAAGCTTCTGGTGCCATTCAAATGGGATCCAGTGTCTATCGGCCTGGGACGACATGCTCGACAAGCCACGTTGCTTCACAAGGGACTGCTTGCACCTGTCACCCCTATGCTTTGGAATACTGGCCAAGGCTCTTGCTGCCCCAATAGTGCCTTTTTTAGGCAAGGCTCAAAAGTCAAACCCATCTCCATAAACAGCACAATTAACAAAAAACTGAGGGTTATGCTACTTGATGCCAGGAGTTTAAATCTCAGATTGCACTCGCTCGAAGCACTCCTCAGTATGGAGAACGTCGACATCTGTGCAGTAACTGAAACCTGGTTCAAGGCTCCAGAGAGCACCCCAGCACTACCGGGCTCCAACTCGTACCACACGTTTCGGCCACAGAACACTGATCGAAACACAAAAGGAGGGGGGTGTATCCATATTCATCAAGGATACCCACACCTCCAGGTTAGTGGCGCAGCATGATATCTCTGAGATCATCCATGTGCAACTAACATTGGGCAAATCTGCAACTCAAATTGTGGCCTGTTACATATCAGCCTCCATGACCCAGGACCACCACTCCACCTTTCTGGAGACACTGGAAAAAATGAAGGTCCTACCAAACACCCTGATATTGGGCGATTTCAATTACCCTACCATTCACTTTGGAAAACTACTTGAGTACAAATTCCCAGGCCCAGCGCTTCCTGGAATTCATCAACTCAAATGCCCTGGATCAGCTGGTAAACTCCTCTACCAGAGGTGAAAACATATTGGACCTGGTCATCACCAACGTGGGCGACAGGTGTTCCACACTAGAGGTCAACCCGTCACTGGTTAGATCAGACCATAAACTAATCACTCTGGATGTCCACACCCCACCAAAACCCCCAACTAAGGAAACCACAGTAAAAAACTTTTCCAAAGCAAACTTCACCGTACTTAAGACAGAGGTAGTAAGTTTCACAGCCCCCACGCTAAAGAATAATCCTGCCAAAGATGCAGAAACCTTTACAAATGCACTCTGTGAGCACCTACAAGGATGCATGGATTGTGCCATCCCTAGCAAAACCAAGACTCTCTCCTCTAAGAGAAGGAAACCAGTTTGGTGGACCCCTGCAATAAGCAGGCTATACAACAGGAGGAGGAAACTAATTCATAAAAAAAAGCAAATCCCAAGAAGGAAAGACATCCCTGATCAGTATCAGTAAGAAACTGAGGTCCCTCATGAAATCATCCAATGCTAACTTTGAAAGAAAAATAGCCAAGGATTCAAAAGATAACCACAAAGCCACCTTTAGCTATGTTAAGAATCTTAAGAGGCAACTCGCAGATATGCACTGAACTAGTGCAAAATAGCACAAAATGTACTGAATCTACTGATATTGCCAACATCCTGGCAGATAAATTCAGTGCAAACTTAACCCCCCTCTCACCTCCAAAAGGGCCCACAGCAATACCGGAAAAGTGTAGTGTCCTGGAAATCACAGGCGCACAGGTGAAAACAGCCCTTTCAAAAGCCAAAAACACAACGTCAGTGGAACCAGATGGTGTGCCAGGCTGCGTCTTGCACGAACCACAGAACAAACTAACCCCTCACCTAAACACGCTGTTAACCTCAGCCTCTCCACAGGCTACGTGCCCATAGAATGGCGCACAGCAATAATTACTCCTCTCCACAAACGAGGGGCCACAGCTAACCTTGGTAACTATCGCCCCATAAGCCTGACTAGCCTGTTCTGCAAGGTTATGGAGCACATCATCATGGAACTCATTAACAAAGACATTGGGAACCTCCAAACACTTGAACCGACCCAGTTTGACTTTAAGGGCAGATCATGTCTACTAAACCTGGTGGACTTCTTTGAGACAGTTACCAAGGCCATAGATGAGGGAAAGGTGGTTCACACGGCCTACCTTGACCTTGCCAAGGCTTTTGACACCACTCTCCACTCTGTTATTACAGAAAAACTCACCAGCCTGAGCATAAACCCCTACGTCACAAGATGGGTTGCCAATTGGCTTACATACAGAACTCACACGGTAAGAATAGCGGGCTGCAGATCCGACTCTAAACCAGTCGCAAGTGGTGTCCTACAAGGCTCAGTCCTGGGACCCCTACTGTTCGGCATATACTTCTCAGAAGTACAGACAAATACAGGAGGACTATAGCTAACCAAGTTCGCCGATGACTGCAAACTGGGAGCCATAATTGACTCCCCAGCTGACACGGACATCCTCCAAAAAGGCCTTACTGAGACGGACACCTGGTGTCAAAGTCATGGCCTCAAGCTAAATGCCAAAAAAATGCATAGTCATCCCGTTTGGGAAAAACAGAACACCCACGAATTACCACATAGGTGGCAGCCACCTTAATACGGAAGAGGTAATAAGAGATCTGGGGACCCAGGTAGATAGTAATCTCTCCTTTGACAATCATATTGCCAAAGTAGTTAGGAAATCCTTCTGTGTGGCCCATCTAATTACTAAAGGGTTTGCATGTAGAAATAGGTTATAGTGCCCCTCTACTCGTCACTCATTAGACCCATCATAGAGTACAGTGCCCCATTTGGGATGTACCTCACAAGACACTTCCAACAGCTGGAAAGACCACAAATGTACCTCACCAAGAGGATTACTGGTCTCAAACATATGTCTTATGCAGCCCTACTGAAAAACTCTGGCTGTACTCAGTGGCATATCGCTTACTCAGAGGTGATCTCTGCCTGACTTACAAAGCCATGTCCAACTCAGAATTGGACAGCTCCACCTAAAGAAATCCAAGTCACTGCGAGCCATGCGCTCTAGTGAGCTAAACCTCGCCACAACAATAAATAGAACATGCTGGAGGAATAGATTCCTGTCACAGAGACTCCCCATGCTTTGGAACAAAATTGCATTGGGCAGAGACCCTCACTAACAACTCTTCAAGAGAAACCTTGACGAGTGGATCGGTAACAGAAAATACACCCCTGAGATCACTTCTTTGGCTCTGCTTGACAGAGGATCAGTTAATTAATCAGTGGGGCGGCGAAAGCCGACACACTCTGGCTAGGCTTATAAATGCCCTCGGGCAGATAGCCTAGTACCTACCTATGGACTGTGTGTGTGTGTGTGTGTGTGTGTGTGTGTGTGTGTGTGTGTGTGTGTGTGTGTGTGTGTGTGTGTGTGTGAGACTGTGTTTGTGTATACACTCACACATCCATCTGTCCATAAAGTATTTTTTTTCCCATTTTTGCACATGGGGGTCATGGTGTCACATCAGCAGTGACTATCACATTGAAGCAGTGTTCACATATGTAGGTGCATGTCTTTGTGTAGATAAATATACACAGAGAGAGAGAGGTGAAAACGCAAAACATTAACTACAGTGTTCTTACACGAAAGTGTTGAAAACCAAAGTCATTCAAATTAGACATTCAAAGAAATTAGAAAATCAGAAAGAGTGAGGGAAAAAGTGGGAGCTGGAAACGATGGATCAGGCTGCGAAGGGATACTAGTTGGCTAACAAAGAAGCTAAGAAAGCAGCTGTTGCAAGTGAACAGGACGTTAGAGGCACTTTACAAGCTTCTGTGATGTAACTCATCAGATGGGACAAAGGAACTGTATCTAGTTGGAAAAACTGAAAGATGTAGAAGGTAATCTTCAGACACCATTCATAAGGGTAGCCAGCAATAACCTACTCACCAGTCCAGAGGAGATAAAGGGCAGATGGAAGAAGTACGTCCAGCAGCTCTTGAGTGAGTGAACAAAATCCCACAGAAGATATAGTTCCCCATATAGAGCCTAGGATGAGAGTAAGAAGAGGCACTCTGTAACAAGTAAGGACAGCACTACAGGAAATTAAGTCAGGGAAATCAGCAGGCTCAGATGATGTCTTTGCTGTGTATAATTGTATCCAGATTTGACTTGGCTTTCCTTCAAAAAGTAAGCACCTTTTAATTTCATAACTGCAGTCACTATCTGTAGAATTTTTTGTGATCAGAAAAATTAAATCAGTTCCACACACACACACACACACACACACACGCACACACGCAGGTGATATCAGTGTGGTGGCTGAAAGTGAGATAGAGATGAAAAGCTTGCTGATGGAGATGAAAGCAGAAAGTGCAAAAGCTGGCTTGTTATTCAACATCAAAAACTAGAATTTTACATATATCTGTAGTGCCTGCTTCCTTTTTCCATGTTTGACCATGAGATTTCACAGACTTGACAGATGTCCTAAAAGAAACTCCATGATTACAGCAAGTTGGTATAAAGTAAAAAAAAAAGGACAACCATAATATAATTAGTTGTGGTATCTGAATGAATGCATGAAAACAATATGCATATTATTTAAGTCATTGTATAGCAGGAGATGGGGGAAGGTGGAAAATCAGTTCAAATAGAAAATGATTAACAAATGCCAGAAAGCTGTATAGGGGCATTTCCATTTCCTTTCCACTCATTCTTCCAGATATCTCCTTACTGGAAAAATTGTGCCCCAGCTCCAGAGTAAATTAGATAATGCTTTGCAGGATGACAATAGAGGAAAAAGATTGCAGAGGGGTAACAGAATGCAGTTAATGACTGGCAGCTAGAGAAGAGAAAAAAACAGAAAAAGAAACAGAGGTGCAGTCTTATAAAAATGACCTGTACAGCTAGATACAGGATATTCCCTTTTTGTCACTGATACAGTGACTTTTAGAGTATTTATTCTCTTCTTTGCCCAATGAGAATATAACTGATGATGTGAAGTTGTTCAGTCTCGCCGTTTGTTCTTGCACGTGGGTACGGAGCCAATCCATCGGCTCCGAGTCGGCCGCTTTCTAAGCTCAAGATCTTTGAGTAGCTCGAGGCACAGTCCCCTATCCCATGATGCTCTCCTACCAACCCCAGATCTAGTTTGCCGCTGCAATGGATCGCACAATCTTCGGAGAAGCTCTGGCCAGTAATCTTTTTTTCCTGTCTTTGGACAATTTTTTTCTATAGATATAGTTTATCAGGGATCTGATGTAGGTTATTTAGACATATCACAGGTATTTGTTGCATTTCAGTGAATTAACTGCAGTGTTTATATTGTTGGAGTGGTTGCTCTTAGGCCTTTGGCCTTTCTTTAATTGGCATTTTACTTGACAGGGCTCTGTCAGGTTGCTTCCCTATCCCCTTATTTGTCACACAGTGCGCACAGTTAGATTTGTTGTTCAACTTGCTATTAATATTTTTCTTTCTGTTTAGGGATTTGAACTTTCTAGATATATATTTATAAAACTTAATATTATTAGATTGTTGTTCAGGGATTAAACTTTCTTGATAATTCTGATATTAGATATATCGTATCAGGGATCTGATAATTTGTGATTGATTCTGTCATGTCTGAAAAACAGAAGTCAGGGTTTAAGAGTTGTAACTGTGGGCAGAAAATGTCCATTACCGATAATCATGTTTCTTCTGTGTATTGCTTGGGGCCGGTACATTTACAAGAGGAGTGCTCTATCTGCCACTCCTTCAGTGGTAGGTTTGTTAGAAAGGCGAAGGACGTTGGTGGATAGAGGGCTTTTAAAGCCAGACTTTCAGGAAGCATTGGACAAGACTGACCAAACCTCCAAGTCCTCAAAGGGGTCGAAGTCTTCAAAGGTGTCCTCAGAGCCTAGGTCCTCGGCTCCGAGCACCTCTGGGAAGACTCGGTCGCTGGCTCCTCAGTCTTCGGAGCCGTGCACCAAACTCGTATCTCGGAGCCTAATCCCAGTGTTGGAACCTGTGTCGGAAGTGTTTGAAGTCTCCAATACTTAGGTCGGTGGATTCTTTGGCTCCTTTGACCCGTTCTTCCAGGACCCTTTTGGACTCAATGTGGACCGTGTGGTACAGATGTTCTTAGAGAACCCGGCTCTGGCCAAATTCCTTTCGCTTTGTCTCAACTGACCTCGAAGCCAGCGGCCCTCCCTGTTACGAGTTCTACTCCTCCTCCAAGGCTAGTCGAGCCTTCGGAGCCAGAAAGAGAAGATCTGATAGTTGTGGAACCCTGTGAGCCAAGGCCTGTTCCAGTGCCCTCGGCCCTGTCGACCTTGATTTCTTCGGTTCCGATCGAAGAATCTCGGAGCTGACACTCTCTCACTGGTTCCGGGGGGGGGAGTCGAACCGAGGCTTCGGTTCTGATTCTCCCTCTTGGGGCTTCAGCGCACATGAGCTTGGCTGTGTCCTCTGGTTCAGAGCCCATGGCCTCGGCCCCGGGGAGGTTGCCGTCTTCCTCTCAGCCAGCGGACTCCTTGGGCCGAGACACCGGTGCTTTCGCTGCCATGAGGAGGGTCATGTTTGCAAAGACATGTACCTTTTCAGATCTTTCCTCTTCCTCCCCTAAAGGGCTGCGTTCTGTCTCTACATCACAGGTTCCTACCAAGCGTCAAGACCCAGAGCCTCAGGAGACCCCCATCGGGTGACCCCTGCTCTACGGAGACTTCACCAGACTCCCCCACTGATGAGGTCCCTAGGAAGAGTGCGTGCAAGAGGAGGCATTTGGATTCCCCTCAGGAATCCTTAACATCAGACACTGACTTAGAGGAATCTGAAGGGTCCCCACGGTCCCCCTCTGAGGATGTCTTGTATGCAGACGTTTTGGAAATACTAAGGCAGAGGGGCGACTGGCAGCCCCTTACTCCTATTGAGGATGAGTCTGTGCTCCTGAAGGCCTTTGGGTCTCAACCTTCCATCTCCTGGGTTTCTCCGCCCTTTGACAAATAATGGATTGGGTCACTTGAAGGGCGTCGGAGACCCAACAAATTTATCACCTTCCCCCCAAGACAGATCCTTTCTTACTAAGGGAGTTCCCGTTGATGCCATGGTGGTGGCGGCGGCCACCAAGAAAGAGACGTCAGAAACCTCTTCTGTCCATCCTACTAACAGAGACTCTAGGATGATGAACAGAGATACGGGAAATGCATCTTTAGTTCTGCAACATTTGCAATGAGATTGCTTAACTACTTAATCCATTTTACCCGTTTTCTATGAGATCTCCTCAAGGAGTTTTGAGATGCTCTACAGGGCAACACAGCTTATACTGTCTCTGAGAAGATGACGGCGCAACTTAACACCCTTAATTCTGTTGTGTACTCGTCCATGTGGCTCATTTCTTATGCAGCCGATGGATCGAGCCGGGCAGCAGGTTCAGCAATAACTCTGCAGAGACAATCCTGGATGCGGTTATGCTCCTTTGCAGAAGCCTTCAAGTCTTCCTTTGTCAACACCCCATTCTACGGCTCTTCCTTGTTTGGGCCCAAAGTCAAGGAGACTCTCACTAGGTGTGAGCAGGAGGGAAAGACTCTGTCTGTCGTAGGAGTCTGTTTTCCACCCCTACTAGACATACCCCAAAGGGCAGAAAGGTGGAAAAATGTGGTTCCGGAAACCCTGAGGAGCTTTCCAAAACACACGTAGTGAACCCCCTCCAGGGGCAGAGGAGGGGGTTATAATGGTAGACCCCGTCCAGGTGGCAGAGGGGGTCTGCAAAACCAGGGTGACAGGAAGCAGTTCCTTGGCAAGCCCCATCAGCGCTCCTGAGAGGAGGCCCGACTGTCCTGCTCTGGAGGCTGTCTGGGGTCGCTTGGCTTTATACCCAGATGCCTGGCTAGGAATTACATCAGATTCTTGGGTAAAAAGCATAGTTACCAGAGGATACATCATCCCCTTTTCAGAATCCCCTTCTATTCGTACAAGAATCCCAGACGTTCCACCCAGTCTGCGGGATCAAGCAGCCATAGAACTTCACAAGCTGCTAGAAAAAAAAGAGTTATCCAGCCAGTCCCGGCAGACCAGATAGGTTCAGGAACTTACTCCAGGTTCTTTTTAGTTCCAAAGAAAACGGGGGACTGGAGGCCCATCCTAGACCTCAGCAAACTCAACACCTTTGTCAAAAAGGAAAAGTTCCGGATGGTCACGCTTCAATCGACACTACCGTTTCTAGAAACGGACAGTTGGATGTGCTGTATAGATCTCTAGGATGTGTACTACCACATCAAAATGGCCAGACCATCTAGAGATCACTTGTGTTTCTGGCTGGGGGCCAGTCACCACCAATTCCAAGCACTGCTCTTTGGTCTCACCACAGCCCACAGAGTGTTCACCAAATGCATGGCAGTGGTCACGGCTCATCTGAGACATTTAGAATTCCGCGTGTTTCCATATCTGGACAACTGGCTCCTCACTGCCACCACCAGGCATCAACTGATTAATTCCAGAGATTACACAATCAACTTGTGTCCCCAGTTAGGCATAACCATAAATTTCGAAAAAATCTGCTTTATTGCTGTCGCAGCATATTTCCTTTATAGGAGCAGATCTAGACACCACCACCGCCTTGGTCAGATTGCCTCAAGCAAGAGTAATCTCTCTATGAAGTCAAGTGTCCCACTTGTTAATTGAAAGAAGAGTTCCTGCATTCCAGGTTCTGAAGCTGTTAGGCACCAGTGCCAGACCTTCTGACTCATTGGTCAGGAGTTCTTCACCCCTCTCTTTTTCTCCCTCAAACTGACAGCTTGGCTGCTGCACTTCCCAACCTAGCCAGGTCATATAAATTGTATTCTGCGGTACAACATATTTTAGTTTCTTCTCATAAAGTCTCCACCAGGAAACTGTACAACAGCAAATGGAAGCGATTTGTTCGTTGGGCTTCTCAGCATAATATTGATCCCTGTGTCACTCCTATTCATAGTATTTTGGAATTCTTGACTTCGCTTTTTCACGATGGTGCGGCAGCTGCTACTGTAAGGGTTCAATTGGCTGCTATATCCAACTTTCATGTGGGATTCAAAGGTTCTAACATTGTCCCACAGATTACGTAAAGCTTTTTTGAAAGGGACACATCACCTTAGGCCACCCATCAGACATACTGTTATTCCCTGAAATCTAAATTTGGTGCTGTCTCAACTTATGCTTCCCCCCTTTGAGCTGGCGTCATCTTGTCTTCTGATGTTTCTTTCTTGCAAGACAATTTTCTTGGTGGCTATTACCTCAGCGCACAGTTTCTAAACTGCATGCACTTTGTCAGACCTCCATATCTGGTCTTTCACCACGACAGAGTGTCTCTCAGGACAAATCCTACCTTTCTTCCTAAGGTCTACTCTGAGACTAATTTAAACCAATCTATTGAGCTTCCCACCTTTTTCAGACATCATTCCAATAAATTGGAATACATGTTACATAAGCTTGATGTTCACAGACAATTGAGGGTTTATTTGGACAGAACAAAGGAATTTAGGAAATCGGATCAACTCTTTGATATCCTTCAAGAATGCAACTGCAGTCATAACATGTGGGTTGTCCTGCCTCAGGCAGCCCTCGGTCGGCCGGATTCCAAAGTCTGGGTCCGACGTCGGCTGATGTCGCATTTCTCTCCGACGTCAGAGCGGCTGGAGTACATAAGCATCAGCCGATGCCATTTACTTCAGTCTTTCTTGCCGCGCGGTGCCCGAAGCAGAAGCAGTTCGCAAGTGCCGGTCGGTCAGCTCCTGTATTCTACGATACCGAAGTCATCAAAAAAGCTAAGTACCCCGTTGGGGACCTTTTCTTGCCTCAGCCAATGTCAGAAATTACTGAAAAAGTTAACAATTGTCTTTCTTGTGGTAAACAAATACCTCATAAGGATTTCCACTCTTACTGTCTCCCTTGCCTGGTCCCAGACCACGACGTCTCGGCCTGTGTAGCCTGTGCTCGCTTCAACAAGCGCACTCTCAGGCGCCGGGCGGAGTTCGCTGAAGATTTTTTCGGCGATAATTTTGCTTACACCATGCCGTCGGATCTTCTGACATCGCAAACTCCCAAAAAGCGTAAAGACCGGGACCGACATCCTCGGCCCGCGTCTACCACCGACTCCACGCCAAAACCTAGCGCGAGTGCTCCGGTTCCCTCAGAGACGGTCTCTCCTCCGCTCCGAACCGAAGACACCGCATTACCGACGACTCTGATTCCAGACATTACTCCGACGCCAGTTATAGATTTTCCTCCGGATACCGAAACCGAGGAAATGCCCGAGACCATTGCTGTAGACAAGGTCACTCCTGCACGTGGAGCTGCCAGACCCCCTATGGCCATGTCCATTAAGGCCTACACTAGGGCTAAGGCAGCCAGCAAAACAAAGCATATTACTTCTAAATCCTTACCTCAGCCGACTCCAGAGACTCAAATTATGTCCATGGCTGCTGATTTAATTTCCATGATTAGAGGTTCACAGGCCCATCCTGAGAGAGGATCCCAGCCTCCTCTTGATAAAAGGCCCCGGGTTGAACACTCTGACCCTACTCCTTCAGATGAAGATTCTGAGGGCTCTGTCCACTCTGATAGCCAGGAAGAGCTCTTCCAGACCTATGAGGACTCGGATGCAGAAGATTCCATCCCCTCGGCCTCCCCTCCTGAGGATATTTCTTTTGGGGAAGTTCTGCACACCATGAGGGAACATTTCAAGTGGCAAGGTCAGGATTATTCTGATTCTAGGAAACGCCTTAGGACTTTCCTTAAGAAGCCTCAGCACAGGCCCTTAGCTATTCCTCCTGTACTTGATGTTCTGGATGATTTGTATTCTGACTCTAGTGCTACCCCTGATTCTCTTCCTCCTGCTCCAGCCAAGCCAGACAGGTATTACAGGGTCCCCGAAACTCATTCCCATTTATTCAGGGCCCATACTGTTGATTTGGAAACTATCTCACAGGGGCCTAAAGGAGTTTCAGCCTCCACCTCAAAAAATCCTTTGCCCTCCAACAGGGAAGCTAGGTCATTAGAGAGATGGGGCAAAAAGGTTTACACAACCACTACCTTATCTATGAGAGTTTTAAATTGCCTTTTTCATATGTTACAATATCAGGATTATCTGTTAGAAGATTTACAAAAAACATTAGCCACTCCTGATCCTTTAGACAGGAAGACTTTGCAGGAAGCTGTACATAACACTCAGCAAGTAAGCAATCACTTCCTGCAGTGTGGATATGATGCACTGGAAGCTTCATGTAGGGCAGCTATGACAGGGGCAGTCATTCGTAGACATGCTTGGTTAAAAGATCAACATCTACCAGATCATGTAAAAGCAAAACTTCTGGATGCACCTTTAGAAAAGAACAAGCTTTTTGGTACAAATGCTAAGGATGTGTTAAAGACCATTGAAGAAAAAGCAAAATCAGTTCAGACTGTGAAAGATTTCCTCCAGGTTCAACCCCCCAGATTCAGTAGGAATTGGCCTTCAAAAAACTGGTCCTTTCCTAATCCAGAAAAGTTTCAAAGGGGTAAGAACAGACGTGGCCGAGGAAGAGGCCAATACAGAGGCCCTTACAGGGGACGACAATGGCAGCAAGGAAACCAAAGAAGTGACGCAGGGGTTTCACCTGCCCCACAACCACAATCTCAATGACTTTCCTCTACTACCACCTACCAGGGAACAACTAGAAGCTCCCTTGGGCGGGAAATTATCTCTGTTTGCAGAAAACTGGCACAGACTGACAAAGGACAAATGGATTTTGGACATTATAGACCGAGGGTACAGGTTCCACTTTCATACCTTACCAAGAAAACAAGGCATGCCAAACCTACCACAAAATCAGAGGGCAGAGGCTATCAAGCAAATCACTCTGCTGACTCTGATGAAAGCAATAGAAAGAGTTCCACAACAAGAACAAGACCAGGGGTTTTACTCAAGACTGTTCCTTGTTCCAAGAAAAGAATCTCAATGGAGACCAATACTGGACTTGTCCGCATTAAACACCTTTCTCATAGTACCAAAGTTCAAAATGCTGACTCTACAGCAACTCCTTCCCATGCTGGGCAAGGGGTCATGGCTGATTACTCTGGACCTCAAGGAGGCATACCTGCATGTCCCTATCAGACACAGCTGCAGAAGATACCTCAGATTTCTTGCAGGGCCAGAGCATTATCAATTCTCAGCATTGCCATTTGGCTTATCTACTGCGCCCAGAGTATTTACAAAATGCCTGGCTTCAGTAATTGCTCATTGCAGGCTCCAGGGTATACAAATTTACCCGTACCTGGACGACTGCCTCATACAAGCGGACGACAAATTGATGTTGACAAAAAACCTGGATTATGTCATACGATTACTTCAAGCTCTGGGATACACAGTCAACTTCCAAAAGTCAAGACTGCAGCCATCCCAGCAAATAATCTTCTTAGGAGCCAAACTGGACACAGCCTCTCAGATGGCTTACCTGACAGAAGACAAGCAAGAGAAGTTAACTCATTACTTCAAAGGTTTGGCAAAACTCACCCAGATGACTGCAAGGAGATTCCTACAGGCTCTGGGTTACATGGCATCTGGCATTCTCCTGGTCCCACTAGCAAAACTACACATGAGAAAGCTTCAATGGTACCTAAAAAGCATTTGGTCTCAACACAGCAACAACTTGGAGACAATCATACCACTCATTCCATGCCTACAAAAGGAATTCCTATGGTGGGCCTCGGTGAGCCAGGCAAACACGGGTATGTCATTCAAAAAACCACAGATAACACAGACCATGACTACAGACGCCTCAGACCTTGGATGGGGGGCGCACATGGAAGGCAGGTGTATACAAGGACAATGGTCTCCAAAGGAAACACATCTGCATATAAACCAAAAGGAAATGCTGGCAGTAATGCATGCCATCAAGGCCTTTCAACACCAACTCCAGCAAGGCCATTTAATGATACGGACAGACAACACCACTGTGATGTGGTACATAAACAAGCAGGGGGGCACCCACTCTTACCCCCTTTGCAGACTGACAATGCAGCTTTGGGAGAAATCACTGAGCCTGTACATCCAGTTACAATCCCAGTTTGTTCCAGGAAAAGACAATGTGTTGGCGGACAGCCTAAGCAGGAATTTCACAGATCCACACGAGTGGAGGTTACATCCGAAGGCCTTCAGACAACTCACTTCGACATGGGGCCAGAAGTGGACCTATTTGCCTCTCACCTCAACCATCTTCTACCAAAATTTTGCACAAGGACATACCATCCAAAAGCTTGGAAAATAGATGCCCTCTCATTCAAGTGGAACTCCCTAGCAATCTATGCATTCCCTCCTCTGCCACTGATGACCTCAGTATTACTAAAGATCAAAGCAGAGAAACCCAAGGGAATCATAATAGCTCCGGACTGGCCAAGACAACACTGGTACCCACTACTACAGAGCATATGTCACACCAGGAGGTGGGCCCTTCCCCAGTGGCCTCTACTTTTGACTCAACACAATTTCGAAACACTGCATCCAAATCTTCAGACACTGCAGCTAACAGCCTGGGAGATCCCATAAATAACTTCAGCTTATCTTTCTCCAAGGAAGTTCAGCGGATATTAACAGAGGCTCGAAGACCATCCACCAGAAAGGTCTACTTAGCAAAGTGGAAAAGATTCAGCAATTGGAATACCAGCAAGGGGCATGATGCATCATTGTTGAACATCCCACTCATCTTGGAATATTTGGCAGATATGTTAAAGAACGGCCTCTCATATTCTTCCATAAAGATACATGCATCTGCTATTTCAGCTAGATACAACACTGATCCTCCTGTTTTTTCTCACCCCTTATTAAGGCAATTCCTCAGGGGAATCAAGAACATTAAGCCACCAAGGAAGGCCCCAGTGCCAGCCTGGGACCTCAGTTTTGTCTTAGAAAAACTGTCTCTACCTCCATTTGAGCCAGCAGCTTCAGTTGACTTGCAATTTCACTCATGGAAGACAGCTTTCCTGTTGGCAATTACCTCAGCAAGAAGGATTTCAGAGCTACAGGCCCTAATGGCAATACCACCCTTTATTATTTTTCACAGAGACAGGGTTTCATTAAGGACCAACCCTACTTTTATGCCAAAGGTGGTATCTAGGGTTTCTTTAAATCAAGCCATTCAACTGCCTGCTTTCTTCCCCAATCCTGAGAATAAGGGGGAAAGACTGTTGCATACCTTGGACATTCACAGACAACTTAGATACTACCTGGACAGAACCAAGGCCAGTAGGAAGTCTGAACAACTTTTTGTAGCTTACGCCCCTGCAGTACAAGGAAAAGCAATTTCAAAACAGACTATTTCTAAATGGATTGGACATTGCATCAGATTCTGTTATTCCTTTCATGGAAAGACTGTTCCAGCCAATATCAGACCACATTCCACAAGAGCTACAGCCACCTCTACAGCATTCTTAAGAGGGGTGCCTACCAAGGACATTCTAGAAGCTGCTACATGGAGCTCCGTGCATACATTCTCCAAACACTACAATCTCCCTCTATACTCCAGATCCAGAGCAGGCTTTGCTTCGGCAGTCCTGCAGGGTTTGATTGCCACACCATCCTTTTCCTAGAGCATTCCTCCTCCCCCAGCTACGCTATGGTATTCTACCCACATGTTATGACTGCAGTTGCATTCTTGAAGGACATAGTACAGTTTTGTACCTACCATAAATGTAGATGTCCGATGGACATGCAACTGTAGTCGGATTTTCCCTCCCTCCATACCCCTCTATGCCTAGGGTCCACTCCTATCCCTGTTTCTCTTAGCTGGGGATATCTGTTATGGTGTATTTGTTTTATTGCTCATTTATTTGTTTGGAATCCTGTTTTTGTCTTCCAATTTGATCACAGCCTTCCTTGGAGGGCACCTGGCATCTGGGGCAAGAAACACTGAAGAAAATGGCGTCGGCTGATGCTTATGTACTCCAGCCGCTCTGACGTCTGAGAGAAATGCGACATCAGCCGACGTCGGACCCAGACTTTGGAATCCGGCCGACCGAGGGCTGCCTGAGGCAGGACAACCCACATGTTATGACTGCAGTTGCATGTCTATCGGACATCTACATTTATGGTAGGTACAAAACTGTACTTTTCCTATACAAATAAGAAGAGTCTTTCTGTATCCAAAGTTACATTGTCTAAATGGCTTTCCGAGTGTATAAAATTTGTATATTCTTCAGCTAACCACCCTTTAGAACATGAAGTGAAAGCTCATTCTACCAAGTCTGTTTCTACGTCCCTGGCTCACGCAGCCCGTTTACCTTTGGACACCATTTGTGCAGCTGCTACTTGGTCCAAACCTCATATGTTTATCACTCATTACAAAGTGGACAGGGCCTCCAGGGACAGGGCTTCCTTTGGTTCTACCGTTCTCAGGAATGTACTCCCGTGAGCCGCCCAGGAATAGGGTGCTTTGGACGTTACCCACGTGCAAGAACAAATGGTGAGATTGAACAACTTCACATAAAGAAGTTATGTTCTTACCATAACATTCCATGTGAGTTGTTCATCTCGCCTTTGTTCTTACACTCCCTCCCACCTTCCCCCTCCGGGTTCTGGAAGAATGGGTATGACTGGTGGTCTGGTTGGTCTGACTAGTGTCCTTCCTTCCAGACATGATATCTCTTAGCTAATTGTAGATAGCTGTATATATATATGTACATATTGTATTTTTGGTGCTTAGTTGTATTTTTTGTTACTGGGTTCAGCAAACTAGATCTGGGGTTGGTAGGAGAGCATCATGGGATAGTGACTGTGCCTCGAGCTACTTAAAGATCTTGAGCTTGGAAAGCGGCCGACTGTGAGCTGATGGATTGGCTCCATACCCACATGTAAGAACAAAGGCAAGATGAACAACTCACATGGAACGTTATGGTAAGAACGTAACTTGTTTTTTTTTCTTCTCTTAAGGGTTGAAGTCACAAGCACAGTACACTTAATATGCTTTTCACAGTACTACCTGCATTTTGGTCCTGTGTTTGAGATGACTTGCAGACTCTGTATTACAGAGAGCTAAGGTGCTAATCTGTATTCTGCTACCTCAGTCCTCTAGGTTCTGCAAGCAGTCCACATTGTCATGCACCCAGAAAAGTGAAGACTGCAGCACAGAATACCCAGCAACAATGATCCTCATTATTTTCTTACTGACATGGTGTACAACTTGCAGGAAGGGGCCCATGCAAGTAAAATGCGTATGTTCTAAATGGAGTGGGTAATGTGTTGGGGAGAAATAGAAAGGTAGACTCTGTAGTAGCCCAGAGGCATTTAGGATGAGCACCCTATATGGTGGAACTGGTGATATCTCGCTCAGTGGAGTGGCAACCACATTTGCAGACCAGTATCCAAAAAATTGATGAAACAATTTAAGTAATAAAACTTTACAAACTGTGTCTTGCAGTGTGATGGTGTATGCCATACTATGCGTTTTATAAAAGCCCCTTGATTTCCTTGAATCTTCTTGCATTAAAAATTAGTTACATGAAATGGTTTGTTTGCTCTCCGTAGCACCAATGAATCTGGGGTAAAGAATCTGCAGTCAAGCACCGGTGGTGTAGCTGATCACTAGATTTAAATTGCATTAAAAAGAAATGAAAATAGACTGTGTCAATGCAAAAGCAGGAGAAACTCTTCGTTAAAACAAATACCAAGCACTTCATCCTTACATTTTACTTCAGACGAGTGAGTCTGTAATGAAATGTAAGACAAAAATGCTGGGCATTTGCTCAGTATTTGTTTTAGTAATGATTTTTCTCTTGCTTTTGGACTATATCGCCAATTTTTATGTTCGATTTTATGGTTAATGATGGAGAACTGCATTAATTCAGTATGGTATTGCTAACTGGATCATAAGAGATTACTAGACTATCAACCCAGATGTCATTTTAAGCCTAGCCATTTCAACCCAATGTAATACAGTAGAAGTAGAAATCAATACCCAAAATTGCATTTAGTGATGACTGCCTATGTCCAGGAGGGTTGTGGGCACTACCCCTGGTAAGAATTTAAGGTGCCCCATCCACTCGTCCAGTTTCCTCTTGAACAGTGTCATAGAGGTGCTCTGTTTCACACAAATTGGTACCTGTTCCAAAGATGTGGCAGTCGCTGGGAGATAAATCGTCCCTCCAGCATTTCCTGTTTAGGTCGCAGGCCATATTTAAGTCCCTGGAATGGGTAGCCCTAGACCCATTTGATTTATGGATATGCAGTAAGTTCATTAGGCTTGGGTCTTGGGTTGCTCTGTAGGCCAGGCATAAGTCTCCCCTAAGAAGTCTATACGATCCCGAGTATAGTTACAGGGACTTCAGTCGGTCCATGTAAGGTACATGCTGGGGGCCCTTGATCTTCTTTATTAGAAACCACTGAAGTCTCTCTAATTGCTGCAGGTGCTTAGTTCGGTTCATACCGAATGGGGCAGTATATTCAATTATGGTCTGGATAAGTGCCGAGTATAGGGGGTTATAACGCCTTTTGCAGTTGGGGTGATGCTTTTACTAATCAAGGGAGCTACGTGGAAAACTTTCCTTACAATGGTAGACGTGGTGGTCGAAGTTAAGGTTGTGGTCATCCTGTGATCCCAGGTCTCTTATCTCTTCATGGGTACTTAGAGTATTGTTGTTTTGATAGTGTGAAGGAACATTGTTTGTGCCGAAGGAAATGATGCATTTCTTTGCATTGTTTGAATCCATGACTAATACACCAGTCGTTGGTCTGTGAGAGACACTTCTGGAATATACTGAGATCATTTGGTGATTCAATGATTCCACCTAGTTGGCAGTCATCAGCAAACCTGGTCAGCCACAACCCTTTAGTTTTAACCTGAACTTCTGAAAAGTATATAACAAACAGTAGGGGGCCGAGCACTGGCCCCTGTGCCACCTTGCTGGTAACATGTCTGCTGGTTGATGCGGAGTCACCCACTTTGATAGTATGTGTCCAGTTTGTGATCCAGTTGGCAACCCATCTTGCAACAAAGGGGTTTACTTTCAGTTTGCTAAGTTTGTTGTTAATGCCTGAATGTGGGATTGTGTTGAAACCCTTTGCCAAGTCGAGGTATGCTCTTTGAAAGTGTGATCAGGGCTACTGATGAGAGCAAATTTGTACAAAGAAATCCACCAGATTTAACAGGCAGGATCTGCCCTTCATGAAGCCAAATTGGGTAGGATCCAGGGTTTGTCAGTCACCTATGTCTTTATTTATGAGGTCCATAATAATACGTTCCATGGCCTTACAGATGATGCTGGTCCCTGGGTCTGTGGCTAGGCTGCCTTTGTGGTGGGAAATAACTGTAGTGTCTGATGTTATCCATGTCACTATTCCTCACTGTTGGGTCTTGGATTTGACATTGGATCCGAGCTAGCACTTTACAGATAGCTTCTAGGCTTGAGCTCCTCCCACTCCCATAAGCCCTCGCTGCCCTCTAACCCCTCAGATCTCGTTTGGCACAATCAGCTACAGACGTAGGTTTCTTGGCTCAGCTCGCAGTGGGATAAGTACACTATTTTTCTTGTGTTTCTTCCTCCCTTATGGTAATTTTATAGTGTTTTGTAATGTTCTACTTCTCTATACTATCCGTAGTTAGCCACCCCTCTCCATTTTATAACTTTGTCAGCTTGTTCTGTTTTTGTGCCCTTTTTCTGTACTGCTAGGTTAGCTTCTAGTAGTTCCACTGTATTGTTTTTGAGAGTAGCTTTTATAGTTTTTGCTTTTCTTGGGTTTATTATAGAGTTTGTTGATGCTAGAAGTCCACTATGGCAGCTTGATTTTTACTTTGGTCTCTGGCTTTGATTCTATCTGGTACAGCCAAGTTTGTATACTTATGCAAGTGATAGTACAAGCCATTAGTGTAAGCTTTGGCGTAGTTACCTCTTTCAGCTTGGGGTGGGGCTTGGAATACATTTATACTTTCACTTAGGAGAGTATAGTTTCCCTTGGTGAAGCTTTGTCTGATTTCACCCTTTGTGAGTTCTGGTTTTGGTGTCAGTTCGAAGGTGACTGATTTGTGGTCAGTTTTAACTAATAAGGGTTGAACAGTTGCAGCAGTGCACTTGTTTGACATGTTGGTGAGGATCAGATCCAGAATATTTGATGTTAAGTTGTCTATCTCACCTTCTTTATTGTTGGTTGGGTTCGGAGCCGATCCTCTGCTCCGACTCAGCCATCTTCAAAAGCTCGAGAGCTGCCTACTGGCTCGAGGCCACTCCATATCCCATGATGCCTGGCGCTAGATACCCAGATCTCGTTTGCCGCTTCTGCTGCGAGGTTGCCTTCCTGGCTCAGGTCGTATTTTTTATTATCATCTGTTTTTGATTAAAAAATCTAGTAGGTTTAGTGTAGTTTATTAATCGTAGTTTACTATCTTTCTTAGGGTATCTTTGTTTAGATATATATCCTTTCTTATCTGTATTCCCTTCAGAAAACTCGTTTCAGTTAGTTTCCCCCTCTCTCTTTTCTGAAGTAGCCATTTAAGTTAGAGGCTAACCTATCCCTTTCTTTAAAAAAAAAAAAAAAAAAAAAAAAATATATATATATATATATATATATATCATAGTTAGCATTTACTTAGTTTAGTCTTTTTATAGTTGTTAAACTGTTGTGTGTATCCTTCACTGTTTTTGGGTGTGGTAACTTTGTGTGTGTGCTTTTTTTATAGTTACTATACTTAAATTGTTATAGCAGTGTATTGGGTGTGGTATCCCTTTTTAGGTATGTCCAAGGATACCAGGGTGTCCGGGTTCAAGAAGTGTGATTCATGCTGTCAGAAGATGACTCTGACAGATGGTCACACTTCTTGTGTCTATTGTCTCGGCGCCGTGCACCTGCAGGACTCTTGTTCAGTTTGCCATGCCTTCAGCCCAAGAGTCCTGCAGGAGCACAAAAATAAGTTAATCCTACGTGGATTACTCAAGCAGGATTCACCGGCAAAGACCCAGCCCGTGAAGGCCTCTAAACCACCAAAATCTTCGGCTCCTAGTTCGGAGCCGTCGATGGGTGAAGCTGTTTCTTCAGCCACTGTTCCGGCCAGAACCGATTTGCCTGCCTTCCAGTCGGTTCCGACTCCCCCTTCGGAGCCGACTGGGAGTCGAAAGAGATCTAGGTCTCCCCTCCCTAGAGTCGATACACTCGGCTCCGAGGTCTTCTCTGCTCCAATCGGAGCATAGTCATTGATCCCACTCTTCTCGATCCTCAAGACTATCCGATCATGACGTGGGGACAGTGGTCAGTAGGCTGTTAAAATTGCAGGCCCTAGCAAAAATGTTGTCCAGCTCCCCTCATCAGGTGTCTGCTCCGTCCATATCTGCTGTTATTCCTCCTCCGACTCTTTCCTTGAGCTCGGAGCCAGAGTTCGTTGGGGTTTGAATCGTGGAACTGTCAGCATCGATACCTTCTGCTTTGGTTCCGTCGTTGGCTCCGATCACTTCTTTGGTACCGTCCTTGGAAGGATCTGGGCGCCGAGACTCCCTCGTCGGCTCTGAGGGGGAGAGTGGCATCGGACCCTTGTCCGACCCCGTTCTCCCTCTCGGAGCTTCGGCGCAGGTGAGCTCTGCTCCTACATTGGCTTCGGAGCCATCCCCCTCCGTGCGGAGAGGGATTCCAGTCTCTTCGGAACCAGAGCCTTCTCGGCATCCGAGCAGCCCCACGATCATCTCCACTGGCTCCTCTCACTATGGTGCCTGCCTCTGTCCCTCCTCCAGACCCCAAGCGTGGGGAACCAACGCTCCAGGGCACCACCTTGGGTGCATCTTCTGAGGCCTCCCATGATCATTCAGAGGAGCCACCTCGTAAGAGGAAATGCAAGAGGAAGCATGTTGACTCCCCTGAGTCTGTCGCATCAGATACTGATTGGAGGATTCGGAAGGGTCCCGGAGATCCGCCTCTGAAGATGTCTCCTTTTCAGACATCCTTGAGATGCTTAGGCAGAGGGGGAACTGGACTACCCAAAGCCCCTCCGAGGATGAGTCGGTATTCCTGAATGCGTTTGGATCCTGACCTTCCACCTCCTGGTTGTCTCCGCCTTTCGACCCACTCATGTCCGTGGTGGCTCGGAAGGCGTGGTCAGCTCCAGACACAGTAGAACCCACCCCCAGAAGACCCGTAAAAGTCATAACGGCACCACAGGATAAACAGTTTTTGACCAAAGGTGTCCCTGTTGATGCCATGGTGTTAGCGGCGGCCACGAAGAAGGAGTTGGCTGAAACTTCATCTGTCCATCCCCCTAACAAGGAGTCGAGGACGATGGACAGATACGGGAAGCGGATGTTCTCTTCAGCGACTTTTTGTATGAGGTCTCTGAATTACTTGTGCCACTTTACCCGCCTTCAAAGGGATCTCCTAAAGGAGCTCGGAGATACCCTCCAAGATCCATCAGCTGAGGGGGCCCGGGCTAAGGCAGCCTCCCAGCTGGCGACTCTTAATTCAGTGATGAACTCCTCCATGAGGCTCATTTCTTATGCAGCCGATGGTGCGAGTAGAGCTGCAGGCACAGGTGTTGCTCTAAGGCGACACGCTTGGATGCGGCTATGTAACTTTGCAGAACCTTTCAGAGCGTCTTTCACCAACACCCCTTTGATGGTTCCTCTCTTTTTGGATCACAGGTGAAGGACACACTTACCAGGTGTGAACAGGAAGGCAAGACTCTCTCTGCCGTGGGAGTCCATTTTTCCACTCCTTCTAGACCATATCCTAAGGGTCAGAAGAGCAGAAAGATGTGGTTCTGGAAATCTCAGGGAGCCTTGCCGGGCATACGTGGTGAGTTCCCATCCAGGGGCAGAGGAGAGAACAATAATAGATGCCGTCCTCGTCCGCATAACCAGGGCAGCACAGAATCCTTCTGTGAGAACCCCTCTCACCATCCTTGAAGGGTTGCCCGACTGCTCACCTCCGGAGGCAGTCAGGGGAAGATTATCACTGTACCCAAGAGCCTGGCAAGACATATAACATAAGACAAATGGGTACGGTCAGTTATATCCGGAGGCTACAGAATACCCTTCATTCGCACTCCCGTAAAGTCATACAAGTCCCTTCCAGATGTTCCACCCAATCTAAGGGATCAAGTAGTACAAGAAATTTCAGAACTGCTAAGAAAAAGAGCCATCCAGCAAGTCCCAGCAGACGAGCAAGGATCTGAAATTTACTCAAGGTTCATTTTGGTACCAAAAAAGACAGGGGACTGGAGACCCATTCTGGATCTCAGCAGACTGAACAGGTCTGTGCGAAGAACCAAGTTTCGGATGGTCACGCTACAGTCCATTATGCCCTTTCTGGGTCAAGACAGTTGGATGTACTCTATAGATCTTCAGGATGCATACTACCATGTCAAAATGGACAAAAGCTCCAGAAGATTCCTCCGCTTCCGGCTGGGAGCCAGCCATTACCAGTTCAGAGCTCTGCCCTTTGGTCTCACCACAGCCCCCCGGGTGTTCACCACATGCATGGCAGTAGTTACCACTCACCTGAAACGGCAAGGATTCCAGGTGTTTCCTTATCTAGACGACGGGCTCCTTACTGCTACCACCAAGCATCACCTTCTGCGAGCCAGTGACTTCACTATCGACACTTGCTCCAGACTAGGTATCTCAATAAATTGCAAGTCTGCATTGTCACCCTGTCAGTCTATCACCTTTATAGGCGCAAATTTAAATACAAAAGACATGTCAGCAAGCCTTCCACCAGGCAGGGTATTAGTGATTCGTCAACATGTACAGGTATTATTAGCATGCAAGAGAATTCAAGCCAGGTTCATCCTCCATACTCTAGGTCTCATGGCAGCAGCTGTCAAACTTGTTCCTCTAGCTCATTTTCACATGAGGATCCTCCAGTGTCTGCTTTTCACCCAGTGGTCCTTCCAGCAGCTTCCCATGTCTCACATGATTATTATCACAGAAGCATTCTAAAAGCACCTTGCATGGTTGATGGTCTCCACATCAGTACCCCTAGGCAGACCATTTGTACTTCCCCCTCCAGTTGCTACGGTTACCACGGATGCTTCCCAGATTGGGTGGGGGGCATTATCAGGGCAGGACAGTCCAAGGCACCTGGCAACCTCACGAGTACCACCTGCATATAAACGTCTTGGAGATGAGGGCCGTGCTTCTAGCGTTGCAAGCTCTACAGGACTGTCTTCCTACCGGGACCATTGCAATTGAAACAGACAATATGTCAGTAGTGCGGTACATCAGCAAGCAGGGAGGAACCAAGTCCTACCCCCTATGTCGAGAAGCACTCAGACTCTGGCAGTGGGCGATCTCTTCCCAATGGTTTCTGATCGCAACGCACATCCCTGGGAAGTCCAACGTCATAGCAGATAGACTGAGCAGAGCAATTCTCATGCCTCACGAGTGGTCTCTGAATCAAGTAGTTGCGGACCAAATATTCCGCAAATGGGGCCAGCCTTGCTGTGACCTTTTTGCCACTCCCTTCAACAGCAAATGCAACAAATTCTTCTCTCTCCTACCACTTCCCGGACATTCCCCCAGAGACGCTCTAGTCCACGATTGGCCTCAGGGACTTCTTTTTGCATTCCCTCCCTTTCCCCTTATTCCAAAACTGATACAGAAGGCTACCGTTTTGGGCTGCAAAATGATCCTCATTGCTCCTTACTGGCCTCGACAAATATGGTTCCCGTTCCTGCATCATCATCTTCTCGAGCAGCCTTGGACTCTGGACCCAGTTCCAGATAGTACAGTTTTGTACCTACCATAAATGTAGATGTTCGAGTGTCTTCACTGCTGCAGTCATTACACTTGGGTTATCCTGCCGTCAGGTGGGCCCGCAGTCGGCCTGAGTTCCAAAGTCTTGGTCTAGCTTCGGTTGCTGTCGCCTCCTCCCTGACGTCAGTACGCCAGGGGTATATAAGTAGCAGCCAACGCCATTTTCTTCAGTTTTTCTTGCCCCAGACGTCAGGTGCCCACAAAAATGGTAGGCAATACATATTGCTAATAAAACATACAAAAAAGGTAAAAATAAAACCTTCATTAACCAGCAAATACACCACATAGGTAGTATAGGTTAGTCCCAGATAAGAAAGAGGGGCTGGCGGGTGGCTAACCTGGACTGCAGCAGTGAAGACACTCGAACATCTACATTTATGGTAGGTACAAAACTGCACTATGTCATTTCACTTGGGTAGAATGCCAAAGCTGAGTTTGGGTGGCTGGCTCTATAGAGGATTTGGTGTGGCTATGAGGCCCTGCAGCACTGCAGTGGCAAAGCCAGCTCTGGATCTAGAATAAAGAGGCAAATGGTAATGCTTGGTAAAGGTTTGCACTGAACTCCAAGTTGCTTCCAAGATATCTTTGGTAGGTACTCCTCTAAGAAAGGCAGTAGAAGTGGCAGTTGCCCTGGTGGAATGTGGTCTAATATTACTAGGTACAGGTTTCCCATTTTGTGTGTAGCAGAGCCGGATACAGTGTCCTATCCACTTTGAAATGGTCTGCTTTAAAATTGCCTTTCCCTGTGATCCTGCAGCATATGATACAAACAATTGTTCAGATTTTCTGAAAGCTTTTGTTTTGTCCAAGTAGAAGCGCAATTGCCTGTGTATGTCCAAGGAATGTAGAAGTCTCTCCCCTTTATTTTGGGGATTTGGATAAAATATTGGCAAGTGAATAGACTGGTTAAGAGCCACACTGGAAACCACCTTGGGCATAAAGGAAGGGTTTGTTCTTAAAGAAACCCTGTCTTGGTGGAAAATGATAAAAGGCTCTACTGCCATTAGTGCCTGCAGTTCTGAGACTCTTCGTGCTGAGGTTACTGCCAGAAGCAGAGCAGTTTTCCATGATATATATTTTAAGTCTGCTGAATTGGCTGGTTCAAAAGGAGGTAAAGTGAGCTTTTCCAAAACGAAATTGAGGTCCCAAGTTGGTGTTGGTGCTCTCCGGGGCGGTCTTATGTTTTTAGCCCCTCTGAGCAAAGGGTGAGAAAAAATAGGAGGATTTGTGTTGTAATGAGCTGAGATGGCAGAAGCGTGAATCTTAATGGATGAGAAGGATAGTCCTTTGTCCAGCATCTCAGTCAAGTATTGTAGTATCTGAGGAATGTTAGGGACCAGTGGATCAAGGTTTTGAGCCTGGTTCCAGGCACAGAATCTCTTCCACTTTTCTGAATAAGATTTCCTGGTGCTAGGCCTCCTGGTCTCCAAAATGACATCCATAACAGCTTTAGAGAGAGAAGTTGTCTGTTTGGCTAATGAATCTGTCATGCAGCCAGGTTTAAGGTTTTGAGCTGACTGTGCAGTATCTGATTGTTTTGCTGAGTCAGAAGGTTTGGAATTTGAGGCAAAATCCAAGGTGGGCCTTGAGCTAAGTTCTTTAAGATTGGGTACCAGTGCTGGCGTGGCCAGTCTGGAGCAATCAGAATCATCTGTGGTTTGTCTTGTTTGGCTTTCAGGAGTACCTTTGAAAGGAGAGGCAGTGGTGGGAAGGCATAAACGCTTAGACTTTTCCAGCTGAACGAAAGAGCATCCACTTTCCATGCTTGTGTGTGATTAAGTCCTTGTGCAGAATTTTTGTAGTTGGCAATTCAGTGGGGTGGCAAAGAGATCTATGTCCGGGCACCCCCATTTTTGCATTATCGTGCTGAAAACTTGTGGATTTAATTTCCACTTGTGAGAATCCATGATGTTTCTGCTTAGGTCATCTGCCAGAGTATTTATCTTTCCTGGCAGGAATTGTGCTTGCAGATGACCTTGATAAGTTATAGCCGTGCTCCACAAGGTCATGGCTTGCCTGCATAGGGGGTAAGAAGGAGTGCCCCCTTGCTTGTTTATGTACCACATCACTGTGGTGTTGTCTGTCCTTAATAATAATTGTCCTGGATGCGGAAGGTCCTTGAAAGCTTCAAGGAACAGTTCCACAAACTAAATAACAACTGGAGATACAGATATCCAAAATATTTAATAGTAGAAAAACACAGGCATAGACACTGAAAGACCAAACACTCTGTTAACCCAATGTTGTTAAGTAATTGGCTGCAGGTGTTTATTTTAATTGATGTAATTGAAAGTGTATTTAAGGGGTTTTTAGATCTTGTTCATTGTTCTGAAGAAGTCTATATCATTGTAGACGAAACCTGGGTTAACAGAGTGTTTGGTCTTTCAGTGTCTATGCCTGTGTTTTTCTACTATTAAATATTTTGGATATCCATATCTCCAGTTGTTATTTAGTCCTTGAAAGCGGTTAGGGCATTTTGTACAGCCAACGTCTCTTTTTGATTGATGTGAAGAGGCATTTGTTCTGTGGTCCATTTGCCCTGAATACATTTTCCTGCCATGTGTGCTCCCCAGGCGTAATCCGAGGCATCTGTTGCTATAGTCTGCCTGGCTGTGGGAAGAGTGAAAGGCTGACCCTTGTTGAGGTGACATGCCTGTGCCCACCATCGAAACTCCTGTTGTAGGCAGGGAATTAGAGGTATTACTGTCTCCAAGCTGTGAGAATGTTGAAACCAAACACTGTTTAGGTACCATTGTAATTTCCTCATGTGCAGTCTTGTATATGGAATTAGTAGAATGCAGGATGCCATGAATTCCAAGGCCTGCAGAATTTTTCTTGTAGGGAGTTAGGACTTTGTTGCCATCAATTGAAAATACCGAGTCAGTTGTCCTTGTTTGTCTGGCGTGAGATAATCCATCTGGGCCGTTGTATTTAAGCTGGCACCCAGGAATATCATCTCTTGTGAGGGCACTAGTTTTGATTTCTTTTCGTTTATTGTGTACCCTAGGCAACTTAACAATCTTTTCACGAACGCCAGATGCTGTAGAAGAATGTCCTTGCTCTCTGCTTGAATCAGGCCGTCGCCCAGATATGGGTATATTTGAATTCCTTTTTGTCTGCAAAATGCAATTACTGGTGCCAGGCACTTGGTTAAAGACCCTGGGCGCAGTAGATAAGCCAAAGGGCAGTGCAGAGAATTGGTAGTGCATTGAACCAGCTATGAATCTGAGGTATCTTCTTCAATTTTGTCTGATAGGGACATGCAGGTATGCCTCTTTGAGGTCCAAAGTAGCAAGCCAAGCTTTCTTGCCCAACATGGGAAGGATCTGTTGTAGTGTCAGCATTTTGAATTTCGGAACATCCAGGTAAGTATTTAGAGTGGAAAGGTCCAGAATGGGTCTCCAGGCTTTGTCCTTTCTGGGTACCAGGAAGAGTCTTGAGTAAAATCCTTCTCCTTTTTCCTGCTGTGGTACTTTTTTGAATAGCTCTCATGTCCATGAGAGCTGTAATTTGTTTTTGTGCCTCTGCCCATTGATTTTGTGACAGGTCTGGCATTCCTTTTAGCCTTGGAAAAGTGTGAAAGTGGAACCTGTAACCTTGAGACACAATATTCAATACCCATTTGTCTTGGGTGATTGCTTGCCAGTTTTGAGAAAAAAGTGCTAGTTTCCCCCCCTAAGGGAGCTGCCGAAAGGTAAGAGTTTGGCATTGGAAGGGGGAAGTCATTGGGACTGTTTCCTGTAAGGTTGTGAGTTATCCTCACCTTGTTTTGGGTTTGAAGCACCCCACTGTCGTGGTCTGTAAGAACTTTGTGGCTGAGATCTGCCTCTTGGGCGTCTGTATCTGCCTCTTTGTGGCCTGTGTGACACTGGAAAAGACCAATTCATAGTAGGCCAGTTTCTGCTAAATCGTGGTGGCTGTACCTGTAAGAAATCCTTTACTGTTTGCATATCTTTTGCCTTATCCTCCATTTTCTTTAATACCTCTTCTGCCTTAATACCAAATAAGTTATCTTGCTGCAAAGGAGCATCCAATAATTTTGCCTTAACATGATCTGGTAAACTTTGTTCTTTTAACCAAGCATGCCTTCGAATCACAGAATCTGTAACTGCTGCTCTACAAGAAGCTTCTAATGAATCAAAACCACATTGCAAAGTATGCTTTCCCACTTGTTCAGCTGCATGCAATAAATCCTGCATTTCCTTATAGTCAGGTTGTTCTGCATTTATACTCATTTTCTGTTTTAATTGAGACAGTAAATATTGTTGATACTTAAGCATGTGAAACTGGCAATTCAGAGCTCTCACTGTTAAAGTTGCAGAGGTGTAAACTTTCTTTCCCTATCTGTCTAATGCTCTAGAGTCCCTATCCAAGGGAACTGGATTGTTAGCCGTGGAAGCCTTAACCCCTTTGGGACCCTGGGAAATAATTTCTGGGTCTGCAACAGGGTTTTTATAAAGAAATTTGTGAGAGTCAGGAACTCTATAGTATCTGTCTGGCTTGACTGGAGCTGGGGGTAAAGAATCCGGGTTTAAACTAGATTTAGAGAACACATCTTCCACAATGTCCAACACTGGCGGAATAGCAAGGGGCCTGTGCTGAGGTAGCAAAAGAAAGTCTGAGCCTTTTCTTGGATTCTGAGTAATCCTGGCCCTCCCAATGGAAATGCTCCCTCATGGTATGTAAAGTTTCCCCAAAAGAGTAATCCTCAGGAGGAGAGGCTGAAGGAATGGATTCTTCAGCATCAGAGTCCTCATAGGGGGGGTAGAGAATATCCCTGGTCTGAAGAGGAATCAGAATATATTGAAACCTGGTCAAAGGAATCATAGTCTGTATCCTACCTAGGCCTTTTATCAGGAGGGGGATGGGAACCCCTGATCAGAGTTATCAAGTCTTCGGCCATCTTGAGCATCTGTTTTTAGGCATGGAGGCCTGTCCAGGTGAATGCTGTACTTGCTTCTTTGTCTTTAGTGTAGGCTTAGTTTTTGGCTGTAGTAGTAATGGTAAGTTGAGTAGGCCTGAAAACACCCTCTGAAGCCAGTGCCTGCTCAGCGGCTCCGGACCCATCTGAAGGGTTAATATCCATAGGCCCAACACCTTGAGGCTCCAGAGGCCTAGGCACCTCGACGTGGGAGTCGGACAGGGCCTGTGGTTCTGAGGTAGCTGGTGTCAGGGGCTGCGAAAGCGCCTCACTGAAAACCGGCGACTGGCCTAGAAGAGGCTTCCTCATCAGTTTTGGGCCTCGGATGCCTTTCCTTATCTTTATCTTTGCATTTTTTATGCATTACGGTCGTCGGTTGTTCCGACGGCATTGTGTAATTAAACCTTCGCCCAAAGTAATGGTGAGCAAAATCAAACCGACGTTTAATAGTGCGTTTGTTAAATCTAGCACAAAACTGACAACTAGTGACGTCGTGATCTGGGCCTAGGCATAGAATACAGTAAGAATGAAAATCCTTATGAGGGATTTGCTTCCCACAAGAAATACAATTATTAACTTTTTCTGACATCGGTCTGAGGCAAGAAAAAATTTTCCCCAACGGGGTACTTGGCTTTATTGAAGACTTCGGTTCTGAAATCGAATTTGAAATCTCAGGAGTCTGCCGACTGGCACTTGCGAACTGCTTTTGCTTCGGGCACCGCGTGGCAAGAAAGACTGAAGAAAATGGCATTGGCTGCTACTTGTATACCTCTGGCGCACTGACGTCAGGGAGGAGGCGACAGCAACCGACACCGGACCAAGACTTTGGAACTCAGGCCGACTGCGGGCCCGCCTGACGGCAGGATAACCCAAGTGTAATGACTGCAGCAGTGAAACACGATGAACATCTTCTCATCCATCAATCGGGCGGGCAGCACCAATCCCTGCAATCTCTCCAGCTCACTGCTTGGTTTCTCCACTTCCAACCTTAGCCAGGCTTCCAGATATCTCCCCGTCTGTGCGAGAGATCATTTTCTCATCGCACAAGTCTACCACTAGAAAAACTTACGCTAGTAAGTGGAAACATTTTTCTGCCTGGGCAGAGACGGAGTATAGACCCCTTTTCAGCCCCTATACACTACATTCTGGATTTTCTTGCGGAACTCTTCCATTCTGGGTCCGCTTCCACTACAATTAGAGTTCAGTTAGCTGCAATTTCAAATTTTCACATTGGCCTGTCGGGAAATATCATGTCGCACAAGCTGTGTAAAGCCTTTCTCAAAGGTACCACTCTGCTCAGGCCTCCAGTGAGAGATCCCCCACCTCCGTGGGATCTAAATTTGATTTTAACTTCTCTAATTTTGCCTCCCTTCGAACCTGCAGCTTCTTGTTCCCTGAATTTTTTATCACGGAAAACTCTTTTTCTGGTAGCAATTACTTCAGCCAGAAGAGTTTCGGAACTGCAGGCTCTTTGTTCCCGTCCTCCGTACCTAGTGTTCCACAATGATAGGGTTGCTCTCAGGACTAATCCTTCCTTCCTTCCTAAGGTCTCTTCAGAAAATAACTTGAATCAGTCCATAGATCTTCCTGTGTTTTTTCCCAACCACTCCAACAGGGCGGAATACAAATTGCATCAGTTAGATGTTCACAGGCAACTACGCTTTTATTTGCATAGAACGAAAGATATCAGGAAATCGGACCAACTTTTCCTTTCCTATGCTGAGGGTAAACAAAGTCTTCCAGTTTCAAAAGTAACCTTGTCCAGGTGGTTGACTTCTATCATCACATTTATCTATCAACTCAGGAATAAAGAGTTACCTGTTAAACCAAAAGGTCACTCCACTAGAGCTTTAGCCACTTCTGTAGCTTTTCAGGCTAGGTTGCCCATGGAATCTATTTATGCTGCAGCTATGTGGGCCAACCCACATACTTTCATTTCACATTATAAGTTGGATTTGGTTTCCAGGAACAGAGCTGATTTTGGTTCCACTGTTCTGAAGAGTTTGTTCCGATGAGCCACCCAGGATTTTAGGTGCTAGGGATGCTGTCCCAACCAGCAAGAATGAAGGCAAGATAGACAACTTAACATAAAGAAATTATGTACCTACCATAACGTTCCATGTTAGTTGTCTTCTTCTCGCCTTCTTTCTTGCGTCCCAGCCCTCCATCCCCCTAGCCTTGTTGACTGAGAAGAGTTCTTTATGGTGTTTGTTCGCTGGCTGAGTCTTCTCTGGCTATTCCTTTGTATCTAGTAGCCTCTCTGGAAGTTTTTATATATTCCAGGATAGGATCCTTTATTATGTTTGCAGTTAGTCTTACCAAACTAAATCTGGGTATCTAGCACCAAGCATCATGGGATATGGGGTGGCGTCGAGCCAGTATGCAGCTCTCGAGCTTTTGAAGATGGCCGAGTTGGAGCCGAGGATTGGCTCCGAACCCAACCAGCAAGAAAGAAGGCGAGAAGAAGACAACTAACATGGAACGTTATGGTAGGTACATAACTTCTTTTTACTCTTGTTGGGGTATGGGCAATTTGCTCCTGAGCATTTGAATTCACAAAGTCAAGGAACTTTTGTGTTAGCTAGTTTGGGCTAGAGTAGGTTTTCCAGTTGATGGTAGAATAATTGAAATCCCCCATAACCAATGTGTTCAATAAAATTTAGATAGTCTTCAGTTTGGTTAAGTAGGCTTTGTGAATGTCGTGACCCATGGAGGAGGATCTGTAACTGGCTAGGACTTGAATGGGGGTAACCTGGATCTGGAGTAACTCTAACTAGATGGGAGGTGAATTTATTTTTAATATAGATTGAAACACAGCCTCCTTTGGTTTTCACACATTCATTTTCCAGTCTAAGGGTGTGGAAGGCATTGTAACCTTGCAGGGCCGGGGGTACTCTCTGAGGCCTTAAACCAGTTTCTGTGACTGCACAGACATATACATCTTCTAGTGGTAGAAGTGCTTTCAGGGAGTGCAGTGTTTGGTTTAAGCTTCTAGCATTTAACAGCATGACCGTTATTTTGCTCTGATTGGTTAATTTCATGTCAGTAATGCTGTTTTTGAGGCTTTGCCTAAAAAAGGCACTATGGGGGAGGCAAGAGCCTTTGCCAGCAGCCGAAAGCCTAGGGGTGCCAGGTGCAAACGGTCTCTGGCAAAGTAGCAAGGTTTGTCAACCATGGCTTCCCAGGCAAGCAGGACTGGATCCCCTAGGAATGACACCAATAACTAAGCCAATTATTGAAATAGATCATTTTTTGTATATACTGTGGTGGTTTACTATCAAAATGTCGATCTCCCATTGGAGGAATGTGCATTTTGTCGACTCCTTTATGCAAAATCCATAATGCCGATTTCTCAGAATGTCACAAAAACACAGAAAGTCGACATTTCCGACTGCTCCACACCTACAAACAAGTGCTATCATGAGTCAAAAGGGGGCAAGATTTTGTGGTTTGGAATACTAGTGTTCAACATTTTCAAGTGCCACTGTTTGGAGTTCACGTTAGTGGTGTCGCCGATGTGCGATTGAGATTTTGATTGTAAATCTACTGTGGCATCGTTCTAGGTGAGGGTAGTATGCTGCACAAGGCTAGGGACATTACCTGCCTGGGACACATGCTCTGAGAGCTCAACCATGTCTCTCTTCATAGATTCCAGCGAGGCACATCTCTGGTCATTCACACCTACATGAACTATGACAGAGTTATAATAGTACTTTTTGCTGAGAAACCTGAGTGCATGGGTGATTTGCTGAATCCTGGCACCTTAAAGTGACTTTCTCCTTGTCCAACCTGTTAAGTGGGACATCCACGTGTCTCACTGTTGAGTCTCCAATGACGAAGAAAACTTGGTTTTTGAGTGTTACGCCTTACAGGCTTGTTGGGTGAGACACTGGTGTTGGTATGTGTCATGGGTGCTGTGGAGACTCTGTTAGCTGTAGCAGACTTGTGTTTTGGAGATCTCTGGTGTTTTGGAAAGTTTTTCAAGATAACTTCTGTGTATGTGGATTTAATTGTTTGATGTGTGCTGTGTGTTTGAGTAGTAGTACTATGTAAATATGTAGTGGTGGGTGAGTTGACGACCTTCTCTGTGTTACTGTTTTGAGTGGGAGAGAGCATGGATTCTAGATTGTTGGTGTAAATACATCTCTCACAATCTGTACTAGATTGTGTTATTAGTAGAGGGTTGTCTGTGTACATGAGGCAGTTGCTACACTGCCTCAAGAGACCCAATTCAACAAGATTGGCAGGAGAAACAAGGGTAGTCAAACTGTCTATAATGCTAGTTGAAGACTGTTGTCACTAGGGTGGCTTTTTCAGAAACAATTATGGAGGAGCTTGGTGAATGGATATTTCTGCCTGCATTTTAATGGAAAATTTGTTGAATTTAGCTGTCCGGCCTTGGCGCACAGTTGCGCAGCAGTGCACAGTGCTGCTTGACACACAAATGAAGAAACATGCACAGATGCAAGTCCTAAATACCAAAAGCAAAAATTAAAAAAAAAACTCTTAACAAAATTCAAAAGGACCAATGAGGGTGCTTATTCCAAGCCCTAGACTGGCCTCCCTTTACTAATCAGGCCATGTACTCATGCACAGACACAGCAGAGGTAACTAGATGAACGGGGGGGGGGGGGGAGGTGACAGGCAAAATAAGCAACTACAAACAGTGGGGCCTCACCTCTCCTGTATGTTGTACCCAGCAAAGGGGAAATATGCCCTAGTTAGTGAAGAAGCAGCAAGGCAGCTTGTGTGACAAATGACTGTTGGATACCATAGCACTGGGCAGCCAGCCACAGAACCAACTTTTTTCCCCCCTTAATGACATGAATGTCTGGTTCAGAATGTCATAGCTAAATACTCATTTCATTTGACCATGAGGATCCCTGAACATAAGGGACAAGTCCATTATATCTTTTTTTATGCCAGTCAGTGGGATGAGAGTTTTTATCAAAGTTGCAACAAAAAAAAATGTAATCTGTAAACTACATGCAAAACAAATGGAGTAAATGCAGTGTTAAAAAAAAACACCACAAAAAATCAGAGAACTTGACATTTTAGTAATGAAGTCCATACATTTTTTCAGCCCATTATTTTTTATGAATGTGAGATCATAAAAGCAATTAAACATTTGACAGTGCACATAGATATGAAATACTGAATTTCATGAGTTGAAAGCCACATAACTAGACTTCTTAGAATTAAGAATAGGACACATCAGTCTGCCATTCATAAAATCCCAAAAGGGTTGTACCAATTTGTGATTAAAAACAAATGATGAGCAATCAGCCACCAAATGTGAACACATTATACAAACACCCTCCACTCCTGGAAGAAAATAGAGGAGTTTGGCTGGTATAAAATAAACATTATGGCATGTCATTAAGTTAATATAAACAAGCTTTGAGAGGAAGATCCTGAAAATATTTTAAATACAACTGTTTCCAATTCACCTGAAAACCTGTAGTAGCTAAATTGGAGTGCCAGATAGAGCAGTGTTTAACTTTATGACCTTACAGATGAAATATATAAACCACAGAAATGTCAAAAATTAGAGACTGACAAAACAGTTGAATAAAAGTTCTGAAACCACTGAAGTTTGTAAACAACATTTGGGGAATGCTATTTGTGGCTTATATGTAACATAAGCCATATAACCCAGTGGGAAAGTCTAAGCTGAACATATTGACCATCTGACAATTTAAGAAAAAAGGAGGACATTAAAAATTGACAGTGAGGTCAGACATGGGTAATCTGCAGTGCTGACCCCTCCATTGCAAAACAAAATGTTAGGATTATGAATTACAAGCTATGACAAAAGCAGCCCCTGTTTAAATCTAGGATGGAAATCAGTATATGTAAGGATAAAACAGAAGACTTGAGTTTTCAGGAACCAGATTCTCCCCAATCCTAGTAAGTAAGTCTCCTATTTCAGAAGATACGAGTCCTGTAAAAAGTGGGCACAGCCTATGATATTCTGATACAAGCAGTGATAAGTCAGACTAAAAAAAAAAGCTCTCTACTAAAGTTTTCATAATCTGCCTCAAGGAATACGAGCCCCACAAAGACAAACCCAGCCTCTCATATTATATTTGATACAAAACAGACCTATAAAGTCTTGTGAGAATCTCATGTAAGCAGGCATATTTTCAGTGATCAAACTGCAACCCACTATTAGATGGACCATATGAAGGTCAGACGAAATTTTTTCTTAAATATAGTTCTATAGTGATAGCTCATGGTGTGTTGCCATTTTTTTTTTAACTAAGAATAAGGTTCAGTATAAAACTCCAACTTCCAAAAAAAAAAAAAAATGTACTAAACCAAAATAATAAAACAACTTAACAGTAAAGTAAAATAAATCCAGACCTTATTCGTTAAAACAACAACCGGTTAGTGCTTTTATTCACAAAGAACTTCTTCAAACCTGGTTGTATAACAGATAATGCATATAAATAGTGTTAATCACATCACATGATACACCCTTAATGTTTTAACCCTTTCTTATTCAGAACATCCTTGAAGTTTTCTCTGTTATTCATACCTGGATCTGCCCCTGCATGTTACGTATTTGCCAGCAATATTCCTTCCAGTTTAAATCATCCTCTGCATCCCATCTCTTAACAGCATCAATAACTTGATCTATTACAATAAATCTAAACTTCACCTTCATATTTTTATGACAAACTGCCACATGTCTTGCCAGGGCATTAGTTCAATCTAACTTTTCTACTGCTATTAGATGTTCATAAATTCTGTAATGAAAGCTACGTGCAGTTCTACCTATATAGAATCCCTGACATAAACTACATAAAACTAAGTAAACAAATTTAGTTTTGCAATTAAAATTCCCTCGCAGTAAAATAGTATAGTCCCTAGCCATTACTGTGACTTGATTCCCTAACAGAACATACTTACAATAATTACAATTATTACATCTTGACATCCCATTATAATTTGAAAGCCCATCATATCTCTTAGTATGAAAATAATCTTTCAGACTGTTCCCTCTTTTTGTTACAAAAATGGGTCTGTCACCTATCCACTTGTTGATATCTTCAAATTTTTAAAACAATTTCCAGTTATTCATAATAACCTTTTTTTTATACTCCTATCTACTGAGTTATCTAATATGCAAGATAAATTAAAATATGTATGTTCCTTCCTAATAATCCTATCCTGAGTGATCAACGGTATTCCTTATAGCTAGGGTCTTAGTCATGGCCTCATCCCTCACCTTACTTGGATAACCTTACTAAGATAACCTCTTCTTAAAAACTTATTTTTCAAAGCTTCAGTCTTCTAAAAAATAATCATCTTCATCAGTGAGTCTATTAATTCTATCAAATTGAGCCATAACTATATTCTTTTTTAATTTAGTATTTTGCATGCTGCTGTACTCCAAATTACTGTTGCTTTGAACCTCTTTTTTATACATCTTCACCAAAATTATATCATATTTTTTATACACGGTCAGATCCAGGTAATTAATAGAAAATGTATCTATATTAAAAGAAAACTTTAAAAACTCAGAAACAGAATTTAAATATTCTCAGAATCCTATCAGTTCTTTTTCAGAACCCACCCTTAATAAAAACAAATCATCAATATAACGCTTATAAAAATAAACATGATTAGAAAATCTAGAATTCAAAATATATTCTCTTTCCCAGCTAGTCATGGACAAATTGGCATAGCTGGGGGTCATAGCTGTCCCCATAGCCACACCTTTACATTGCTTGTACAACTTCTTATCAAAAGCAAAACAATTGTAAGATAGAATTACATCTAATAGTTCAGATAAACTTATTTCATCAACAGCAAAGCCTAAACAGTTTCTCAAAACTTCGGTTACTCTCAGTTCCTTCTTCATTAGGAATTACAGTATATAAAGAACATACATCAGCAGTTACATACCATACATCTTTTCGTACCATTAATACTTTGCGTAGAATCAAATGAATCCTTAATATAAGATTCAGCTGTTATAACTGCCTTTTGCAAACATTTGTCAACAAATATAGCCACAAAATCTGTTTTACTTCCACCGTTTGCCATAATAGGCCTAAAATTTGGCTTATCCAAATTTTTATGAATTTGGGGAGGCCAAAAAAACCTCCCTAATTTAGGCTTCTTGATATTAAAATATTTAGCCAATTTAATATTTATTCTTCCTTCTGCAGCCCATTCTTCTACCAATGAATCAGACAAAATATAAGTCTTAATTTCTCCCCAATTCAATTCCTTATAAAATGTTTTCTCTGTCAAAATCTGCAAAATATTGTCTTTGTTACAAACTGTAGTCCATGACTACCACAGCGTTAACTTTGTCTGCTTTAGTAATGTAAATAGTTTTATTGTTCTTAAGCATTCTCAAGGCATTTGTCTCACTAATAGACTTGTTATAAAATGCATATTCACTCTTAGAGTCTAACAAATCTCTCACTTTTTTTACATGTCAACAAAAATGCCTCTAATTCAGGTTTCAGAGGTGGATTAAAGACGCTGGGTTTTCTAAAACAAAAGTGTTGACATGCAGCACCCTGAAAAAAAGCATTTTAAATTTATTTTCTGCACATAGTCTCTCAATGCATTAATGGTAGAAACAATATTAGCCTTGAAAGATGGCAGAACATTTAAACCTTTACTCAGAACATTAATTTGCTGAGTTTAAAACCAAAGAAGACAAATTTACTATCTTTAAGTTAAAATTAACAGTACCTTCATTTATCACTTGAAATGCTGATTTCTGTATATCTTATTGTTCTGAGCATTGTAAATTTTTTTTGCTTGATGACAGCAACACTGGTCATTTTGATTCACATAAGCGTTCTTCTTGTAGTTTTTGTTGTTGCTGTGAAACTTCTTTTGGTCATACTGCTGTTTTTTTGGGGAATACTGTTGTCTTTTTTTACCAGAAAATGGTTTCTTTGCTTCTATCTGTGCCCAAGTTCTTGTGCCTATGCCTGCATCTTAGTACACATCAACATACTGAAAAACCTGTTTATTCTGCTCATTATTGCCCAAACAATCATTATTCTTATTGGTCACACCCCCATTGGGATGCTCTCTGTCTATTTTAGTTCTTTTAGCTGCTCTGCTCACAGTTTCCTGGCTGTCTTCATCATTGTGTTCCATATCGTTCAACACAGTCTGGTCACATACAGTCCCCTTTGGTAATCATCGTCATCTCGCTGAAACTTTTTTAATTTATGTTTGCGCTGCACTTCATTCTCTTTATTCAGCCTTTGTTGTATTATTTCCATCCTAGATTCAAAATTAGGCAAGGAAATTTTAAGAGAATTGTACAAGCTGACTACACCCTCATTAAGATTCGTCAGCTTGTGTTTCTTATCCTAAGCCCACACTATCATTCAATGCCCTCCACGTATTCAGCAACTCGCTGGAAAATAATTCACCAGCTGGCATATTATGCACCCTTAGTCCTCTTGGAACTCTTTTGGCTGACAAAGAGGCCTTGAAAAAAAGATTATCCCACTGCAGTCTTTTAATTTTTAATAAATTGTTCTCTAAAGCATTGAACTTAGTAGTAAAATCAGAACCTCTATTTGATTGGCTTAACAGAGGGGCTCGCCTCTCTTCAGCAAACGGATTGGCTGGATTGGGGAGAAAGTCATTAAGCAACTTATCTGTTTTTACAACATTACCCTTCAGTGCTTTGTTGTCAATCGTAGTATTAGATTTCTTATGCATCAGTCCCAAACCTGAAACCACCATAGAGTATACCCCTTTTGGTGATTTTTTTTCCAGTCCAATTTTCTCCACAACACCTTTTCCATTGTCCAGCAATGAATTATCAGGGGTGTCATGTAACGTAAAACCAGAAAGTATAACCAGAAAACTAGAATTCTGTTGCAACAACATATTCGGGTGGGACAAAGAATTGCCATTAGAGAAAGCCATAAACTCCAACTTCCAAATAAAAAAAGTACTAAACCAAAATAATAAAAATAATAAAATGGCTTGACAATAAAGTAAAATAAATCCACACTTTATTCGTTAAAGCAACAACTGGTTAGCTCTTTCATTCCCAAAGAACTTCTTCAGACCTGGTTGTATAACAGATGATAATGCATATAAATAGTGTTAATCACATCACATCACATGATATACCCTTAATGTTTTAACACTTTCTTATTCAGAACAGCCTTGAAGTTTTCTCTATCATTCATACCTGGATCTGCCCCTGCATTAAGTTTTACTTGCCAGCAATATTCCTTCCAGTTTAAATCATCCTCTGCATCCCATCTCTTATCAGCATCAATAACTTGATCTATTACAATAAGTCTAAACTCCACCTTCGTATTTTTATGACAAACTGCCACGTCTTGCCAGGGCATAACTTAAATCTAACTTTTCTACTGTTCTTAGATGTTCATAAATTCTATAATGAAAGCTACGCGGAGTTCTACCTGTATAGAATCCCTGACATAAACTACATAAAACTAAGTAAACAACAAATTTAATTTTGCAATTAAAATTCCCTTACAGTAAAATAGTATAGTTCCTAGCCATTACCGTGACTCGATTCCCTAACAGGACATACTTACAGTAATTATAATTATCACATCTTGACATCCCATTATAATTTGAAAGACCATCATATTTCTTAGTATGAAAATAATCTTTCAGACTATTCCCTCTTTTTGTTACAAAAATAGGTCTGTCACGTATCCATGTATTGATATCTTGAAAATTAAAAAAAATTTCCAATTATTCATAATAGCCTTTTTTATACTCCTTATATCTACTGAGTTATCTAATATTCAAGATAAATTAAAATCTGTAATAAAGTTCCACAGACTGCTGAGTTGGTAAATCCTCACTGGTCTTTCAGGAATATTCAAATAAGGGACTGGCACCTTGTTTTTCCATTTACCAAATTTTCCCTCCAGTCAGCTCCCCTGTACCCCCCCCCCCTCCGCCCCCACCACCACCACCACATCAGTTATTTAATGTATTAGAACAAGAACACTCACCCATTTACCATCTTAACTGAATAAAGTACTTGAAACGTCAACAAGGCATCTTTAGTCCTCCCACAGGGAGGACAGAGAGAGAGAGAGAGAGCGAGTCTCCTAGATCTGATAGCTTAAGTGATTTTAGCTGGTCTAATTCTCTGTACTCTTTCTTGCTAGTCCTGTCATCCTCTGGATCATAAGTGAATACCAGACCTGAGTCGAGCTTTCTGGATTACCTCTGTTTTTAATCCTATTAAGTATTGCACAACACACTAAGGTTTATTACTGTTACTCCTTACTGCACCAAGCATTGAGTCTACCTAACAAACCAAGTGTATAGCTCCAAGAAGATGTATGTGGTTTAGACGGTGGTTTGTTTTTCCTCCATAACTTTATTTGGGCGCTACATTGGTTCATTATATTATATATAACATTTAATTTCAGCTGTTTTATTTTAAAAAAAATAAGTAAATAAATATTCTGCAATGAGCAACCATAAAACATTTAATGCAAAAATAAAAAATCACAAAGGAAGCTCAGTGCATAAAATCATGCCATCTCACAACAGAAACAAACGTAAATTCTTCCCATTCTTCTTACAAAAGAAATACCAATGTGGTAAGCGAGAATGATTCTGTGTTAAATGCTGAAAACATTTTAACTACACACACTAGCATATTCTTTTCTCACTTTATTCTCCATCTCCTTTTTCATATATTCAGTTTCACCCATCTCTCCCAATACACTGATTTTTTTTCACAAAGCTATTGACAATTTTATGGAAAATGGCTTTGGAATAACACATTTCTAAGTGACCTGTATGCAAATGTGAAGTTAAACATAAGCAAATGTTACTAATATGTTCAACTTAAAATTACAACTTCTAATAAAACTTTCAATGTATGAAAACTATCCTAATTGTCAGTACACTGTTACATGTGGAGCTCTTCACCAAGGACTTCACTGAATCAGCCTAGTCAGAAATGCAAGTAAATATACAAATACGAAAATAAAATTGCCAAAGATTCTAAAGACAACCACAAGGCATTCTATAACTATGTCAAGAATCTAAATGGCAATGCTCAGATCTGCTCTGAGCTACAACAGAATGGCATTAAAATACTGATCCCAAGGATATTGTCAATATCCTGGCAGATCGATTCAGTGCCTTCACCCCCTAAATGGCCAATCTCAATACCGGAAGATTGCCAAATTCTGGTAATAACGTCCACACAGGTAAAAAAACGCACTCTCCAAAGCTAAGAATACAGCATCCATGGGACCACATGACATCCCGGGCTGTGTACTACATGAACTACAAAATGAACTGACACCTCACCTAAGTGTCCTGTTTAATCATAGCGTCACCTCAGGCTTCGTGCCCACTGAGTGGCGCACAGCTACAGTTATCCCACTCCACAGGGGGGATCCACCTTGTATCCCGGGAACTACCGCCCCATCAGTCTGACGGGCCTGATCTGCAAGGCCATGGAACTTATAAACAAAGACATTAGCAACCTTCAAACACTGGACCCTACTCAGTTTGGGTTCGTGAAGGGCCGATCGCGTCTCCTGAACCTGATTGACTTCTTCGAATCAGCCTCCAGAGCCATGGACGAGGGTAAGGCGGTGCACACAGCCTATCTGGACCTCGCCAAGGCTTTTGACACCATCCCCCACTCTGGAATCATAGATAAACTTACTAAGCTGGGCATTAATCCCTACTTTACTCGATGGGTTGCCAACTGGCTTACTGACAGAAGCCACACTGTAAAAGTAGCTAACTCCAGACAACTGACAAGTGGAGTACCTCAGGGTTCAGTCCTGGGACCACTCTTGTCTGGTGTCTACTTCTCTTGAAGTCCAGGCCAATACTAAGGGACTCTGGCTAACAAAGTTCGCAGATGACTGCAAACTAGGAGCCATTATTGAATCTCCAAATGATGTGGATACTTTACAAAAGGGCCTTACAGAAACAGATGCTTGGTGTCAGAGCCATGGGCTCAAGCTCAATGCCAAGAAATGTATAGTTATCCCCTTTGGGAAAATAACATGTAGCCGTGAATTACCACATAGGTGGCAGTACACTAAACACCGAAGGTGTGATAAGAGACTTGGGGACACAGGTGGACAGTGGTCTCACCTTCGATAACCACATCGCTACAACAGTCAGGAAATCCTTCTATGTGGCACACCTCATCATTAAGGGCTTTTCATACAGAAAAAAGGAGGTCATTGTCCCACTGTACTTATCCCTCATTAGACCCATTGTAGAATACAACGCCCCATTTGGTATGTACCTCTCAAGACACCTGCAACAACTGGAAAGGCCGCAGAAGTACCTCACTAAAAGAATCACAGGCCTAAAGCAGATGCCCTATGTTGACTGCCTTAAAAAACTCCAGCTATACTCTGTCGCATATCTTCTACTCAGAGGCGAACTCTGCTTAACATACAAGGCCATGTCAAACCCGGAGCTGTTGGACATGCTACACTTAAAGAAATCCCAATCCCTCATGGGATCTAAACCTTGTCATCACAATAAACAAAACATGCTGGAGGGATAGGTTCCTGACCCAGAGACTCCCCAGACTCTGGAATAGACTGCCCATACATGTCGAGCAGAGCACCTCTTTGGCCCTCTTCAAAAGGAACCTTGACGATTGGATAGGAGAAAGGAAATTCACCCCGGAGATCACGTCAGTCGCCCTGCTAGACAGGGGTCCAGGAAGTAAATATTGTGGGAAGAAATATCCAGGGAACTGTTATGGCTAGGCTTGTATAGGCACTAGGGCCGATAGCCTAGTACCAACCTATGAACCTATAAGATTACTTTTTAAGCATTAAACACCAATGCTTGCTACTTCAAGTGCTGAACTTGTAAACTCACACAGCCCTGTCAGAGCTAAAATTTTCAAACTATGTTTTCACTACCACCTACCAGAAGGGAAAAATCCAGAAGTCTGGAAAATGATGGTAAAGGTTTACTATTGAAATTGCGAACTGCACTTGGGCGACAGTCGGATAGTCGAACGTTTAAGGTCGTAAACAAGGATGTCGAAGACAAAATAATCAATCTAGGAATGGTTTTAACATGGGTCGAGGTAGGTGTTCAGTATTATTCCCTACTACAAACATCTTCCCTACCTCGACCCATGTTAAAACCGTTCCTAGATTGATTATTATGTCTTCGACATCTGTGTTTACGACCTTATACGTTTGACTATCTGACTGTCGCCCAAGTGCCGTTCGCAATTTCAATAGTTTTCCATGGTAAATGGTACAGGACATGTCTTACCCATGTGACAAGCTACAGGCTCAAAGTACACTAAACTGACTTTACAATCCAATACATTTCATTGGACTGGATTCGAAAGTCTAGCAAAAGGACAATATTTACGCCACCTTCCTTCCATCTCCATAGCTAGCAGCCAAGTAAATGAAACAGCATGCCAACAGATAGTCATTTGTGTAGGTGGCAGTTAAAGAAGAGTTGTGCTAGCAACTTAGAATTAGTTTTTTAGACCTTTCCTGCCATCTTGGTTACATGCATGGGGTTACATGTTTGATTTACAGCAGTAGGGGGGAGGGTGTATGAATTCTAGACCACAACATGATTTTAATCATGCAAACTGCAACTGAAGCAGCACCAAGAAGCAGAAATGACAGGA
Organism: Protopterus annectens; assembly: GCF_019279795.1. Classification (NCBI taxonomy): domain Eukaryota; kingdom Metazoa; phylum Chordata; order Ceratodontiformes; family Protopteridae; genus Protopterus; species Protopterus annectens. The sequence goes on along the minus strand of NC_056741.1, from coordinate 1,013,341,963 downwards.
AGGAGTGCCACTTACAGCTATGTTTGTATTACTTGTTTGACAATTCCTTCTGCTAAGGGAGATGCACAGTGTGTCTTGTTCAGTGGATTGCAAGGGCTGCTGGACCAGCAGGTTAGTAAAATAACATACACCATCAACCTAGGTAATTTAGGAATATGAAAGGGGTAGAAGTATTTTGGGAATGCAAACTGCTCTAAAGAGATATTGCTGCATGCTAAGGTAACGTTACTTTAAATGAGGGTTACAGCCTTACAAAAGCTTTGCAACAAAGAGTCTGTATAAAGGATTTATTATTGCAGGATGTCAGGTTTCTGTCTCCAAGTTTGACAGTTTTGTCTTCAGTATTACTCTTGTCATCCAGTTGTACAGAATGCAATATATTTTTGACTGACCTGTAACCCTAAAGATAATAACCTGAGAAATTCATTGCCTAATAGTTAATTGTGAACCTACAAAAATTAACAGCTTAGTCAGAAAACTCTACATCATGAGTGAACCTCCTGCCTCATGGAAGAACCATGACCTATACAACAGCACAGTGGATCTAGGATATTTGGACTTTAGAGCCATGAAAGACCCAAACAGAAATTACCACCAAATCTACAGGAAACAGAGTACTGGCAGAGGGTGGCCAGTCTGCACAGATAGTTAGGGGATGCGAGGCCTGTGATTCTTTGGTTAGGAACCCTCTGCAGTCTTTTCAGCTGAGTGATATTTCTATAAATACATACCAAATGGGGCAATATATTCACTAGTGGAGTGACTAAGCAATGGGAACTTGGAAGTAGAAGTTCCTTGGCTCTGGAAAAGATGCCCTTGGTTATTAGTTGGACCATATAAATAAACTTTATAACTACAGTGGAGATGATATGCTCAAAGGCTGTCTTCTACAAGGGTGTTTAGGTCTCTAATGATTAGTACCATTTTAATGGGTGCATCATCTTTGTTTTATGATAAAGAATTATTTCTTTTAGCAAAGTGGACTACACTATATGTTTAGCATTTAGGCCACTGCCTTGCACCAATTGCTGGCACAGCTGAGTCAGCTCTAGAGTACTTTCATGTTGATAGGTGCTCCAATAACAGCTCCTAATTTACAATCGTCAGTGAAGTTTACTAACTACAGACCTGGGAAACTAACTTTTACATTAAAGAAATAATACCAAACAGGAGAAGACCCAGCACTGAACCTTGTGGGTCCCTACTTGTGAAGTCTACAATTAATGAATTTAACATCTGCAACTTTACTGGCATGTTTTCTGTCTGCCCATCAATTTGCTATCCATCTTACTGCATGTTGGCTTATATATATATATATATATATATATATATATATATGTGTGTTCACCAGTTTGTCCGTTATGCCCACATGATGGACAATATCAGATGACTAGGCCACATCCAAGTACGCTATGCACCGCACAACCACCTTCATCTGCACAAGTTACTCTTTCAGAGTTTACAAGGTTATGAAAGCAGTATCTGTCTTAGACAAAGTCAAGCTGATGCAGACCAAGGGTTTATAAAATTATGAATCTCTAGAACTATAGGACAGAAATGATATGTTCCATGGCTATAGAAACAAGAGCAGTAAAAATGGTGATTCTCTAATTACCAAGGTTACTTACTGGATCTCTCTTACATAAGGCCATTACAATGGCTGTTATCCAAGCTTCAGGAATGAAGCCTGTTAAAGAGGTTTCACAGACATTCTGATAGGCCATATTTGGAATTAAGTTGCCTTGCATATTATCAGGGCACATGGATGCAGTGGGTTTTTTTTTTTTTTTTTTTTTTTAGAAGGGGCTGGTAGAACCTGTTCCATACTGAATTTTGGGGAGGTCATGGACTGAGGAGTTATGGAGGGACTTACGATAGTGAATGAAAGAGAGTCTGTACTAAATTTGCTGGCTAGGATATCTGCTGTTTCTTTGGAATTGGAACAGGTGGTGGTATTGTGAATCATTTGCCCTTCTAAAGCTGTATTTTAAGATATCTGCTCGACTGTTGCCAGGAAACCACCATAGCATGCATGAATAACCTGGAACATTGTCATATTTTCTAATAAGCAGCAACTGGCGCACGGGGTTACTTCTGTGATTATTATGACCCAGTAGTAACAATGACTTAAGTAATAACACCCAGTTTGGCATGGTATCTAAGTAGGCAATATATGAGACCGAGAATAGTTGGAGTTTTTTTAGTCTGTCCATATAGGACAAGTGTTTAAGGCCTAGGATCCTCTTTGTGAGGTACTTTTGTGGCCTCTCCTGTTGTTGCAGGTGTCTAGTGAGTTACATGCCAAATGGGGCATTGTACTCGATGATTGGCCTAATGAGGGGAAGAGTAGAGGGAGACAGTGACCTCTTTCTTCCTGGATGCAAAACACTTAGTAATGAGATGTGACACAGAAGGACTTTCTGACCACAGTGGCAATGTGGTGGTCAAAAGAGAGGTTGCTGTCAACCTGTGTTCCCAGGTATGTTATAACTCCTACTGTGTTCAGTGGGCTATCATCGATGTGGTAACTAATGGGAATCAGGTTTTTCCCAATGGTGATGACAACACCTGTTTCGGCTTTGAGCTTAAGGCCATGGTTCTGACACCAGCCGGTCTCAGTGAGGCCTTTCTGTAGGCTGTCAACATCACTTGGGGAGTTAATAATGGCTCCCAACTTGCAGTCATCTGTGAATTTTGTCAGCCATAGTCCCTTCGTGTTGGCCTGGACTTCTGAGAAGTAAATACCAAACAGGAGAGGATCCAGGCCTGATCCCTGTGGGACTCCACTCATGACTGGTCGGCAGTCTGACTTTTGGCGTCAGCTACTTTCACACTGTGGGTTCTATCTGTGAGCCAGTTTGCAACCCACCTAGTGATATAGGGGTTGATGCCTAGCTTAGTGAATTTTTCTATGATTCCTGAGTGGGGAATGGTATCAAAGGCCTTGGCCAGATCAAGGTAGGCTGTATGAACCACCTTGCCTTCATCCACAGCTCTGGTGACTGACTTAAAGAAGTTGACCAAGTTGAGCAGGCATGATCTACCCTTCACAAAACCAAACTGTGTGGGATCCAGAGTTTGGAGATTCCCTATATCTTTGTTTATTAGGTCCATGATGATCCGTTCCATAGCTTTGCATATCAGACTTGTCAGGCTAATGGGGCGATAGTTCCCAGGGTCTGTAGTCGCTCATCCTTTGTGGAGAGGGATGACTGTAGCAGTGTCATTTCGGTAGGGACAAAGCCTGAGGTGATGCTGTGATTGAACAGGGCACACAGGTGAGGTGCCAGTTCACTCTGTAGTTCATGTAGAACACAGCCAGGGATATTGTCAGGTCCCATAGAAGCTGTATTCTTGGCCTTGGACAATGCTGTTTTAACCTGTGCAACAATAATACTGGGTGCCTGGCAATCTACTGGTATTGTGATTTGTCCTTTGGGGGGGTAAAGGTGGCACTGAATTTGAAAGGCCAGTATATTGGCAATATCTGCTGGCTCTGTGTAGGAGGTACTGTTGTGCAGTAGCTCAGAGCAAATCTGGGTATTGCTGTGGAGATTCTTTACGTAACTATAGAAGGCCTTGTGATTGTCTTTATTATCTGCTACATTTCTGTTTTCATAGCTAGCTTTAGAGGATTTGATGAGGGATCTCAACTGTTTGTTGAGGCTGATAAGGGTTTTTTTCCAGTCTTGAGACTTCACCTTATTCTGCATCAGTTTCCTCCTCCTGTTATAGCGTTTGTTTATGGCAGGGGACCACCAGATTGGTTTTCCTTTTTTTGGAGGAGAGCGTTGGGGTTCTATTGAGTATGACGAGATCCATCCATTTGTGTATGTGTCCGTACAGTGCATTGGTGTATGATTTGGCAGTCATGCAACTATTCTCCATTTGCATGGGTGCTGTGAAGTTAGCCACCTCTGTTTTTACGAGCCCAAAGTTAGCTTTGGAGAAGTTTTTCATTGTGGTCATCTTTGCAGGGGGGGGGGGTTGGATTTCCAAGGTGGTTAGTTTGTGGTCGGATCTGACCAGGGAGGAGTAGAGCAACGGTCGCCCATGTTAGTAATGACCAGGTCAAGGATGTTGCTACTTCTAGTGGGGGTAAGAACAGGCTGGTCCAGGGCTGGTACAAAACACATTGCTCTATTTATTTAAAACTTGTTTATGATCATGGACCTTTGTATCCCTTTTGTAGCTTTGTCCACAGTCGTTAAACAAAGAAGTTAAGACTTAAAAAAAAAAAAAAAAAAAAAAAAAAAATCCAAACAGTTATAAATGAGAATACACGAGTACATGCATGTTTCATTCGTACATAAGTTTCAGTAGCAAGTGTTGCTATGGCAGTGGTATACCGGGCGGCAGTGTTACTGTTCTGGACTTTTTTGACTGACTGACCACAGCTTGAAAATGCATAAATTAAACTATTTTTAACCAGAAATCTGCCCCCATTTTAGAAAATAATGAATTAAAATTACTAACTAATTGAATACAAAGCAGCTTGCATAATGCAAAACCGGGAGAAGCAATTTTGTTATACAAAATTATGAGCATGCTGAAGTTTGTAATGTAATGAAAGATGAAAGCGATCAACATTTGTTTTTAAAACGTGTTTCTGTTGATTTTGCATTATAGAGTTGGTTGTTGTGGTTTAATTTGTTGTCTACTAAATGGAATCAACTTCAAAAAGTATTAAAATAATTATAAGCTTTAACAGTTTCCAGTGTGTATGGTATATAAAAGTGTATATTATATGTGCAGCAAAAGTTTTAAATTCACCATGTTACAGAACCTGAAACAGAAATTACACACTGGTATTTGAAGTTAGCTTAGATCCTCTTCGTTACTTTATTTTAATGGAGGGAGTGAGGATTGTTTTTTACTAGAGCTGGACTGATTTGTATTTACAGTGGAAACTTTACCACTTCAACTGCTATTTAAGTAATTGTTCTTAAATGTATTAACCATCAAGTCTTATGGATTGCTCGTCTGTGCTTACTAGTAAAGAAACTGCGAATTCAACATATCCTGGATTGGATTTTTTACATGATTTACTAAGTTTAAGAGATTTATTCAGGCAGTCAGCTTCATTCATTCATTTTTTATAACAGTTAATACCAGTACTAGGTTCATATTGTTTCAAATCTGGAGAGTATGAGAATATTTTTGTATAGTTATTCCACTGAGAACACTTGGTGTAAAGTTTCTTAGAGTTTTGGTTTAAGAACAAATCCTTCATGCCAGAGGTAGTCTAAGAATACACTTAAAATCCTTTTTTTTATCTCCCCGTTTTCTGTTTTGAAACAAAAAACAAGGAGAGAGAGAGAATTCTGCATCCTCTGGACAACCACATGCAACTTCAATACTACATTGAGAGAACAAAAGTTTTCAGAGCTTTTAATCGGCTGTTCATTTCCTTTTTAAGGCAAACAGAACGGACAGCCAAAGTCAAAACAGACAATTTCCAAATGGTTATCCCATGCCACCCATTTTTGTTATTCTCACCATAGAAGGTCCCTTCTTTCAAATTTAAAGCGTACGCTACCAGAGCCTTGGGTAATACTAGAGCTTTTTGGAAAGGATGTTCTTTAGAAGTATTCTAGATGCCGCAACTTGGTCATCTCTGCACACCTTCTAAGATATATTTCTTCTCCAGGACAAGAGCAGGATTTGCTAGGACTGTTCTCCATGGGCTCCTGGACTTTAACCTTTCTTCTGCTCCAAAGCTGTCTAATCTTTGGTAATCATCCCATGTAGCATAGAACTGTTCTAATAAGTAGCATACTAGATGTTCGAGTAGATCACTGTTGCAGTACTGAAACCCTCCCCCTTCCCTGTTTTCTACCAGTTGTTATCCCTTTGTCCAATCTGTTCAACTCGGGGGGGGGGGGTCCCCTTACCTGTGTTTTTCCCCAGCACATAAGGATTCATGTTTGGATTCAAAGCCTTCCTTTTGTGAGACAAGAAAGGTATGACTTTTGGTGCCCATACATTTGCTTTTATACCAGCACACCCTAGTGCTACATCATATGTATGATGTGGGTAGAAGGAGCCCAAAAGCTTTTCGGTATTCCTTGACAAGATATGTCCCATGTAGCTGAGTCTGCTGCAGTAGTGATCTATTTGAATATCTACTATAAACATTGTGTTGATCGCTGTTGCAGTAGCCTTAGCTGGATGGGTTATATCCTGATAAAGATGTAACAGCTAGCCAGCTTCCAAAGCTTCAGGGCACTTTCCACATACACACATTGTTAGGCTGCTCGAGCTGATCTGCCTAAAAATACAGGTTTGAGCACCAAGCCCTCCAGAGCTTTCCTACCACATGAGAGAGAGTTCCTGTGCAGGCGTTCATAAGGCAGCTAAGTTCCCTTTGGTGAAAAACTTTCCGCATTTTAAATATGTATTTAAATGTACTTTGATGGTTAGAATTTATGTTTTATCAAACTGTCAAGAAACCTAACTGTATAAAATGGGAGCATATTTTTTTCCTGAGTATAAAAGTAGTTAAACTCTCTCTTCTTTGGGGAGACTCTGTTTATTTTACTTTTTGGGGCTGGCAAACTGTATTAAACTGCTTGTTACTGTATTTTTGTGGAGAAGTGACTTTTATCAACTTTAAGTTTTTACCAGCTTTTGCTGCTTGTTCAGGAAATAAGCACCATTTTAGTTTGACTGTGAAAAAAATGTGCAACTCCCACAGTTGGTCCTTCATTCAGCCACAAAAAGAAAAACAACATTTATTAGCACAGTAGGTTAGCAATTTGTGTCAGCTGCAGCTGGCTGACTCTATTGTTGCCAAAGCTGGTTCTTCAGACCACTCTTCTTTTACCTCAGATCCCTCTGCTGTAGCACCTACAGACTCTGTGGACTGGGGGTTAGCCACGTCCTCTGCAATTGTTGGAGTCCTGCTGGTGAGCAAGGGAGAGACACTGTTGGTCAGTCCTGGGAGATGGAACAAGGAAGTCATCCTTATTTAGTCAGAATGTTGTGCCTGTCCTTTGAAGCTGCTACTGTCATTAATGACTCTGTTGGCCCTATTTTTCCTATCAAAAAGAAATGGATAATTAGTAAGGCATATAAAATACTGCACAATAACTATATGAACCAAACTAAACATGCATCTGCATCTTGGTTTAGTTCAGGCTATGGGCCTTTCTTATAAGGGTTGTCTCTGGTAAAAGAAAAGTGTACACATCTTTTCCTTTAGGGATTGAAGAATCTGAATCTGGACAGGAAGATGAAAGCATGGATGCAGGGTTTTCTCCTCAGATTTCTGATTCACATTCAGAATTCAGCATGGTATTGGAGTCTCCCTCTATGTGTGCATGTTTGTTGTGTGTGTGTGTGTGTGGGGGGGGGGGGGGGTGCTGTCTGCGACCCTTTCCAGAATCTGCCAGCGTTTTCAGTGGGGAAAGACCGAGGTTTCTCAGTCATTCAGAAAATACTGTGAGTTATTACAAATGGAATTTCCAGACCCTTGACCCATTCTTCCAGTGCTGTCAGCATTGAAGGATGTGTGCGTGGCTGCCTAAAATTTTCTTGATAGTCAGCCTGCTGCCTCTAAAAAGGCAAATAAATTGTATAAAGTTACTCAGTCTTTTAAGCTTTTGTACACTCCTCCCAAACCTGACCCAACAGCTGTAACTTTAGTTAAATCTACTGCTGCTAAATATTTAATTTCAATCCTACTCTTTCTGATAAGGATAGGAAGATTATTGACAAGTATTGGGGAAAAGTACATGCAACTATGATTTCAGAATGTTGAAGCCAGGCTCGTATGTTAAAGTTTGTTCTGACTAATTTTGAAAGTATGAGGAATGTTTTATCTGCAGTTTCATCTTGTATGAAAAATCTGCTTTAAATAATTTAAGTTCTTCTATTGCTCAAGTGACTACTCATTCTGTACAGTGTGTATGTGACTCTAATACTTTTTCCCGGGTTATGTCCACTGGTACAATTTTGAGGAGGTTTGCGTGGCTGCATTCTCGGAACCTCCCAGTTGATGATAAAAATGAGATTTTAAATTCTCTTTTTCGATGGAGATTTAGTTTCTGACCCCTCTGCTGCAGAGTTTATCGAAAAGTGTGATGAAAGAGGCAAGTTGATCCAGGGGGGAATCTCTTAAGATTTTTCACCCTTCCTTTTTCAAGTTTTCCAAGGGTTTAACTTCTTATCAAGTTTTGGTAAGAAACAGTCTCAACAAAATACATGTAAATAGATGTTTAAGAAAAAATGGCAAGGGGTTCTGTGTAGAATGCTAGAAACTCCCAAAACCGAGGATAGGCAGGGTATAAGAAAGACATCTGACTGCACCATCTTCATTTCTTTCTAGCCATGCAGTCTGATGCACTTCATGTGTGTTCAGGATGCTCGCAGTGTGTCAGTTGGCTTGTTTGTCCAGAGAACCATCTTATTCTTCTGCCTTTTTTTTTTTAATCATCTTTATTGAGTTATCACTTATGACCTAGACAATCATACATTCATATAAATGAAAACAAACCATATTGACATATTCTGTTACAATCATACATCACATATAGTTGTCTGTTCAGTCACTGTGAATCCAGCATTACATAGCGCATTCAGTTCCTGCTTTCCCTTAAACCTCTCATTCCACCTCCTCCAAAAACATTGTTCTGCATGTATTGTTCTCTCATTTCCCATTTTTTCTATGTCATTTGTGACTACCTTTTACTAGAGATCCCACTTCAAATTCTTTTATCTATGTTACTGTATTCACAACTTCAAATCTGGTTGGTTTATACGGTTTCATTTTCTAGTAATTGCTTTTTGGCAGCCACCAGAATTAAACGTAGCCAGGCCTTACTATGTTTAGGCAGTTCAGATCCTGTTATCCCTGTTCAAAAATAATTTCCTTAATTACGCCAATTTGCTTACCCAGTATTTCTGACAGAGTAGATTGTAGGGAACTTAATAAAGCTTGCCAAAACATTACACTTACAAAAATATGTTCCCAGTTACCTCTTTCTTCCCCATCAAACCTCCAACATTTGCAATCTATCTGAAGAAAATTTGTTGTCTGCTTGGGGTATAAAAATACCTGTGCAAACACTTCCAAGCAAAAATCCTAAATCTTCTAGACTTTGTTGCAAATTATCCATTGTCTCTTCCCAGTGTTTTTCTAGCCTCCCTCTGATTGGTTTCTATAGTTATAATGCAGTATTTTATATGCCCTACTAATTATCCATTTTTTTAACAGTAGCTTCTGTTTTATATTCAACCAAAAACTCTGTCAGTGCTCGTCTTTCACTTAGGATTTCTCTATCCCTATCCCTTTCTCTTTCGTTATACTTTGATATCAATCCTTGATAGGGAAGACAGTTTCTAGCCTGCAGTTCAAATGTAATTGTGGCTTCATTCCATTCTGTTCCCTTTCCTTCTCAAATTATTTGCTCCCAATATCTTGGTTCCCCCTCCTGCCTGTTGTCTGTACTCCTAATTGCAGTCATCCATATCGTAAGAATTTCCTTTCTCCACTCCTGTGTTGACGTAGTTCTTAGAATATTTTGTACCACTTTATGAATATATTATGCATGGCCGTTGTCACTCTCCTTAAGAATCTGCATGCACAATCCCACCCTCTCCTTATTTCTTGAGCCCCCCCCCCCCATTTCACCATCCTCTTTTTCCATTTTGAATTGCATCTTTCTGCTTGTGTTATGTATATGAGCCATAACTGTGTAGCTCTGAAGTATCTCTTCAAATCAGGTAGTCCCAATCCACCTTGTCCTATTGGTAGGATCAACTTGTTGCACTTGACTCTTGCCATCTTCCCCTCCCAGATAAAGTCCTTCAATTGTTTAATTGCAATCAACAGCTTCTCCTCTGGTTGATAAAACATCTGCCTGATTTGTGTTTAAAAAAAAAAGAAAGAAGACTAAAAACATTTTTGATGCTTGTGTCTTGCTATCCGTGTCCATAAACAAGAGCTTCTAGGCCCTCAATTTTTGTGTTATCTTTTGTTTAGTTTCTTAGGACATATCCTTAGCTGCCTTAACATAATTCTTTTTAACCCATACTCCTAAGTGCTTCATTTTATCATGTCCCTATACGTGTGGGTATTGCTGAACCAATTTGTTTGTGGGTGCATAGTTTACAGCTGTAGCCTTTGTTTGGTCTTCATTAATTTTATATACTGAAAACACTTAAAACTGTCTCAAAGTGTTCCAGAGCACTGAGATGTCCTTTTCTGGTTTTATCAGGAACAAAATAATACAGTCTTTCTTTTCATGATTACCATACCTATTATATCCTCGAATTTCTAAGTACCTTAAGTTTTTGCCAGTGTTTCTAAATATAAAGCAAATAAAGGGGAAAGAGGACACCCTTAGGTTGTTATACCTTGAGGAATAATATGTTAATTCTGTGAATTCCTACTACAGAATTCACATCTTCCATACCAAATATTTTCATAAATTTCTTCAAAAGTCTATTCTCTTAGGTTATATTTTCCCTTATAGGTCCCCCAGATACATCCTCACTGTTGCAAATCAAATTTCAGTCCACCCCATAAGCAACATTCCTTGCTGAAAGCTGATTATTTCTCTCAGAATTTTCTTAAGCTCCATTGTAGCAGTTTTAGTTGGAATACAAATACATACCAGCATAATCCTCCTCCCATGCCAGTAGCCCCTTACTACCGTAATCTACCATTATTATATATTTTTCCCTCTTCTGTCACTAATGGAGTTACTCTAGCAATTAATATAAGTACTCCCCTTTTCCTTTGTCCCAGATATTCCACTGAATAACTGCCCTGAAATCATTTCTTTATCAAATTCACATGTTCAGTTCTTTCTAAATGTGTCTCTTGTAGCATAGCTATTTGAGCTCTGCATTTCTTAATGTAGTTCACTACTGTTTTGTATATACCTGAGAAAACATTTGTGTTCCAAGATAATATGGAAAGTGTTGCCATAATAAGATATTATCACCCGTTATGTATACCAGCTTTTTTTAAATGTCTGTTTTCAGCTTTTCTTGACCTAATGTTATTTCTTTGTACTTGGGTCCAAGTGGTAAAAAGTCCAAAAGTCAAATATCAACCACACCGTGTTGCTCCAAAATAAAAAGTTGTTTATTTAAGTGATACCAACTTCAGTAAAATTTGGTTAGTTAAAACAACACAAGATAAAACTCTTTTCGTTTCCAACAGTTCAGAAACTTTTTCAAATCACCTGTACTCCGCCCCTTTTCACCTTTTTATAGTGATCGTGACATCACTATCTTTTAAAGGTACAGGTCCACCTAAAGTACATTGTGCTTATAAAATATCAAAGTTTTATGTTACTCTGTTACATATTGTCAATTAGTCACATAAAACAAAATATTTTCTGTCCTTCTTTTTTCGCCCAACAATAAAAAAGTTTGTTGTCAACAAGCTAAAAAATCTGACCTTGTGGTTTAATGCAGTGTAAAACCACCTTAATGTAAGTGCGCACTGTGCTCCTTGTATATATGCTAGTACGAGCCCACTTGTGTGATACCATTCCTAATAATGTAAATATACTTGTATACTGTGTATATACTGTCTGTAACATGAAAGTTCAAGCCATACTAATGTAATCTTCACTGTGTGGTTTCCATTTCATAAGAGCGTTTAAACTATTTATACTAATACTTGTGCAACTGCACTTGTAATAAAAACAACCGTAGTAAAGTCAGGAAAACTAAAACTAAGACTAAGTTGTTAAACCAAATTGGTTAAACCAATAGGAGGAACTTTTTTTATATTCAGTATGCATATATGTAACGCATACTTTTCCATAAGACTATTTCTAGTTTTAAAACTTAATTATTAACAATTACATTTAGTTACAGTAAGTGCGTTTATAGACAATATTTTAGACAATGCGTGACTTTCTGTAACTCCTGGGACATACAGAAGTGGTGAGTTTTGGATGGATAAGCTGTATATATATTTTTTATAAAAACACAACATTGTGACAAGCGTTTATAGAGATTTATATAAATCGTAATGGTAGTACTTACAGTTTATAAATATTTTTGTTAAAGTGGTTAAAAAATAAAGGATTTTATGAATTGGGCAGTACTACTTGTGCAACTTATAGTGGTTGAGTAACAGGCTATAAGAACAACCCTTATAGAATTAGTACGTTCAGAACAACAGTTGGGTTTTAACACACATTTGCTATTAGTATGCCATTTGGTTTAACAACTTAGTCTTGGTTTTAATTTCACTACGGTTGTTTTTATTACAAGTGCGGTTGCACAGGTATTAGTATAAATAGTTTAAACGCTCTTATGAAACGGAAATCACACAGTGAAGATTACATTAGTATGGCTTGAACTTTCATGATACAGACAGTATATATACAGACGGGCAAGTATATTTACATTATTAGGAATGGTATCACACAAGTGGGCTCGTACTAACATATATACAAGGAGCGCAGTGCGCACTTACATTAAGGTGGTTTTACATTGCATTAAACCACAAGGTCAGATTTTTAGCTTGTTGACAACAAACTTTTTTATTGTTGGGCGAAAAAAGGACAGAAAATATTTTGTTTTATGTGACTTTAATTGACAATGTTTAACAGAGTAACATAAAACTTTGATAGTTTATAAGCAAAATGTACTTTAGGTGGACCTGTACGTTTAAAAGATAGTGATGTCACGATCACTATAAAAAGGTGAAAAGGGGCGGAGTACAGGTGATTTGAAAAAGTTTCTGAACTGTTGGAAACAAAAAGCTTTTTATCTTGTGTTGTTTTAACTAACCAAATTTTATTGACGTTGGTATCGCTTAAATAAAAAACTTTTTATTTTGGAGCAACATGGTGTGGTTGATATTTGACTTTTGGACTTTTTACCACTTGGACCTAAGTACAAAGAAAGAACATTAGGTCAGGTAAACTTGTTTTACTTGGTCCATTCATCCGCAGCCTTTTTCAGTATGTCGTTTGCTTTTACCAAGTTTGTCAGTTGTTTTCAGCTTTTGTTGTTACATGCATGCACTAATGTTTGGCACGTTGATTTTTTTATACATTTGTTTCTTGTAATGTTTGTTTGAACCTGTGTCATCTTACAAAACTTTTTGTTCTTTTGTTTGAGGGTTTTCATTAAGTCAATCACACCCTAGATTACCCCCAATAACCTATTAACTTAGAGCATACTAACACACAAAAATATGTACATTTTCAAATAGTGAAGTTTAACCATGCTAATAGGAACAATTGTCCCAGCTTGACAGCTACACTTACAGGCTTTAATTGACCTATAATTAAGATTATCCATGCTAGGACGCATGGTGCAACCTGTGCTTCTACTTACACTAAGTGTTGCCTGTTATTGTCTTATCCTTCTTCCTCTACTGGATGTAGAAAACAACTTGAATGCTTTCAGAAAACATTAACTTTTAGCCTTAAAGTATTGGTCTATTTGTCTTCATCGAAACATAAGAACCAGATACATAGTTGCTTTTAGCTGCAAGCTTCTCGTGCATGTTACACTGTGCGTGTTTATTTACTAAAGGAAAACTTTGCATTACAGTTTTCTCTTGTTTAGTTGCTTCCACTTGAACCTTGTTAGATTAAGGTGAGGGCCTTAATCCACTCATTCCCTTATGCAAATGTAAGAGAGAGAATATCAACTCAATTTATGATCTGTATACTTTTGTACCCCATCCCCTACCTCAGCCCAAGATTAGAGCTTGTTATCTGAAATGTGATTTTGGGTAGGCTTTCTTCTCTTTTTACATTGCAATGCCTACATTTCTTAAAACAAAAAAGAAAGAAGCAGGTAAAAAGGGACACTTGTTTAGTGTCCTTATAACACACACACACACACACACACACACACACACACACACACACACACACACACACACACACACTGAAAATGCTTTACTATATAACGTTCAGTTTATGCTATGAAATGTTTCACAAAAATGCTGTTAAGAATAAAAATCATTTTACTTAAAGTTGCTGCTTTCCCTCCTCTTCCCTTCCCTTTAATGCTCTTGCAAATATTAATGACATGAAGTAGGGCCAGTGCTGTGGAGTCCCCCACAAGTTTAAAAAAGTAAAAAAAAAATAGCCCAATATTCACAGTTTTTCTTTTTCAGCCATATTTTACAAATGTGATTGGTGCTTTTTAATTCAACATTTATTCTTTAATTTCAGAGTTGATGTTTTTTCTTCCTGTTGATCTCCATCTCTCATTTCCACTCTCTGGTCCATTTCCAATGTACTCCCGGTTCTTCTGGTCAACTCCAGTGCTTTTCTTTTGATTCTCAAGACTTTTCGTTCAGAACATTGAAAAGGTTTCATTGGCAAAGTTTCTCTGTGGGCTGTATTATCAGAGGAATAAGAAGCGGAGCTCCTTTCTGTTTAGTAGCTCACTTTTTGTTGGACAAATGTTTGTATTTCCTGCTTAGCCTATTATGCATCAAAAAGTGCATTTGAACTTCCAGGGAAAAAAGATTCTGAAGATAGCTGGAGACAGCATCCTGAATCTCACACCTGCCTCTCAACATTCCCTGATTGTTGGAATAAATTTACATCTGAAGTAGTTACTTCATTTGCTCTGCAACCTGTGGGTATTGGATCCAACCTCAGATCGGAGCCGGCAGCTTTACTAACTAAAAGATCCGAGCACCTAGCTCCTCCCCTTTACCCATAATCCCCTGTTGTATGCTGCCTTTCCCCAGATCGAGTTTGCCGCGGCTGAAAGAAGCTACTAGTGAAGAGCTCCTTAGGCTTGGGTGAGATCGGTTCTATATATCTTGTTCAAAGTTAGACAAAAGTTTATTATTTTTTGTCAGTGTGTGAGTGATTTAGCCCCTTCGTCGAGTTATAGTCTTAGATGTTCTTCGTCTTCCATTGCTGCAGTCCTAACAATTGGGGTATAGTCCGCATCCAGTCGGCCCGAATATATATGAGGTAGGTTGACGGTGCATGGCGCGTTGGCCTGACGCCGCCAGTACGCCAGCTAATGGACGCGCATGACCGCGCAGTCTTTCAGTCTTTTTGTTGCTGCGGGTCCGAGCGGGCAAAGGTTTTTTGGCGTGAGAGATATTTCCGAGATATGTTTCAACCACCGAGTTTCAGACCTCATCAGAGTTGGTTGGGAAGTTTTCTTTTTTTTTTTTTTTTTAAGTAGATAACGAAAAACCGATGTCAAAAAAAATAAATGTATTTTATTTTAAGGGGAAACATATACATAAGGATTTGTTTATTACTTGCACTATTAAGAGGAGGTTAGACTGTGCCAGGTTAGTTTGGGGAACGGATTATAATAAATAAAAAATGCCCGTGGGATGCTCGGCGCCCCAAGAAGCCAAGCAAGAAGGACAAAGCGAAGCCTAGGAACCGTTGAACCCGAAGTCGGTCGGTTAGGAGGTTTAGAGAGGCAGAGATTAAGTGGAGTTTCTATTTTTTGGAGTTTCTTTTACTGGTGGCAGAATTGAGAAACTTTACTGTTACAGCAGGTCCAGGGGGGGGCTTCAGGCCCTATTCTTCCCCTTCTTTCCCAGTAGTTCCCTCCTCTTCCTCCTTCTGTTGAGAAAGCTTTCTTTTTAGGCCAGCTTCAGCTTCAGTGGGGGCTTCTCCTCCTAGCTTTTCGGGTTCTGGCAGAAACAAACATATAAAATGGCAGAAGATTTTTGATTACTGCAGATTTGAGGTTTAGAGGCCCTCCTGGTTCTATAGGCCTCGCCGAGGAAGCCAGTTTTGAGGTGAACAAGGTTCAGAGGCTTCTGAGGAGTAATGATTTACAGGCTTGGCTCTTCCTCTGATTCTCTGATATAGATGATCCTGATCCTCTCCCTTCTCCTCCTTTTCATTCTTTTGTTCTCAGCCAGAGACTCTCCATGCACTTTAGGGAGCACCAGGCCAGGCTCTGATTTCTTACTCTGATTAAGGGGAATGGAAAGGATGTTTTTACCCCAAGAAGAGGCCCACCTCCTGTGTCTTGTGTTGTGGATAGTGGTTTATAGCTTTTGAGGATGTTGACCCTGATTCTCTGCCTCCTGCTCCTGCTAAACCTGATAGGTACCTTAGGGTGCCGCAGCTCATAAAACCTGATTTAGTAGGTCTAGGGGGGAGCCGGACCTCATTTCTCAAGGGGCCTAAGGTGTTAAAGCAAACTGTGGTTGTTTCCTGTTCCCACTGACAAGGAGGCTAGGGGATCTTTGAGAGATGGGTAAGAAACTGTAAGTTTCTTCCACTTATGGGAGTAAGCAATTGTATGTCAATTCCTCTACGCTATCTCCTTTTAATATTGTCGTCAATAAATGTCAGTCTTAGATGCTGCTGCATGGAGATGATGTCTTGCAAGAGTTGCTGGTTTTGTGTGTGCTGTCGTTTTGAGTGGCAGCTTTTCTTTGCAATGTGGCTTTGATGCTGTGCAGGCCTCAATTTGGATTTATCTCTCCTCAACTTATCTGACACATTCCAAGTTCAAGATGTTGACGGTTAACAGCTTTTGCCTCTGCTGGGCAAAGATCACTGGATGGGGACTGATCTAAAGATTTTGCATACTTTTAGATGTACACAGGCAATTGCTATTACTTTTAAGCAGGAGCTAGGATTTTTTTAGACAGTCAGTGTTTGTTTTTTGTTTCTTTTTGTTTGCTTCAGGGCAGAGACGAAAACAAAACAAACAAACTCTAGATTGGTTTTTTTTTGCTGCATTTTTTTATTTTATTATTGTCATGGAGGTTCAGCGGCAGCTACTTGGAGTTCAGTGCATACTTTCTCTAAGCATTATCACCTTCCTATCTACTCTAAGTCTAGGGCTGGTTTTGCCACAGCTGTTTTGCATGTTGTCAGTCAGCTCTTGCTTCTTTATGATTTGCCAGCCTCTGCTTTGGGACTGCAGCAATGGAATCCTCGAACATCTACATTTATGGTAGGTACAAAACTGTACTTTTTAATTTTTTGTGGTAATTTTTAGTTTTTTGATCGTTGTGTTTTGCCCCTCCCCTGTAGTGTCTGGGTGTGTTACTGTGATGGCTGAAGGGCCCAAAGCAGTCTTTTCTAAATGCACTGAGTGTGGCCATAAGCTTTCCCTGGCTGATGGCCACTCTCAATGCTTGTTGTGTCTGGGGGAGGCCCACCTTTCCACTAGCTGCCAGATATGTGCAGCATTTAACCCCCGGGCCATCAGGGATAGGAAGAACAAGTTGATCCTGGTGGGCTTGTTACCGCAGGACACTTCTCCTTCCTCTCCCTCTAAGGCACAGGCTGCTACCGCAGCCCCTATACCTTTAGGTCCCCCCACTCTGCCTGGGACTCAACCTCCCTCTGCTGTGCAGGGTTCAGGGGAATCATCTGCCTCTTCTAGGGAGAAGACATAAAGAAAAGGAGAAGCACAAGAGTCATGAAAGGAAGGCTGAGACTCATCCCTCAGCCCTGCCATCTGAAGTCTCTAGTCCCTCCATGAGGGCCTCTGTCTTTCTCGCCGGAGGAGGAGTACCGGTCTCCCTGGAGGTCGTCGAGGCGGCCCTCCTGGCCCACCTCGACAACGTCTTCTAGGTCTACGAGAAGCCTGACCGACGCGGACATGGATCGGATGACACGTCGATTTCTGAAGACTCAAATGCAGATGGGGGTGCTCCTGCCCCCCCCTCAGGGGGGGAGTGCAGTCCCCCTTTTTGCTCTGATCACCCCTTCTCCAACCCGTTTTCGGGTTTTGGAGTCATCGGATCCACGCCCTTTCGGAGCCGGGGATTTGTTGGCGCAGTTAGCTCCAATAGCTTCTACGCTGACTGTACCCTCGAGCGTGTCTGATCTTAGCTCTCGGGGCCGAGAGCCGAGCGTCTGATCCGTTGGGGTTGGTGTGTCTTCGGCACCATTCAGGTCGTAGTACACTTCCCTCTCGGATCCGACCGCTTCGGCTCCGACACCGATCCCTGCTTCTGAGCCGAGGAGACTGCTTTCGGAGCCTGGCGAAAGTGGCTTGCCTTCGGCTTTTGAGGTAGTGGAGAGGGTTCTGTTGAGGTCTTCCAGATCCCCGGTCTGGGTGTCGGATCCTCCCGCTCCCCCTTTGCATTCGGGTCTATCCTCCATTATCCGACCACTGGGACAGCCTGCTCAAACCCACCAGTTAGCTCCCTTAGAGGAACAGGACCCCATAGGTGAGCCCTCCTCGGAGGAGGTTCCTCGCAAACGGAAGTGTAAAAGGAGGCACCTGGACTCCCCTGAGTCCCTCACGACAGACACGGTTTTGGATGAAGGGGAAGGTTCCCCAAGGTCACCCCCTGAGGATGTCTCCTTTGGAGACATCATGGAAATGTTGCTAATTAGAGGGGGGTGGTCTGCCCAAAAACCTTCCTCGGACGAGTCCGTGTTTCTGGATGCGTTTGAGGCAGGCCCGTCTACCTCCTGGGTGTCCCCTCCGGCTGACCCCCTGGTAGACTTAATTACTACCAGGGCTTGGAAGGAGCCCGACACCGTGGAGCCAATTCCAAGACGGCCAGACAAAATTCTTAGCCCGCCCTCTGATAGGCAGGCCTGGTCTCAGGGGTCACCTATGGATGCCATGTTGGTGGCAGCTGCCACGAAGAAGGAACTCACGCAGGAGAGTTCCTCGGTCCACCCTCCGGATAAGGAATCTCTGGCATTGGACCGCATTGGGAAGCGGATGTTTGCTTCAGCCACCTTCTCTGTAAGGGCGCTGAACTACATGGCACACATTATCAGGCTACAGCGAGACCTAATAAAGGAATACGCTGCAGCTCCCCCAGAGTCCATGACTGTCGAGGATAAGAAGACTTTCTCGACTCGTATGGCCACTCTGAAGTCTATCTGGAACACGTCTATGCGGCTACTCTCCCACGCTATGGAGGGAGCTGCTAGAGCTAGCGGAGCCGTGGTCGTCTTGCGGCGTCACACCTGGCTCCACCTTTGCAATTTCGCAGAACCCTTTAAGGCATCCTTTGCGAATGCTCCCTTTGACTGTTCTTCGCTCTTTGGCAAGACCGTACGCGAGACGCTGGTCCAAAGCGAGAAGGACGGGAAGACGCAGTCTGCCGTCGGAATCCACTTCTCTAATCCCCAACGATCCTTTTCGAGGAATCAGAGGGGACAAAAGAAAGATGTGGTTCCGGAAGTCTCAGCAGTCGCATCCAGCTTCGGACCCCTCATCCTTCAGAGGCAGAGGAGGACAAGGTGGACGCCGGCCCAGAGGCAGAGGGGGGGGGCACGTAATTTCGGGTCTAGAGAACTGTTCTCAGATAGACCCGCGTAACAGCCCTGAGGGCTTACCCGACTGTCCCTATCTGGAGGCAGTCGGGAGGCATTTGTCGGAGCACTCACTAAACTGGGAGTCCATCACGATGGATCGATGGGTGCTCCGAATTATATCCAGAGGTTATTTCATCCCCTTCCTAAATCTTCCCCCTCCCATGAAGCGCCTCCCCGATGTCCCACCCGATCAAAGGGAGGTGGCAGCTTCAGAAATTTCGAAGCTGCTAGAAAAAAAGAGCCATCCAGCGCGTCCCCCCAGACCAGTTCGGATTGGGCTACTACTCCAGGTTCTTTTTGGTGCCAAAAAAGATGGGGGACTTAAGACTGATTCTAGATCTCTCTTCCCTGAACCTGTTCATTCCCAAAGAGAAATTCTAGATGGTCACTCTTCAGTCAATTCTCCCCCTCCTTCGGGAGAACGACTAGATGTGCTCCATAGACCTCAAAGATGCATACTACCACATTTTGATGGACAGACGATCCAGGAGGTTTCTCCGCTTCCAGCTGGGAGCCAGTCATTATCAATTCAGGGTTCTTTGGTTCGGCCTCACCTTAGCCCCCAGGGTGTTCACCAAAGTCATGGCAGTGGTTGCAGCCCTCCTGAGACTCCAGGGCATTCAGGTCTTTCCATATCTGGACGACTGGCTCCTCACCGCCTCCAACAGGCATCAACTGTGTGTTGCCAGGGATTATGCTCTAACTCTTGCCCAGAGCTTGGGCATCTCGGTAAACCTTCAAAAGTCCTTTCTTCATCTTGTGCAGGTTCTGGAATTTATAGGGGCCAAATTGGACACTCGCAGCTCTCAGGCCCTACTAACTCCGGACAGGGTGAACACTTTGTCTTATCAGGTATTAGCCCTCCTTCAGAACCCGGCTTCTTCGGCAGAGTTAGTCCTGAGAGCACTAGGGTCTATGACGGTGGTAATCAGTCTTTGTCTACTTGCACGTGTACGAATGAGGATTCTACAATGGGCCTTCCAAGTCCAATGGTCCCTGTCCCTGTTACATCCGTTGAACACCCCTATTCCACTAAGCAGGGCTTGCAGGGACTCCCTCCTCTGGTGGCTTCATTCAAGGGAGCTGCGAGAAGTGAGACCCTTTGTAATGGCCCCGCCCCTAGCCATCTTGACAACGGATGCTTCTCGCCTCGGGTGGGGGGCATTGTTTGGGCAGAACCATCCAAGGCACATGGACCCCCTTAGAGACCGCTTTGCATATCAGTGTCCTAGAGATGAGGGCGGTGCTTCTGGCGTTGCAAGCTCTCCACGACCTTCTTCCTCTAGGGACTATTGCGGTTAAAACAGACAACATGGCAGTAGTCTGGTACATAAACAAATAGGGAGGAACCAGATCTTATCCCCTTTGTCAGGAGGCTATGAGAGTTTGGGAGTGGGCGATATCCACCAACCGCTTTCTGGTAGTAGCACACATTCCGGGTCGGTCCAATATTCTGGCGGACAGACTGAGTCGTGTGATCCTCACACCGTACGAGTGGTCTCTCAAACCATCAGTTGCGAAACAGATCTTCCTCAAATGGGGTCTACCTTGCTGCAATCTTTTTGCTTCTCCGTCAAACACAAAGTGCAGCGAGTTTTTCGCGATACTTCCCCCACCAGGGGAGAGCCCCAGAGACTTTCTGGTTCATGCTTGGCCACCCGGTCTCCTCTATGCTTATCCCCCCCTTCCTCTTATGACTAAGTTCATTCAGAAAGCACGTCGGTTGGGGAGCACAGTTATCCTCATAGCCCCATTCTGGCCTCGCCAGATCTGGTTCCCATATCTGCGGTCTCGGTGTAGTTCCTCCATGGATCTTAGATCCCATTCTGGATCGGATTTCGACTCCTGCGGAATTGCAACCTCTGAATCTGGTAAACCTCAAGCTCGTGGCTTGGTTGATCCAGTTCCACTGATGGCAAGGACTCCCGGCATCTCATCACCAGTAAAGGCCATTCTGGTAGCGGCTCACAAGCCTGCTACCAGAAAAACTTACAGTAGTAAATGGAAGCGTTTTTCTATCTGGGCTAAGGACAAGGCTTAGATCCCTTTTCCGTTCCTATCCTGACGGTTCTTGAATTTCTGTCACCCGTTTTTCATCAAGGAGCAAGTGCATCTACAGTTAAAGTACAATTGGCAGCCATTTCCCATTTTCATGTGGGGGATGGATTGGGATCTTTAGCTTCTGCGAAGATATGCAAAACCTTCTTGAAAGGCATTTCTCTATTGAAACCACCAGTTAAGACTGCGGTCCCACTATGGGACTTAACTCTAGTTTTACAAGCATTGTCAAGCCCACCTTTTGAGCCTGCCGCCTCAGTTCCTTTAAAGTTCTATTCATGGAAAACAGCCTTTCTAGTTGCTATTACTTCAGCCAGGAGGGTTTCGGAACTTCAAGCCCTTTGCATGAAACCCGCTTATCTAATTTTCCATAAGGATAGAGTGTCTCTCAGGACTAACCCTTCCTTCTTACTAAAAGGTGGCTTCAGAGTCAAATATTAATCAGTCGATTAATTTACTAGTGTTCTTTCCCAACTTTCAGAACAAAGGGGAATACAAATTACACAAGTTGGATGTACATAGACAAATACGTTTTTACTTGCACAGGATGAAGGATACTCGCAAGGCTGATCAGTTGTTTGTGTCCTTTGCCAAATCTGCCATGGGTAGAGCTATTTCCAAAGTTACCTTAGCAAATTGGATCTCACATGCGTATGTATCCTCAGGTAAACCTGCTCCTATCAGAGTCCATGCCCACTCAACCCGATCCATAGCCACATCAGCATCCTTCTGGTCCAGGGTTCCTCTGGACAATATATGTTCAGCAGCTACTTGGTCCTCTCCCCATACATTCATTTCTCATTATGAATTGGATATGATATCCAGGAGTAGGGCTTCCTTTGGCTCCACGGTGCTTCGGAATATCCTTCCTTAAAGGCAGCCCAAGGTTGTTAGGTAGCTGGGGACTCTGTCCCACAGGTTGCAGAGCAAATGAAGTAACTACTTCAGATAAAGAAGTTATGTACTCACCATAACGTTCCATCTGAGTAGGTACTTCATTTGTCTGCAGCCAACCCCCCCTCCTTGCACCCTAACCATTATCGTGATTCCTGATCATGATTGAGATCGTTTCATGAGGTTAGGCTTTATTTGGTCCTCTGTCAAGGGTATTAGTTATTGGATTAAGCAAACTCGATCTGAGGAAAGGCAGCATACAGCAGGGGATTATGGGTAAAGGGGAGGAGCTAGGAGCTCAGATCTTTTAGCTAGTAAAGCTGCTGGCTCGGATCCGAGGTTGGGTCTGATACCCACAGGTTGCAAACAAATGAAGTACCTACTCAGATGGAACGTTATGGTGAGTACATAACTTCTTTTTCTCTTCTGCCTGGTGTACAGTGAGCAATCATTTTCCACTAACACTCTGTCTCCAGTTTTTAATACTTTGCCCTTTGGCCACAGTTCTTTTAGAATTGGCTCATTCTGCTGATAGGAGAATACAGGTCTCTGCTGCTTTCTCATGGGCAGGTTTGGAGCATATACATGATCTTACCCTTTCAGTTAACAACTGCTGTGGAATACCAGTCTAGTTACTTATTTGTGCTTTTATAAAATTAATACAGTTTGTTCCTTCCAGTATCTATGGTACAACAGAAAATCTCAGTTTTTACCTATATGCTGTGTCATCTACTTCTGCCAATATTTTCTTTCCGACCGCTGATTGTTTCAGTTTTGTTTTGACAATGTGTTGCCATTGGGTTCCATTTATGTGGTGGCAGATTCTTTGCTCTTGATTTACTGTTGGCAGAAAGACTCCAGAAAGTTTAATGAGTTCAAAACATGGGAACACAGGTCAAAAATTCCTTTGCAGGATCAACATTCTGAATGCCTGAAGTGCTTGGGAGACCAATTTTCTGAGTATTGCTGTTTGTGTGCCTCCTTTAAGCTATCTGTTCTGAAATACAAAAGGAACCGTCTAAAATTATGGAAGCTTCCTTTCCCCTCAGCCAGTAAAGAATTCTCCTTATCCCGCCATTCTGCTTTCTGAGGCCTTCACAGATGTTCTTCGTGTTTCACTGTTGCAGTCATTACATTTGGGTAATCTGCTGGCAGGTTGCACTCAGTCGGCCTGAATCCCAAAGTCTTGGGTCCTGCGTCAGTTGCTGTCTTCTCTTCCATGACGTCCGGTCGCCAGGGGTATAAAACATGCAGCGGACGCCATTTTCTTTAGTCTTTCTTGCCACGTGGTGCCTGAAGCAGAAGCATTTCGCAAGTGCCGGTCGGCCGACTACTGAAACATTCGAATTTGAGTTTTAGACCAAAGTCTTCACTAAAGCTAAGTACCCCATTCGGGAAACTTTTTTCTTGCTTTCTACTGATGTCAGAAAAAGTTAATAATTGTATTACTTGTGGGAAGCAAATACCTCATAAGGATTTCCATTTATACTGTATTCCTTGCTTAGGCCCTGATCACAGCGTGCCTGGCTGTCGGTTTTGTGCTAGATTTAACCAACGCAGTATTAAGCATCGGTATATTTTTGCATCAAAGTATTTTGGAAACAGATTTAACTACCCAGAAATGTCATTTGATAGCAATCCGACTTCCGGCGTACATTAAAAAAACTCAAAGAAAAGGACAGAGAAAGGCAGTCGAGATCCAAAACCGATGACGAAGCTTCTCCTAAACCAGTCGCCAGTTCGCCGGTACTGAGTGAGGCGCTTTTGCAGTCCCTGATACCCGCTACCTTCGAGTCGCAGGCCTCTACCGACACCCATGTGGAGTCTGGCATGCTGCAAGATACTCAGGGTATTGGACCAACGGATGTATCTCCCTCGGATGGGTCCGGAGCCGCTGAGCAGGCACCGGCTTCTGAGGGTGTATTCAGACCTCAACATTTGTATATCAAACCGACGACAGCTGCAAAACCAAAGACAAAAGCAACTTCTGAGACTAAAAAAACCAAAGCATGAGCCACCTGCACAGGCCTCTCTGCCTAAAAAACAGATGATCAAAATGGCTGAAGACCTTATTACCTTGATCAGGGGTACCCATCCCCCTCCAGATAAGAGGCCTAGGCAAGACACTGATTATGAATCTTCAGATCAGGTTTCTGTTTCTTCTGATCAGGAATTATCTATACCTCCCTATGAGGATTATGATGCTGAGGAGTCTGTTCCATCTGCATCTCCTCCAGAGGATTATTCATTTGGAGAAACCTTGCATACCTTAAGGGAGCATTTTCACTGGGAGAGTCAAGACTTCTCAGAATCAAAAAAGAGGCTCAGGGATTTCCTCCTTCTCCCTCAGCACAGGCCTTTAGCTATTCCCCCTGTTTTAGACATTGTGGATGATGTGTTTTCAGAGTCAAGCTTGACCCCTGACTACTTACCTCCGGCTCCCAGTAAGCCTGACCGATATTACATGGTCCCTGATTTGCACAAATTTTTATTTAGAAACCCTGCTGCTGATCCTGAAACTGTTTCACAGGGTCCAAAGGGAGTTAAGGCCTCAACAGCAAAAAATCCTACCCCCTCTGACAGAGATTCAAGGGCACTGGACAGATGGGGAGAAAGGTTTATACATCTGCAACCTTTGCAATCAGGGCCTTAAACTGTCAATTTCATATGCTTAAATGCCAACAACATGTTATGGGATTGCTGAAACAGAAAATTATGTTGATTTCAGAATGTGCAGAAAAAGAGTTGCAGGAATTATTGCGTGCAGCTGAACAAGTTGGAAAGCATACTTTGCAATGTGGTTTTGATTCTTTAAAGGCCTCCTGCAGGGCCGCAGTTACTGGATCTGTGATACGAAGGCATGACTGGTTAAAGGAACAAAATTTGCCTGATCATGTTAAAGCTAAATTGCTAGATGCACCTTTACAGCATGATTCTCTATTTGGTATTAAGGCAGAAGAGGTTTTAAAGAAAATGGAAGACGAAGCTACGTCTATGCAAACTGTTAAAGACTTCTTACAAGTGCAGCCACCAAGATTCAGTAGACACTGGCCTACAAAAAAATTGGTTCTTTCCTGTGTCAGACAGAGCTCAAAGGGGCAAATCCAGATGCCCTAAGGGTTCCAGATACCAGGTGCAACATTCATACAGGTCAAAGCAATGGGGTGCTTCCACCTCCAAATCTGGAGGAGATAAAGTGCAAACCTACAGAAAGCAATCCCAGTGACTTCCCTCTGCCTACACCTTTTGGCAGCACACACGGGAAAAATTAGCACTTTTTGCTCAAAATTGGCAGTTAATAACCCAGCACAAATGGGTACTAAACATCGTATCACAGGGATACAGATTCCATTTCCACACACTGCCAATGGCAAATGGTTGGCCAGATCTGCCAAAAAATCAATGGGCAGAGGCACAGAAGCAGGTTACATCCCTCATGGATAAGGGGCCATTCAGACAGTACCAGAACAGGAAAAAGGACAAGGTTTTTACTCAAGACTGTTCTTGGTACCCAGAAAGGACGAGGCCTGGCGGCCAATACTGGATTTATCAATTTTGAACACATACCTGGACATTCCAAAATTCAAAATGCTGACTTTGCAGCAGCTTCTGCCCATGCTGAGCAAGAATGCTTGGCTTGTGACTTTAGACCTGAAAGAGGCATACCTGCATGTCCCAGTCAGACAGTCGTGCAGAAGATACCTCAGATTCAACGCTGGCTTAATGCATTACCAATTCTCTGCACTGCCCGTTGGCTTATCTACTGCGCCCAGAGTCTTTACAAAGTGCCTGGCACCAGTAATTGCATTTTGCAGACAAAGAAGTATACAAATATATCTTTACTTGGATGACTGTTTCATTCAAGCAGAGAACAGGGACACTCTTCTTCGACACATGGCGTTTGTGAAAAGGCTTCTAACTTACCTAGAGTACACAATAAACAAAAAGAAATCACAACTGGTACCCTCACAAAAGATAACATTCCTGGGTGCAAGCTTGAATGCAACTGCCTTGATGGGCTTACCTTACGCCAGACAAGCAAAAGCAACTGACTACTTACTTCAAACTGATGGCAACAAAATCCCAGTCTTCTGCAAGACAAATTCTGCAGGCTCTGGGCTTCATGGCATCCTGCATCCTACTGATTCCATATGCAAGACTGCATATGAGGAAACTTCAATGGTACCTAAAAAGTTTATGGAGTCAACATTCTCACAGTCTGGAAACGATGATTCCTCTCATTCCCTGTCTGCAACAGGAGTTACTATGGTGGGCAAAGGCATGTCACCAAAACATGGGATGGCCATTCACTCTACCCCCTGCCAACCAAAGCATAACAACAGACTCATCAGATTATGCCTGGGGGACCCACGTGGCGGGAAGATGCATTCAGGGCATATGGTCACCAAAACAAATGCATATACATATCAAAAAGAAAGAGGTGGTAGCTGTTCAAAATGCCCTAACAGCCTTCAAGAACTTACTTCATCCAGGGCAACTACTGATAAAGACGGACAACACCACAGTCATGTGGTATAGAAACAAGCAAGGGGCACACATTCATACCCCCTTTGCAGATTAGCCATGGCACTGTGGGACACGGCTTTGACCTTCCAAGTACATCAAGCCCAATTCCTGCCAGAAAAACAAAATACTCTGGCAGACGATTTAAGCAGAAACCTTATGGATCCCCACGAGTGGAAACTAAATCCACAAGTCTTCAGCATGATAACACAGAAATAGGGGAGTCCAGACATAGATCTATTTGCCTCTCCTCAAAATTACCAATTGAAAAGATTCTGCACAAGGACTTATCACAGACAAGCATGGAAAGTGAACGCCCTATCCTTCAGTTGGAAAACCCTATCAGTTTATGCTTTTCCTCCTCTGTCTCTTCTCCCCAAGATCCTCCTAAAAGTCAGACAAGAGTAACCAAAGATGATACCAATTGCCCCGGTCTAGCCCCGCCAGTACTGGTACCCAGTCCTAAGGAACGTGTCTCAATACCCAGCTTGGACCTTACCTCAAAGACCTCCACTACTGTTCCAGCAAAACAATCAGATCCTATACAATCAACTACAGACACTGAACCTGGCAGCATGGCTGATCATGTAGTTATACAAACAACACCTCTCAGTAAAGCTGTGATGGATGTCATTTTGGAAGCCAGAAGACCTAGTACTAGAAAATTTTATGGTGACAAATGGAAGAGATTCTGTGCTTGGAATCGAGCACAAGGAACTGATACAGCAGAACCAAATATTCCTCAGATATTACAATATTTAACTGAGATGCTTGACAAAGGCCCATCTTTCTCATCAATCAAAATCCATGCCTCTGCCATTTTGGCTCATTACAATACAGAGCCACCAATCTTTTCTCATCCTTTACTAAAGCAGTATATTAGAGGAGCCAAAAATTTAAGGCCTCCTAGAAGATCACTATTACCTGCATGGGACCTCATTTATGTGTTGGAAAAGCTCACCCTGCCTCTATTTGAACCAGATGCTACCGCTGATATAAAGTTCTTATCATGGAAAACAGCTCTGCTACTGGCAATTACTTCAGCAAGAAGAGTTTCAGAGCCCAGACAGGGTGTCTCTGAGAACAAATCCTACTTTTATGACTAAAGTGGTTTCCAGTGTGGCTCTTAACCAAACAATTCATCTGCCAACTTTTTATCCTAATCCGCAGAACAAAGGGGAGAGAATTCTGCATTCCTTGGACGTACACAGCTAAGATTCTTCTTGAGCAGGACTAAAGCTCTAAGAAAAACTGAGCAATTACTAGTGTCATTTGCTGCAAGATCAGAAGGAAAGGCTATTTCAAAGCAGACAGTTTCAAAGTGGATAAGCCACTGCATCCATTTCTGCTACTTACACCATGGTAAACCTGTGCCCAAGGGCATTAGGTCTCATTCCACCAGAGCTGCAGCTACTTCAGCAGCCTTTTTCAGAGGAGTACCAACCAAAGACATTTTAGAGGCTGCTACTTGGAGTTCTGTTCACACCTTTACAAAGCATTATCATTTGCCTCTCTACTCTAAGTCCAGGGCAAGCTTTGTCACTGCAGTGCTGCAGGGCCTTATAGCCGCACCTAATGCTATTTAGCTCCAGCCTCCCAACCATAGCTTTGGGATTCTACCCAAATGTAATGACTGCAACAGTGAAACACGAAGAACATAGTACAGTTGTGTACACTTACCATAAATGTAGATGTTCGAGTGTATTCACTGTTGCAGTCCAGGTTACCCTCCCGCCATCCCCCTGTGATTCTTGAGTTTCTTTCCTTCTCTATCTTCTACAACCTATGTGGTGTATTTGCTTGTAGATGAAGATAAAGTTTATATATATATATATATATATATATATATATGTGTATATATATATATTTTTTTTTGCTACCTTTTTGGGGGCACCTGACATCAGGGGCAAGAAAAACTAAAGAAAATGGCGTCGGCTGCATGTTTTATACCCCTGATGACCTGACGTCATGGAAGAGAAGACAGCAACTGACGCAGGACCCAAGACTTTGGAATTCAGGCCGACTGAGGGCAACCTGCCAGAAGATTACCCAAATGTAATGACTGCAAAAGTGAATACACTCGAACATCTACATTTATGATAACTGTACACAACTGTATTTTCTGGCTTCAGTGGACTTGTCATCCATTTCCTCCAAAGCACCTAAACCAGGGATGTCTATCCCCCAATTAGGACTTAATTTATCTAAGGAAAGCATTTTCTCTGGCCGAGACCTAGATGTATAGCCCTGATAATTTTAGAACCTGAACTCAAGAACTCTTTGACCCCACTGGGTAAGGTTTGTGATGTCCACAACATATATATATATTTTTAACCTGGATTACAGTAAGACATGACTGGTTTTCATTTAAATGCATCATGTGTGGTTTACGGTCTCCTCCCCTGCATAAATCAGGGTGAGTCAAGCTCCTTTATTGCCATAATTTGCTGCCCTCACCTCTTTTCACCACCAGTTCCTGTCCAAATGCTGCTTCTGATTTGAAAAAAAGATTGACCCTTTAGTGCTGGAGATCGATAACAAAAGGTGCATCAAGGTCAACAAAAGTATACAGTTCTGGATCTCAGCCCTTGACCTAAGCCGTATTGACATTGGTGCTTTTGTTGGCATTGCACTTTCCAACCTTGAGTTCCTTGATACTAGGGATCTCCTCAGTGCTGTGCTCCTGGGGTTGTGCCTTATCGTAAGAAGTTGGTTTGGGTACCTTTGGACAAGCTTCAACCATCAGGGTCAAGTCTGGTCCAGCTTTCTGCCCTTCGATGACAGATCTATTGGCTTGACAGGACTTGATACCTTAAAAATCCAGGACTCTCTACATACCCCCCCTACACACAGACCTCTACTGTTGTGTCCTCCTTGGGGGTCATATGTGCTAGCATTGAAGGTCAGCTGCAGTTACTACTGGATCACTCGGGTGTAGAGATTCTTCCTTTGATTCAAAGTCTTTTCCTTTGAAAGCCCCCAGGGAAAGGAAAATGTAAAAAGAAGCATTTAAACTTGCCTCCAGAGTCTCCCACCCTTGATTAGATGAGGAGCAGTCCCCACCATTCCCCTCCCGAGGACCACATGTTTAGGGAAATCCTTGAAATGACTCATTTGAAAATGGAATGGATCCTGAACAACAGCCCTTTGGATCAAGGTTTATACTGAAGGAAACCTTTCTGTTGCTCAAGTCTTCTTGGGTGGTACCAGAAGTGAAGCTAGGGAGGGCCAAAGAGGGGCAACAGACCCGGGGCAAAGTGTTAAGGGGTGCAACCATCTGATCCTGATCATTCTTTAGTGAATACCTGCTTTTAAAAGCCAGTATTGCATTTGCAGTCAAACCTGAGTACTGGGGCACTCAGGGTGTGGGCTGTATTTTTTTTTGTTTAAAAAAGAAAGAGAGAAAAAAAGCACTCTCTATGGGATTTAAATTGTAGCAACTGCTTACTACAAATTCAATTTGCCTCAGCTCAAAAGAAAAAAATATATTTTTTTAACAAAAAATTGAATGACGTGGTGCTGAGATGTGGTATAAACTGTGGCAACTGCTTGTTACATTTGTAGAAAGTAGATTGCTGTAGTTTAAACTGAATTATTTTTTAATTGATTCATATTTGAGCAAAGATGAGGGCAGGGGGAAGAAATGGGACCTGATTGGTTCCTGTATTTCATGAGCACCGGCCACCAGATTGTGGACTTTTTTTTACTTTTTCCCCTCCGTCAACAATGTTAAATGATACCATATTGAAGAATACTCTGCTAGGTAAACAAGTTACGCCTGTGGATTTCACTTACCACCATCTGACAGGATGCTTCAGTTTATGATGAAGTCAGCATGGAAGAATTCCAGTGTAGGAGCTGTTGTACCGTAGCGGCTACAGAAGATTCATCAGAATTCTAAAGACTGGCAAGTTCTAGTATCTACCTTGGAATGTACTTGGTGTTAAACTTAGGGCTTCATTAAGACGTCATGGATGATGGACCACCTTGGGGAAACAAATTTACTTGACTTCACTTTCACCTTGAGGGCAGTAAACTATGATATACATGCCTGGGTCCAGAAATAATTGTCAGAGGAAATATTCACAATTCTACCAGATGGGAGAGCTAAAGAATAAATCTGTCAGCTGTTGACTGTTAGTTAACCTTATCCTTCATGTCCTGTTTAACCATGCACATTGCCCACAATGCAGCTAATGGTTCAGACAGGGCAATGGGAATGGGCATACCTGTGAGATGCCACACCTAGCCGTGTCTTAACAGAATATACTGTGAATGCAAAGGCCAGTTTCATGAACTCCCCTTTTGATGAGAGCACTTCAGTTTGGGCAGGTAGTAAAAGTTAAAGAGGAGCAAGAGAGCTAGACTCACACAACCATTCAATTAAATTTCAAGACCTGTAGTGCAGCTTTTCAGTGAGACAGTTTAGCCCACATCAAATGTATTTCAGACACAGCCCATAGTAGCAAGACATTAAAGCTTTTGGAAGAGGTTTTTAGGGGTCGCAGTAGTTTTCAGAACAGTCACCGACCCAAAGGTGAACAATCTTGGCAGAACTGTCAGGGATACTGTGGTACTGCTAGAGGGGGTTCTCAGTCTGCTTCCTAAGCTGGCTGCTTCACTTTTTTCTTTGTTTACCTTCACAGACTACAGTCCTTTCCCCCTCCAGATGTCCTACCCTGGCAAAAGGTTGCAACAAGAAAAGGGGCTCTAATCCTGTTGCAAAACAGAGCAACCAAGGTGGTGCCACTACTTCAACAAAAACAAAGCTTTTTTTTTTTTTTTTTTCTTCCAAGTTCTTTTTGCTTCTCAAGGAAATGAAAGTCCTTAAGCCCATTCTTGAGCCAAGTGGCCTACATCACTTTGTTCCAAAAAAGTTGTTGATACTTCTATATTATCGCAACCAGAGTTTCACGGTTGCGAAATGCATATACATGCAGACAGACGAGTGCCTGAAACACTACAAATTGCTGATTATAGTCCTGGCTAAAAACTTTAATTAGTGTCAGGAGCTGGAACAATTTAAGAAATACTCTTCCTGTTTTGTGTGCATTACAGACACATGCTTGAGTTATCATGTCTGGTCTTGTAGTGTCTGTTGCAGTATTTTCACAGAGTAGTGTGACAGCCTTAATTAGTAATGTTATCGCAAGACTAATTTATCTTGTAATGAAAAGCTACTAACCTACTATTTCTGAAAGTGGTGCTGGCCGCCATGTGAGTTTAAGTTATTATAAACCTTTGTGTGTATGTAAAACCTATGTCTATGGATATACTTCAAGCAGTGTTCATAGAACAGTTTGTTCAAGAGAAAGTGCTGCCTTTGAATTTGACCTCGCTCGTCAGCCATGTCTCTGAAATGGCTGTTGTCTGCTATGTAAGGTTCACTTATTCTAAACCTTTGTCTGTGTGTAAAACAAGATGTCTAGGGTTGTACTTCAGGCATTGCCCCTACCAGATTTTGGTCAGCATTATTCTGCTTTTTAATAACACATCGCTTGTTAGCCATGTCAAGTGGAAGGGTACGAAGTAAGACCAAATAAACAGATTATATGATTCAGCTCCAAATACATCTATTGAAAGTCCTCCTTTAAGAAACTGTAAGACAGGTAGGCCAGTACTTCTGTGAAATGTTTAATCAGTTATTTGCCTACAGTTATTTGTTTGGCTAAAGTGAAGTACTGCCTGCATAAAAAACATATACAAGATTGCAGTTACATGGCTTTATTGGTCATTTTAGGACCCAATATGGTTCTAAGCTCTGTATTTTACAACACACGATTGATGAGAGATGTCCGCTTGCAGTTGGTTGACAACATCCTGTCTGCATTTCTTATTTCACCAATGTAAAAGAACAGTAATTAGGACTTTACACACCCATTTTACTTGCAGATTAATTCATAATGTCTCCGCGGAATGATTCTAAGGAGGTTATAAATCTGGCTGTGATAATATGCAAGTACCAAGTTGTTTTGTCTTAAGGAAAGTGGGTGTGCTGTCATCAGCCAGAAAATTGCTGCCTTTGTATCAAAATAGCAGTGGAGTTAAGGAGGTTTTTCTGCTTTTACATAATGGCCAGTCATAAGTTTTGATGTTCATCATAAATTGCTGCTGCAGTAGCCTTAGCTGTTGTATGGGTTATATCCTGTCAAAGATGTAATGGCCAGCCAGACTTTCTTAGTCTTTGCTTCTTCCTGTACATGTGCTGTGACTGCTATGGCTTGCGCCCCAAAGGTGGAAGAGCATAGCTTGGTCACTAAAAGCCTAAAGTACTTTTTGCTGCCTTTGAGTATGCCCTTTCACGGCTTCTTAGGATCAATGGTCAGCTCTTTTTTCTAGTTTCTTGGCAGAGAAGTCCTCATCGTGGAGTTGCTTCCACGCTTATTTATTTTTGTGTAAACTTTGTAGCATGTCTCTTAAAAAATGCCAATATTTATAGGTTCATAGGTAGGTACTAGGCTATTGGCCCTAGGACCTATATAAGCCTAGCCAAACAGTACCCTGGCTTTTGCAACCCAAGAAAATTATTTTCCTGTGCCCCTGTCAAGCAGAGGCACAGAAGTGATCCCCAGGGTGAATTTCCCATCTCCCATCCAGTCATCAAGATTTTTCTTGAAGAGTGCTAATGAGGAGCTTTGTTTTGTGTGCTTTTTTACTGTGTTGCATAGACTGTCACATGACTGTGGCTAAACCAGTCTGTTTTTTATATTTTTATAGGCATTTCTTGAACTTTTGTGGAAAAAGTGTACTGTTTGTTCATTTACTTTTGTGTTTTATTGGGGCTGATGTATGTTTAGTGAAGTGTAAATCTGTGTGTGGTACTTGAGAGCACTTTACTGATAATTTACCTTCTGACTGACTGCTTCTAGCAGCCTTTACCAGAGAACTACTTTCTTGGCAAGAACGTGGATTCACTTAGTGGTCCTTGGGTTCCTTCGCTTGTGGTACCCAAGAAAAAGAGAACTTGCTACACCACTGGATTAGTCTGTGCCTTAGCCGCTGGTGGGTGAGTCGTTAGTGGCCACAGGTTATCAGAACACTCACTGCATTCTCCAGGACTCTCTGGTGTAGTTCCTTCTACCACCATGGACTGGGGTTATCATCTTTTTTGATTTCTCCAAATCTTTTGGGTCTCTAATACCATGGTGGGAATGGACCCCATTCCTAAGTCAGAGTACGATTAAAGTTCATGAAATTAGTATTATTTCACTCTTTGATGTTAGCCAGTAGTGCTCTTCCCAGTACCCGCAATGTGCCCAGCAATGACTCCTGCAATTCATACGGTGTTACATGAATTGGTAACCTATCTAAATATGATTGTAAATTATTTTTTATAAGACTAGTTGCTCCAACTACTATTGGAACTATCTGGGTATCTTTTCTTCCACATGGCTCTCGTTTCTGCCTGCACATCAAGGTATTTTATGACTTTGTGTCTCTCTGTACACAAGACACTAAATAGTCACTATGTGTGGCAATTTCAATGATCAATGCTACTTTTGTCTTCTTTTCTTGGATCACTATGTCCGGTTTTCTAACATCTGTCTTTTGGACTGTTGGTATTGGGTGATCCCATGTGATATAAACTTCATAATTTTCTATGATTCTCTGTGGCTCATGTTTCCAATGTTTTTCAGCCACTTCGATACCATAATGTTTGCACCCCTCTACTCGTCACTCATTAGACCCATCAATAGAGTACAATGTCCCATTTGGTATGTACCTCACAAGACACTTCCAACAGCTGGAAAGACCACAAAAGTACCTCACCAAGAGGATTACTGGTCTCAAACATATGTCCTATGCAACCCGACTGAAAAAACTCCGGCAGTACTCAGTGGCATATCTCTTACTCAGAGATGATCTCTGCCTGACTTACAAAGCCATGTCCAACTCAGAATTGAAGGACATGCTCCACCTAAAGAAATCCAAGTCACTGCGAGCCATGGGCTCTAGTGAGCTAAACCTCACCACAACAATAAATAGAACATGCTGTAGGGATAGATTTTTGTCACAGAGACTCCCCATGCTTTGGAACAAAATTCCAAATTACGTCAGGCAGAGCCCCTCACTAACACTCTTCAAGAGAAACCTTGACGAGTGGATGGGTAACAGAAAATACACCCCTGGGATCACTTCATTGGCTCTGCTTGACAGAGGATCAGTTAATTAATCAATGGGGTGGCGAAAGCTGACACACTCTGGCTAGGCTTATAAATGCCCTCAGGCAAATAGCCTAGTACTTACCTATGAACCTATAATCTCCAGTGTAACAATCTCGCCACACTATTATGCCTTTCAGTATACAGTCCCTCTGTCATTAGAGCATCGCAGCCAACAATAAGGTGTGTAACTGTTTCCAACTCTATTCCACAAAACCTACATATGTCTGTTTCTCCCACATGTTCAATGGACTTAGTAAACCAGCGTGTACGCAGCCCACTATCTTGGGCTGCCAGTAATAACCTTTCATTTCTTGATGTAAATTCACCTCTCCTTAACCATTCCTGCGTTTGTTCTTGATCAACATATGGCTCTTCCAGAAGTTTTTTATACTTGCAACTATATTTGTTTTTTTCCACATTTCTTGCCTTCTCATCTGATCCTTCACCTTATATTCTTTTTTTTTCTTTTTTAGCACATTCATTTGCTGCCTGGTTTTTATCCAGTTCTGGTTTGATCTCCATTCCTGCTTGACGTCTATATGCTTCTGCTAAATTAAGCAGAGATGTCATCTTAGATTTATTCACCTCATGTTTAAAAACTTTCACCACATTTAGATCTTGTGAGGTCAATAGATATGTGTGGAGTCCCACGATTGCAGATCTATACATACAGTCAATTTCAAGGAGGTCCATCCCTCCTTCAGAATGGGGGATATATAATCTTGGTATACACTGATTTTTATAAATCATTTGTTGAGCATGAAGCATCCTTCTTGTTTTGATATCCAATCTATCCATCACTTTTTGGGGCCAGTCAGTCACTCCAAAACTATAAAGTAGGACAGGAAGAGCAAATTGATTTATAGCTTGGATCTTGTTCCTAGCTGTCAGTGCTGTTTTCAGGATTAATTTAAGTCTTCTAAAGTACTCCTTACTAAGCCTTATTCGCATTTGTTCATGTTTTGTTGCTTATCCTTCATCAATTCCCAAGTATTTATACACCTCCTCTTGCTCAAGTTCTTTTATATCACATTCTTGTCCCAAACTGGTGTTTTTCTGGTGCTGCAATTTTCCCTTTTTAAAGGTTGCTTTTGCACATTTATCAAGACCAAATGACATTCCAATATCATCTGAAAAAGTTTTGCAACCTGCAGCTGTGCTTTCAGTTCCTCATCTGGTGAGCTATACAGTTTTAAATAATCAACAGAGAAGAGAAGTCATTAGACTTCGTTGTTTTCTAGAAGCCAAATTGTAGCCATGGCCTAGGCTGTTAAGTAAGCAGCTTAATGGGTTAATGGCAAGGCAGAATAACAAATGTGACAGAGTTGCCCTGGAATATTCCCCTTTGAATTTTTATCCCTGGGATAATAATCTGTCCTTTATCATGGCTTAATTGCAAAGTGGTCTGCCACTGTTTCATGGTTACTGTAATGTAATCAATCAGTGTAGGGTGTATCTTATACATTTTTAAGCACTCTTTTATCCATGAATGTGGGATACTATCAAATGCTTTTTTGTAGTCAATCCATGCCATACTTAGGTTCTTCCCTGTCTTACAATTCTCCACTATAACTTTGTTTAACGACAAATGGTCCTTTGTTCCATATGACTTTCTTTTATTGCCCTTTTGTTCTACTGCCATAATTGAATTTTCTTCTAAATGATTATAAACTCTGCCAGCGTCAATTCCCGTGTATAGTTTGTATGTTTTCGAAAGACAAGTTATTGATCTATAATTTTTAGGGTAGCTTGCAGGTTCACTCTTAAGTAAGAGCATTGTTTTTCCTGTTATTAACCAGTGCGGTGTGTGTTCGGGGTGCATATGTAAATAGTTCTTACTCATGGCTAAATCATTGTGCAAAGAAGTTAATACTTTAAGCCAAAAGTTAGGTACTGCATCTGGGCCTGGGGTTTTCCAGTTAGAGGCTTTTCTCAACTTTATTTCAATCTCTCTAGTTGTTGTTTCATCCCATTTCATATCCCGTACCTTTAAATTTCTTATTCGCTCTTTTACTTCTTCTATCTTAACTATCTTTTATCCATTTAGGATCTTTATGTTCCACAGGATCTTCATAGATACTTCTCCAAAATGTATCTACTTCCTCTTTTTTTGGCGGTCTATCTATTCCTTTTACCTTCTTTCTCAGTTCTCTATAAAACTTTTTTGGGTCATCAATAATTTGTTTATTTTGTGTTTTTTTCCTTTATATTTATCTTCGTATCTTTTAAGTCTTTCCTCCTGTGTTGTAACTTTTAGTTTATCTCCAGTACCCGTGGTGGTGGTGCTGCGGTAGCATTGTCGCCTCACAGTAAGACGCTGTCCAGTTCGATTCTCAGCTAGAGCGTCTTCTGCGTGAGCGCTATGGCGACCCCTAACCGGGAAAAGCCGAAAGACACAAGTTTGTTATCTCCAGTAGTGCATAATAGATCCTGGTCTGTTCTAATACCACGCATTGCTTTTATTACGTCTATCTTTCTTAATATTTTCATTGATCTGTTCCCTATTCTATAATCTTCTAACAATGATACTTCTTGTCTTAGCTGCTTTATAGTTTTCTCTATTCGATATTTCCATGATGGTATTCGCTGTTGCCCCCTCTTTTCCCTTGCTACCCTATGTTCCTGTGGTAGAACTTTATCAGTTATTAATTTAGCAGCACAGTAATATATTCTGTTTACTTCTGTTATATCACATGGGTCTCCATGGACAGTGGTAATTACTGTGTTTGTTTGTTTTATCAAGCTTCTGACTTTTGAGGTTTTATTAACCTTCTGCAGTCTGTTTCTCTCATTGATCTTGATATATCTATCTTTGTCCATTAAATCAAGCAACTCTTCTCTTAACTCCTTTTCTTCCATGCTTAGGATACATCCCTTGTTTTCCATTTCCTGTGGGCATTCTGTAACATCTTCCTGTGGCACATTCTGTTCAGTTTCATCCTGTGTCTTCTGTTGTTTTGTCATATGGGAACTCACTGGCCTATCACTCCTCAACATTGACTGCATCAGAGTTTCCACAGTTTCTTTCCTTGCTGTCTAGCTTCAAATGAATGCTTATACTGGTTTCTTGGGGAAGGCTCCAAAATATCTTGATATGGCACCTGACCAGTTACTTCCTATTCCACTGGTTTCCCCTTAATTTGGATATCCATTGCTGTATCCTGTTGTGGTGCTTTCTGCATTTGATTTTCTACATTGAGTCCTTCTCTTTGCAGCTGTTCCATTACTTCATTTTCTATTTCTTTGACTTCTCCATTAATCAGCTCTATTTTTACTTTTCCTCTTAGTCTTCTTATTTTTTGTATTGTAAAGTTTTCCATATCCAGATTCCTTTACCTATATTTTTCTTCAAATATCTTTGGTGCTGCTCTTTTTGTATTAATTAATTTTGCTTTCTCCTTTCCATAAATATTACACCATATTAATTATCTTTTCCTTTCCCCTGTCCATATTTCTTCTTCTCAAGTCTCCTGGTCTTCTTGCTTTTCCTTATTCTGGGGACATACTCCAGCATGCTGTGATGTAGTCTGTCTTAGACCTTCTACATTAAATCCTTCACTTTGCAGGCACTCCATAACTTCAGCTTCTATTTCTTTAACCTTTACTTTACTAATCGTCTTTTCTACGTTATGTTTTTGTGTTATTAATCTTTTTATTGTGAAATTTTCCATATCTGGATGCCTTTGCCTGTATTGCTCTTTGAATACTTTTGAAACTGCCTTCTCTATAGTATCATCTTTCTGTAGGGCTATTCATGTGTCCTTACAAGGGATGGGAGAGATGCATTCTTTGGTCATGGGAATTTCACCAGGAGGTTCTTTGTGGAGCAGCCAGGGAAAAAGACATATTTCCTGCTTACAAGTGCCATCTTTGAGTTGGACTCCTCTTAGGGATGTCCCTAGAAAAAAGGAACAAAATATTACATCAGGCGGCAGCTTTTCTATTGTCAAAGGTGAGTTCATTGCTTTGACTAAGGGTTTATTGTAGATGTTTGAATCCTTTGGAACATAATAGAAATAGGACTGTTAAAGTAGAATAAAAAAAAAGACTTTTGTTATCTAACTTGGACAATTCTTGTGGCCAGGAAAACTATTATGAGAACTTGGAAGAAACCTTCAGAACCAAAACATGAAAGATTTCTTGTCTGTCTGAAAGATACTACAACAAAAGAAACAACAATCAAGAAGAATAGAATATTTCCTATTATACCATGATCCCCCCAAAACGTGCACGCTGATTGGCCAGCATGCCCGTTGCAAATCGAGTTATACTAATGGAAAAAGGTCCGGTCGCCCGGACTTTTTTCCATTAGTATAACTCGTTTTTTTAAAACACTGTCTCGCTATGTTAAATGGGTTTAACATAGCGAGACAGCTTTAAAATAAGCAACGGAGATGTCCATTGCTTATTTTAAAACTGTCTCGCTATGTTAAACTCATTTAACATAGCGAAACACTAAAAAAAGCAACGGAGATCTTGCTTTCTCCGTTGCTTTTGCCCACAGCTCTGATGTACTGCGCAGGCGCGCAGTACATCAGAACTGCCGCGGATGCCAGACATCTGCGGAAGGGCAGTAAACAGGCATTATACTATGCCATTATTTAAGAAAAGTAATAGTTTCTTTTCTTAAATAATGTCATGGTATAACAGCAATAACCCACTTCTGGGTGTGGGTAATGCTAAATTTACCCACGGTTGGCTTTGTTTGGTCCCTCGGGCTTCGCCCTCGGGACCAAACCACACCAACCGTGGGTAAATTTAGCATTACCCACACCCAGGCGTGGGTTATTGCTATAATAATTTTAAGAATAATTCCATGGTTGAAAGTATTAGCCCTCGTTGAAACTTATTCATCTTAACTCAGCTTATATTAACTGATATTTAATTTTTTAATTTATAGCTTGAATTATTTATTTATAATCTGATCTCTGGCATTTTGTAAATAGTTTGTCATTCAACTTATTTGTAATATGTACTGTTATGTTTATTATATTGTAATTAAAATTGTTACTTCATTTTGTAACGACCTTAAAAATCAATAAAACATTCTGATAAAAAATAAATATATATAATTCTTGATGTTCAGCATTTCCACTGCCTCAGTGGCATTTTGGGTTATCTGCTGAGGTAACCACTACTGGCCAGCTTTCAAAAACTCAGGCTGCCATCCCTCTCCCTGTGACAGTTGGTTAGCTGAGCATATCCAGAGAGGGAAACCTGCAGCCATTTCAGGAAATTGAATGTTTAGTCTTTTTCTGCAATCTAAAGAAGAAAGTCTTCTGACTCTTCACAGGATCCAGTGCTGATTCTTTTTTCAGTTTATTGTGCAGATAACCCCATTTGGGACCATCTTTCTCTCATTTTATTATTAGATTTATTATGCTCTTTCTATTTTTATGTTTATTAAAAATATTTTTTTAATATTTTTTTTTCTGTCAGCATTTACAGCAGTTCCCGTGGGAATTTCTGTTTTGTAGCAGTGTTTATTTGACTTGTATTTTTAACGAGTACTTGTTTTTATGGATTCTAAGGAAACTTTCAGTATTTTTATGGGAAGTGCAGTA
Source organism: Protopterus annectens (assembly GCF_019279795.1). Taxonomy (NCBI): domain Eukaryota; kingdom Metazoa; phylum Chordata; order Ceratodontiformes; family Protopteridae; genus Protopterus; species Protopterus annectens. Next base: position 1,013,301,529 of record NC_056741.1, on the reverse strand, counting down.
TATAATATATGTGTGGTTTTGGACACCAGGGGCTGTCTCTTGCAGTCAAAACCACTGATTTATTGTACTTGTCTTTACTGTTACTCTGCTTTAATTCTATATTTTTGACAGGAAAATGCTGCAGAACTTGGATATTTTCACCATTTATATGTTATTTACTATATATATATATATATATATATATATATATATATATATATATAATATATATCTATACATATGTACATATATATATATATATATATATACACATATGTATATATGACTGCTGTTTGTTTTTAACATTGGGTTATGATTTTACTGCAGATCAAGTTACTTGAATGTACTATGGAGATTTTGCTTTCTCGAGCAAGGAAATCTGGTTTAAATTGCTATTAAACATTGTTTTATATCAATTTAACATGGTTAACATCAGAACTATGTACCTTATATTGGCTTGCTATAGAACTCCCTCTATGACAAAAGAAAGCTATCTGCAGGAAATAGCATCACTCACTATTAAACCTAATACCATTTTCCTAGGTAGTTTAAACTATCCAAATGCAGAATGCCCAAGTACGGAGATTCCTGGACTTTTTCAATACAGATGCCGGGTGATAGAGTGCCCACCTGAGGAAATAACATCTTGGTTCTTGTCCTTACTAATATTGGAGTACCTTGCACATCTTCATCACTTGTTAGGTCTGACCATAAAGTAGTCTCTTTTGAAATAAAAGTGAAACCAGAGATCCCTTCCACCCAAGGTACCTTTAGAAATTTCTTTAAGACAAACTACCTACTCCCTAAGTGATACATTGGCAAGTTTCGTATCCCCATCAAACTCCGTGAACTTCACTGAATACATAGAAATGTACACCACCACACTAAACCAGCATGTAATAAGCTGCATAGATGCAGCTCTACTCCTCAGGAGCAAGTGCATGGCAAACCCCAGAAACAAACCCATGTGGTGGAACCATAATATGAACAAGCTTTATAATAAAAGGAAAATAATTTTGACCAAAAGTATGAAGAATAATTCCCAGAATGTTAGCGCCCTTTTCACTGGAGGAAAAAAAACCCCAAAAACTCAGGAGCTTCATAAAATCCACCAAAGCCAAATTTGAGGCTGCAGTAGCTACCCAAGCCAAAGAAGGTTATAAGGCATTTTTTTAGTTATTTGTAATCTCAAAAGCACAATGCAGCATTATGCTGAGTTCTTTATGAATAGTGTTAGCATGTCACTGTCACTGAGGCTGAAGATATAGCAAACTGAGTGGCAGATAAATTTAACTCTTAACTTTACCTCTCTCCCCCATCTGTCTCTCAAGTTATACCTAAAATTGTCTCACCTCCAGCTATTACACAAAACCTAGTCCAAGTGCTGTCAAGAGCTAAAAAACAAACTGCACTGATGGGGGCCTAGCAATATACCTGGATGTATCTTGTATAGCATGAAGCATGATTTACCCCCATACCTAACAGCACTGTTCGATCTTGGCCTGCATACAGGTTTTGTACCAAGCAAATGGAGAACAGCTACAGTCATTCCCCTGCATAAGGGAGGACCTTCACAGACCCGTAAGTCTGACCAGCATCATATACAAAGCCATGGAAGCACTTATCTTGGAATTTATCAGTGAAGACGCAGGGAACCTCCAAACACTGGATCCATTTCAGTTTGGATTTGTCAAGGGCAGGATGTTCATCGTGTTACCCTGCTGCAGTCATCACACTTGGAGTTATCCTGCCATCAGGCGGTCCCACAGTCGGCCCAAATTCCAAAGTCTTGGTCCGGCGTTGGTTGCTGTCGCTTCTTCCCTGACGTCAGTGCGCCAGCGGTATATAAGAGGCATCCAACACCATTTTCTTCAGTCTTTCTTGCCGTGCGGTGCCCGAAGCAGAAGCAGTTCGCAAGTGCCGGTCAGCCGACACCTGAGATTTTTTAATCGAATTTTAGTCCGAAGTCTTCAAAGCTAAGTACCCCATTGGGGAACCTTTTCTTGCCTCAGTCCGATGTCAGAAAAAGTTAACAATTGCATTTCTTGTGGGAAGCAAATACCTCAGAAGGACTTTCATTCTTATTGTATACCTTGCCTAGGCCCAGACCTTGACGTCACTGGTTGTCGGTTTTGTGCTAGGTTAAATAAGCGAACTATAAAGCGACACTTTGATTTCGCACGACACTACTTAGGAAGGAAATTTAATTACACTATACCGTCTGAGCAACCGACTACCGGCGTGCATAAAAAATGCAAAGATAAAGACAGGCAGCCTAGATCCAAGCCAGACTCAGAGGCCTCGGCTGGGCTGGTCACCGGTTCTCCGGTTTTCAGTGAGGTGCCTACCGCAGCCCCTGACGACCGCAGAATTGGAACCCCAGACCGCTTCGGATTCTCAAGCAGAGAGTTCTAGGCCGACGCAGCCATTTTCTTTAGGCCCTACCGACAACATTGCAGAAGGAGAAGCCGGTGCTGCGGAAACACCTTCGGTTACAGAAGGTGTCTTCAGACCAACTACTCTCACCATAAAATCTTATGCTAAGCTTAAGACTCCTCTAAAACCAAAAAAGACTGCACATCAGTCTCCAGTTCAAGGCCCCATGCCTAAGAAACAGATGCTTAAAATGGCGGAAGATTTGATTTCTTTAATCAGGGGTTCCCAACCCCCCCCAGACAAAAGGCCTAGACAAGAGGAGGATTATGCCTCTTCTGGTCAAGTGTGTATTTCCTCAGGCTCCTCTGAGGAACAGGATTACTCCTTTCCCCCTTATGAAGATTCTGATGCTGAAGATTCCATTCCCTCAGCTTCTCCCCCTGAAGACTATTCCTTTGGGGAAACCTTACATACCATGAGGGAACATTTCCACTGGGAAGGTCAGGACTACTCCGACTCAAAGAAAAGGCACAGAGAGTTCCTTTTACTCCCCCAGCACATGCCACTTGCTATCCCTCCAGTTTTAGACATTGTGGATGATGTTTACTTAGAATCTAGTCTAAATCCAGATTCTCTGCCTCCTGCTCCAGCCAAACCAGATAGATATTATAGAGTGCCTGACTCGCACAAATTCCTTTACAAAAGCCCTGTTGCTGACCCAGATACTATCTCCCAGGGTCCCAAAGGGGCTAAGGCTTCTATGGCTAAAATCCTGTACCCTCTGAAAGGGACTCCAGAGCACTAGATAGGTGGGGGAAGAAGGTTTACACCTCAGCTACTCTAGCTATGAGAGCACTAAATTGCCAATTTCACATGCTGAAATACCAGCAATTCCTAATTTCTCAAATAAAACAAAAGATGAGCACGCACCCTCAACAGTCTGAATTCAAAGAAATGCAGGATCTGTTGCATGCAGCTGAACAGGTGGGCAAACATACTTAACAATGTGGATTTGATTCCTTGGAAGCTTCCTGTAGAGCAGCTGTTACTGGGTCTGTTATACGTAGGCATGCTTGGTTAAAGGAACAAACACTGCCTGGTCATGTTAAAGCAAAGTTACTAGATGCACCCTTACAGCAGGATGTCTTATTTGGGGTTAAAGCAGAAGAGGTTTTAAAGAAAATGGAGGATAAGGCAAAATCTATGCAGACGGTCAAAGATTTCTTACAGGTACAACCCCCATGCTTCAGCAGAAATTGGCCAGCAAAAAATTGGTCCTTTCCAGCTTCTGACAAGACCACAGGGGGGTAAATACAGATGCCCAAGGGGCAGAGGACAACCAGAAATCCCTTACAAACCTCGCCAATGGGGCACTGCAACACAGAAAGGAGGAGAAGATAGGTCCCAAACTACTAGAAGACAAACACAATGACTTAAACCTCAAACTGCCAAGCAAAAAACTCTTGGCAGCTCCCTTGGGAGGAAAATTAGCATTTTTTATAGACAACTGGCGCATCGTCACAAAGGACAAATGGGTCCTAGACATTATCTCACAAGGATACAGATTCCATTTCCACACCTTGCCAAGGATAAAAGGAATGCCAAACTTGCCACAAAATCAATGGGCAGAGGCACATAAACAAATTACAGCTCTCATGGACATGAGAGCCATTCAACTGGTACCTACACAGGAGCAAGGCCAAGGATTTTACTCAAGGCTCTTTCTAGTCCCCAGAAAGGACAATGCTTGGAAACCCATTCTGGACCTTTCAATTCTAAACACCTTCTTGCAAATACCCAAATTCAAGATGCTAACACTACAGCAGCTTCTTCCCATGTTGGGCAAGAAAGCTTGGCTAGTAACGTTGGACCTCAAGGAGGCATACCTGCATGTCCCTATCAGACAAAATTGCAGAAGATACCTACATTTCATTGCAAGTTCAACCCATTACCAATTCTCTGCACTGCCCTTTGGCTTATCTACTTGGTCTTCACAAAATGCCTGGCACCAGTAATTGCATACTGCAGACAAAGAGAAATTCAAATATACCCATACCTGGACGACTGCCTCGTCCAAGCAGAAAGCAAGGACATTCTCTTACAACATCTGACTTTTGTAAAACACCTTCTAAGTTGCCTAGGGTACACAGTAAACGAAAAGAAATCAAAACTAGCACCCTCACAAAATCTGACATTCCTGGGTGCCAGCTTGAATACAACGGCCCAGATGGCTTATCTGACGCCAGACAAACAACTACAACTAACTCAATACTTCAAAATAATGGCAACAAAGACCCAACTCCCTGCAAGAAAAATTCTGCAGGCCTTGGGCTTCATGGCATCTTGTATACTACTAATACCATTTGCAAAACTGCATATGAGGAAATTACAATGGTACCTGAAAAGCGTATGGTCTCAACACAGCCACAGCTTGGAAATAATGATACCTCTAATTCCCTGCTTTCAACAGGAGTTTCTATGGTGGTCACAGGCATGTCATCTCAACAAGGGTCAGCCTTTCACCTTACCCCCCCAGCCAGGCAAACTGTGACAACAGATGCATTGGACTATGACTGGGGGGCACACATGGCAGGATGGTGCGTTGAAGGCATATGGACTGCAGATCAAAGGAATCTACACATCAATCAAAAAGAAATGCTAGCTGTACAGAATGCTCTGACAGCCTTCAAGGACCTCTTACATCCAGGACAGCTTATAATAAGGACAGACAACACCACAGTAATGTGGTACATAAACAAGGGGATACATATTCCTACCCTCTATGCAGGCAAGCAATGACTTTGTGGAACACAGCACTGGCTTACCAAGTTCAATTACAAGCTCAATTCCTGCCAGGAAGAAAGAACACATTGGCAGACGACCTAAGCAGAAACATCATGGATCCCCACGAGTGGAAACTGGATCCACAAGTATTTGCAATGATAACTCAAAAATGGGGGCGCCCAGACATAGACCTGTTTGCCAACCCCAAAAACCATCAGCTTTCAAAATTTTGCACAAGGACATTTCACCATCAAGCTTGGAAAGTGGACGCACTCTCATTCAGTTGGAAAATGCTGATAGTATATGCCTTTCCTCCATTACCTCTTCTGACAAAGGTGCTGCTGAAAGTCAGGATGGACAGACCTCAAATGATACTCATTGCCCCGGACTTGCCACGCCAGCACTGGTACCCACTACTAAGGAACATGGCCCAGGGCCCACCATGGATTTTACCACAAATTCCTCATCTACTCACACAGCAAGGCAGTTGGATTCTACACAGCCAGCTCAAAACCTTAAATTTGGCTGCATGGCACATCACCTAAGCAACCAGCCAGCCCCTCTTTCACAAGCTGTAATGGATGTCATTCTGGAGGCCAGGAGGCCCAGCACCAGGAAAGCCTACTCAGACAAATGGAAAAGATTTTGCGCCTGGAACCAAGCTAAAGGCCAAAATACCCTTCAGCCGGACATGCCTCAGATTCTACAATATTTAACTGAGATGTTACACAAAGGACTTTCTTTTTCATCTATTAAAATCCACGCCTCGGGTATTTCAGCTCACCACAACACGGATCCTCCCTTATTTTCACATCCACTTCTAAGGCAGTATCTCAGAGGGGCAAAAAACATTAGGCCTCCTAGGAGAGTGCCAACACCAACTTGGGACCTAAATTTTGTTATGGAAAAACTTACGCTGCCACCTTTTGAGCCAGCTTTCTCAGCTGACTTAAAGTTTATATCATGGAAAACCGCCCTGCTGCTAGCAATTACTTCAGCCAGAAGAGTCTCAGAACTACAGGCACTAATGGTAGTAGAGCCTTTCCTCATTTATCATCAAGATAGAGTTTCTCTATGAACTAACCCCTCCTTTATGCCAAAGGTGGTATCCAGGGTGCTCTAAATCAAACCATCCACTTACCCACCTTCTTTCCAAATCCACAGAACAAAGGAGAAAGACTCCTGCATTCCCTGGACATACACAGGCAACTACGTTACTACTTGGCTAAAACTAAGGCTTTCAGAAAATCTGACCAACTTTTTGTATCCTATGCTACAGCATCACAAGGAAAGGCCATCTCAAAACAGACCATTTCCAAATGGAAGGGACATTGCATACGTTTTTGCTACATCCATCATGGAAAACCAGTTCCTGCTAGCATAAGGCCCCACTCCACCAGGGCAGCAGCTACATCTACAGCCTTCCTCAGGGGGGTGCCAACCAAGGATATTCTGGAAGCTGCAACTTGGAGTTCAGTACACACCTTCACCAAACACTATCACTTACCACTTTACTCTAAGACTAGAGCTGGCTTTGCCACTGCAGTTTTGCAGGGCCTTCTAGCCCCCTCTAACCCTGTTTGACTCCACCTCCCATCCTTAGCTTTGGGATTCTACCCAAGTGTGATGACTGCAGCAGGGTAACACGATGAACATAGTACAGTTTTGTACCTACCATAAATGTAGATGTTCGAGTGTATACCCTGCTGCAGTCCAGGTTACCCTCCCTGCATCCCCTCTGACCTAACTAAAACCTTTCAATACCTTAAAATTTGATACAACCTTTGTGGTGTATTTGCTTCTAGCTGGAGGGATGTTTTGTTTGTGCTAAGCTTTTATTATTGGTACTACCTACTGACCATCTTTTGGGGGGCATCTGACATCTGGGGCAAGAAAAACTGAAGAAAATGGCGTCTGATGCCTCTTGTATACCCCTGGTGCACTGACGTCAGGGAAGAAGTGACAGCAACCGACGTCAGACCAAGACTTTGGAATTCGGGCCGACTGCGGGACCGCTTGATGGCAGGATAACCCCAATTGTGATGACTGCAGCAGGGTATACACTCGAACATCTACATTTATGGTAGGTACAAAACTGTACTTTGTGCTTACTTAGTTTTTGTGAATTTTTTGGAAAAGGTCACCAAAGCAATGGATGAGGACGAAACGTTACCCATCACACGCCTCGACCTGGCCAAAGCTTTTGACAATTCTCCATTCAAGCATAGTAAAAAAGCTTGCCAGCTGGCCCACAGATAGGATGCAGATAATCAAAGTAGGGAAAAATTACCTCCACAGAGAGACCAGTAACTGGTGGAGTTCACCAGGTTTCTGTGCTGGGACCTTTCCTTTTTATCATCTACTTTTCTGAAGTAAAAGCCAATAGCAAAGGGCTCTGTCTGACTAAGTTTACAGTTGACTGCAAGCTAGGAGCAGTCATTGAATCCCCAGTTGCCTTAGCCATCCTGCAGGAAGGTTTGTCCTTGATAAATAACTGGCGCCAAAATCACGGACTGAAGCTAAATGCTAAAAAAATGCATTGTTGTATCCTTTGGGAAATCCTCTACCCTCAGGAACTACCACATTGACTGTATGCTCTTAAGAGTTGACACCGTTGTTTAGGATTTGGGAACTTAATCTGGACAGTGCCCTGCCGTTTGACTAACATATGTCTCTCTTGTAAAAAAGTCCTTCTCTATTGCACAGCTTAGAAACAAAGGAATTGTGTCTAAATCTAGGGGTGTTACTGTCTCCTTTTAAAGGAAAACTCCACCCTAGAACTAAAAAAAAAAAAAAAAAAATTTTTTTTTTTTTTTTACTGTTCTTTCCCGACCTATTTAACACCTCAGAATCACTCTTAAGTGATTTGTAATTTTAGCCTGTTTTCTACAACATGTCTATCAATGGGGCTTGATGTATCCCCTCAACCCTTTCTCTTTCCCATAATGCTTTGTATGACTCATGCCAGACATAAGCAAGTGACTTTGAATTCCCATGCCATTGCCATATAATGGGATTTGTGCGAGTCACTGTTATTTTCTTTACCTTCTGTAAAAGGACTGGTGCTTTTCTGTCTCTAATCACCCTAATTTATGGTTGGCTCAAACCTTATTTTACACTGTACTTAGTAATTGTCCATCTACATACAGAAAAGTAACTAAATTGCATACCTTTGTTCAGGGTTTTCTTTTGTAGTCTTAAGAGGAACTGATTCTGCAATGGTCTCCGTGCAGTCACAGATGTTCTTCATCTCACATTGCTGCAGTCCTTACATATGGGTAGTCCGCTGTCCTCGGTCGGCCCGAATACCAAAGTATTAGGCTGACGTCGGTCAAGGCGCTTAAAACTGACATCAGAACATCAGGGTACAAAAGCGCATGACCGACGTCATATCCTCAGTCTTTTTTGCCGCATGGTCCGATGCAGAAGCAGCGTTGCAAGTGCCGTTCGGCGTTCTGAAATTTTTCGAGTTCGTAGTTTCAGACCGAATCCAAGTTGGCTAAGTACCCCGTTGGGGAATATTTTGGTTTTTTCTTGCCTCAGTGTATTGCCGACTGTCAGAAAAAGTGAATAATTGTATTTCTTGTGGGAAACAGATACCGCATAGGGATTATCATTCTTTGTGCATTCCTTGTTTGGGGCCTGAGCACGGCGTCGGGTGTCGCTTTTGTGCTAGGTTTAATAAGCGCACTATTAAGCGAAGGTTAGATTGTGCTAGGCTGGTCTTCGGTAAGCGGTGCAATTATAATATGCCGTCGGATACTCCGACGCCCGCTTCCACGAAGAAGCGCAAAGACAAAGCGGTTAAACCCAGGCAAGATGAGTCGTCCGTTCCGGATGCCGGTTCTTCAGAGGCTTCTGTGGAACCGGTGGTTCCGATGGAGGCTTCTCTGGAGTCTCCGGGGGAGACTTTGATTTTGGAAGATGGGGCCTCTCACGAGGCAGGTCAGGCTGAAGGGGCTTCTCAGGTTTCTGTACTCCCCTCCCTTCCCAGGGTGGTTAGACCCTCTCCTTCTGTTTCCAAGGCTTCTTCCAGAGGCAGGCCAGGTTTAGCTTCTGTTGGTGTCAATCCTACTTCAGCAGGGTCTGTGCCTAAGAAGCACATGCTTAAAATGGCAGATGATTTGATTACTCTGATTAGAGGTTCTTTGCCCCCTCCTGATAAGAGGCCTAGGGTAGAGCCAGAGTTGGAAAGTTTTGAACAGGCTTCGGATGTTTCAGAGTCTTCGGCTGAAGACTTGCAGGAGTACTCTCCTTACTCTGATTCTGATGCAGAAGATTCCACTCCTTCTGCTTCTACTCCAGAGGATTTTTCTTTTTCAGAGACTCTTCATTCTATGAGGGAACATTTTAAGTGGGAAGGTCAGGACTTCTCTGATTCACGGAAAAGGCTTAGGGAGTTTTTGTTTTTACCTCAACATAGACCCTTAGCTATACCCCCTGTTCTGGATGTTGTGCAAGATGTATTTTCAGAGGCTTCACTTAATCCTGATTCTCTGCCTCCTGCGCCTGTTAAACCGTATAGGTATTACAGGGTGCCTGAGGCTCATAAATATCTCTATAAGAGTCCTAGGGTGGACCCAGAAACTATTAGTCAGGGACCTAAGGGTGTCAAGGCCTCTGTTGTAAAGAATCCGGTTCCTCTAGATAAAGAGGCCAGAGCTTTGGATAGATGGGGAAAGAAGGCCTATACATCTTCTACCTTAGCAATGAGGGCTTTGAATTGCCAGTTTCATATGTTGAAATATCAAAATTTTCTTCTTTCACAATTGAAATCTAAGGTGGATGCTCTGGCAGAAGGCATTGACTGTAAAGAATTACAAGATTTGGTGCATGTCTCTGAACAGGTGGGTAAGCATTCTTTACAGTGTGGTTTTGATGCTTTGCAGGCCTCTTCTAGGGTGGCTGCCACTGGTTCAGGTCTTCGCAGGCACGCCTGGCTTAAGGATCAGAATTTATCTGACCATGTTAAGACAAGGATTTTGGATGCTCCTTTGCGGTCTGAAGTGTTGTTTGGTCCACCTGTGGAGTCAGTCTTGAAGAGATTGGAAGACAAGGCTAAGTCTATGCAGACTGTCAAAGATTTTTTGCAGGTTCAGCCTCCAAAGTTTAGTAGAAATTGGCCTGCTAAGGGGTGGACGTATCCTTCTTCTGATTCTCAGTCTAGGGGTAGATCTAGACGTGGTAGGGGCAGAGCTCAGAGTTCCTTCAGGCCTAGAACATGGAGTTCACCTGCACAGTCTTCGAGTGAGGGCAGGGGCCAGTCCTTTCGTAAACAGGCCCAATGACCTACTTTTTCAGCTGCCAGATTCTTCTTGCCTGGCAGCACCTTTGGGAGGACGGTTGGCACTCTTCAAGGAAAATTGGATTTTAATTACCCAAGACAAATGGGTATTGGATATCATACACCAAGGTTACAAGTTTTATTTCCATACCTTACCTCCTTTCAAAGGCATGCCAGACGTTCCTCCTCAGCAAAGACTAGAGGCTCACAAACAGATTTCTCTACTACTTCAAATAGGAGCTATACAACCGGTCCCTCTGCCAGAAGTGGGCCTAGGATTTTTTTTTCTCGCCTGTTTCTAGTACCAAAGAAAGGGAACACGTGGAGACCAATTTTGGATTTATCTATCCTCAACACATATCTGGACATTCCCAAGTTCAAAATGTTGACGTTACAACAGCTTTTACCTCTGCTGGGCAAAGATCACTGGATGGTGACTCTGGATCTCAAGGAGGCTTACCTTCATGTTCCTATCAGGCCCAGTTGCAGGAAGTATCTGCGTTTTCGGGCTGGGATTTTTCATTATCAGTTCTCTGCATTGCCCTTTGGCTTATCTACTGTGCCCAGAGTGTTCACAAAGGTTCTGGCTCCAGTGGTAGCTTTCTTCAGGCTAAGAGGAATACAAATCTATCCTTATTTGGACGATTGCCTGATTCTGGCTCAAGGAAAGGAAGAACTTCTTCATCATTTACAGTATGTGATGGCAGTGTTAAGATGCCTAGGGTATTCTGTGAACGAAATAAAGTCCAGTCTAGTACCCTCTCAGGACATATGCTTTCTGGGTGTGAGACTGAATACAGCATCCCAGATGGCCTTTTTGACCCCGGACAAACAAAAGAATATTTCTCTTTACTTCCATCAGTTGTCTCGTCAGTCCAGGCTGACTGCAAGGACAGTCCTTCAAGCCTTGGGGTTCATGGCATCTTGTATTCTGGTACTTCCCAATGCCAAACTGCATATGAGGAAGCTACAATGGTATCTCAAAAATGTATGGACGCAGCACTGCCAAGATATGGACACTGTCATTCAGATAATACCTTGCATTCAAAAGGAATTTTTGTGGTGGGCTCAGGAATGTCACCTGAACAAGGGACTCTCTGTGACCCGACCAGAGGCGAGTCAGATTCTAACGACAGATGCCTCAGACAAAGCTTGGGGAGCTCATCTAAATGGAAAATGGGTGCAAGACACGTGGCCTGCCAGACTTCAACATTTACATATCAACTTGAAGGAGATGTTAGCAGTCCAATTTGCATTGATAGCTTTCAAGGATTTACTTCTTCCAGGGCAGGTGTTGATTCAAACAGACAACACAACTGTCATGTGGTACATCAACAAGCAAGGGGACACATTCATACCCTCTATGCAGACAAGCAATGATTTTGTGGGAGACTGCTCTCAGTTTACAGCTAAATCTTCAGGCAAGGTTTCTGCCAGGAGCACAGAACTCCTTAGCAGATGTGTTGAGCAGACAAATTATGGATCCCCACGAGTGGAAATTGGATCCTCATGTATTTCAAAATTGACAGTGTTATGGGGAACTCCAGACATAGATCTGTTCGCTTCTCCACTAAATTACCAGCTGCCAAAGTTTTGCACAAAAAGGTTTCATCCCACAGCTTGGAAAGTGGATGCTCTCTCATTCAATTGGAGCAATCTTCACGTGTATGCCTTTCCACCACTGCCTCTCCTCCCAAAGGTACTCCTGAAGGTCAGACAGGACAAGCCAACCATGATTTTAATAGCTCCGGATTGGCCTCGACAGCACTGGTACCCATTACTGAGAAGTCTGGTACGGGAGCCTCCATGGCCTTTGCCTTCGATTCCACACCTGCTGTCTCAGGAGAACAGTCATTTACTCAATGTCAAACTTCATTCTCTGAATCTGACAGCCTGGCATATTCTGTTTTAAACCCTGGAGGGTCTCAGCTTCCACAACAAGTTTTGGATGTTATTTTGGAGGCCAGAAGGCCTAGTACAAGGAAAGTTTACGCGGATAAATGGAGGAGATTTTTAATTTGGAGTACAGCAAAGGACTTTGATGTTTCTAAACCTAATTTAAGTGTTGCTCTTCAATACCTTACTGAGTTATTGGACAAAGGTTTGTCCTTCTCCTCTATAAAGGTTCATGCTGCAGCAATTTCTGCTCACTATGACTGTGACCCACCATTATTTTCTCATCCTTTGTTTAAGCAATTCCTTAGAGGGGCAAAGAATATAACACCCCCACGTAGAGCTCCTACTCCTGCTTGGGATCTCAATTTTGTGTTGGAGAAACTCACTTTACAACCTTTTGAGCCTGCAGCGACTGCCGAGTTGAAATATTTATCATGGAAGACTGCTTTTTTGTTGGCCATTACCTCTGCGAGAAGGGTTTCTGAATTACAGGCCCTTATGGCGGTTGAGCCTTTCTTAATTTTCCACAAGGATAGGGTGTCTTTGCGTACTAACCCTTCCTTTATGCCTAAGGTGGTTTCTAGTGTGGCTTTAAACCAAACTATTCATTTGCCTACTTTTTATGCAAACCCCCAAAATAAAGGGGAGAAGATTTTGCACACTTTGGATATACACAGACAGTTGCGATATTATTTGAGTAGAACTAAAGGGTTCAGGCAGTCTCAGCAGTTGTTTGTTTCATTTGCTTTGGGTTCTCAGGGCAAACCTGTTTCAAAACAAACTATTTCTAAGTGGATTGGTTTTTGTATTGCTTTCTGTTATTCCCATCATGGTAAGGAGATTCCAGCTGGGATTAGGCTTCATTCCACTAGGGCTACTGCCACTTCTACAGCTTTTTTGAGGGGGGTGGCTACTAAAGATATTTTGGAGGCAGCTACTTGGAGTTCAGTGCATACTTTCTCTAACCATTACCACATTCCACTTTACTCTAAATCTAGGGCTGGATTTGCCACTGCAATTTTACAGGGCATTTTGGCAGCTCCTAATGCTTTATAGTTTTGCCATCCTCCCTTACCTCTGCTTTGGGATTCTACCCATATGTAAGGACTGCAGCAATGTGAGATGAAGAACATAGTACAGTTTTGTACCTACCATAAATGTAGATGTTCGAAGATCCACATTGCTGCAGTCCAATTTACCCTCCCTCCTTCCCCTCTGTAGTTAGAGGTGGTTGTGTGGTTTGGGTTGTAAATATTGTAAATATGATTAGTGCAGTGGTGGTTGGTTGTTTTTTGCTGTTTTTTGGTTTTGGCCTTTCTTTTTAGGGCCTTCTGACATCTGGGGCAAGAAAAGACTGAGGATATGACGTCGGTCATGCGCTTTTGTACCCTGACGTTCTGATGTCAGTTTTAAGCGCCTTGACCGACGTCAGCCTAATACTTTGGTATTCGGGCCGACCGAGGACAGAGGACTACCCATATGTAAGGACTGCAGCAATGTGGATCTTTGAACATCTACATTTATGGTAGGTACAAAACTGTACTTTTTAACACCTCTGTTGTAGTGTGAGGGGAGGGGACTCTCAATTCCTCTTGAACTACAAAAGAAAACACTGAACCAAAGGCCTGCAATTTAGTTACTTTACTGGCTGTAGCTGGGTAACTTCTAAGTATAGTGTAAAACAAGGTCTGAGCCAAACATAAATGAGAGTGATTAGAGACAGAAAAGAAGCAGTCCTTTTACAGAAGGTAAAGAAAATCACAGTGTAACTCACAAATTCCATTATATGCCAGTGGCATGGGAATTTAAAGTTACTTCCTCATGTCTGGCATGGCTTATACAAAGCATTATGGAAAAGAGAAAGGGTTGAGGAACAACAAGATAACGTTGATGCATCAAGCCCCATTGGTAAACATGTTGTGGAAAATGGGCTAAAATTTACAAATAAAGCACTTGGAGTGATTTTGAGGTGTTAAAATAGGTCAGGAAACAAGGATAGAGTGAAAAAAAACAGATTTTTTTTAGTTCTAGGGTGGATTTTTCCTTTAATCAGCCCTCATTAGACCAGTCATTGAATATAATTCCTACTTTGGCATGCATCTGTCAAGACAGATGCAACAACTGGAATGCCCACAGAGATACCTTACTAAAAGGATACATGGCCTAACCAAAATGCCCTCTATGGACCAATGCAAAACCTTGTCACTATACTTAATATCCTACAGACTGCTAAGAGGTGACCTGTGTGTGGCATACAAGGTATCCTTCGACCCCTTACTGATTGATATACAGTACATCAGCAAGTCAAATGCATCAGAAATACTCAGTCTGGCACTCTAGATCTCTTCTGCAACATCAGCAGAATGGTTTGGAGGGGCAGGTATATCTCGCAGAGGCTGCTGCTGCTGCTGAGGAACGGATTCCCCATGTACATAAAACAAAGTTTCCTCCATGATTGTATTCCAGCACAACATAGATCTATGGATGGGAAAAGAGATTTTACCTTAAGACTGAGCCCTTTACTACTAATGGATAGAGGCAGCTCCTAAAGACTTTATCCCATGCATGAATCCCCTCAAATTAGCTATGGTATGATCCCAGTTATTCTCATTAGGGATAAAATATAATTATCGACCATTGGATGGCTAAGGCCAGTCTATAACCAAATGAGAGAGGTTATTTTGAGCCAAATACTTGCGTATGAATGTGTGGAGCTTATTTTTTTAACACTGGTTGGCACATACTTCTGTCCATTTGTAAAATAATTCTGAAAATATTTCAAACTGTTTTTTGTGATAATAGGAAGTGATAGGACAGTTTGACATTTTTGCTTGAGGACGTACTTATTACTAGAAACTTTAAGTGCTTATTGTGATACTTTATCGAGCACTGTCAGTTTATAATGCAGTGTGGTGTTCTCTCCTCCCTGACTTGAGGGCTCATAACTCTGGTAACCCCCCCCCCAATCAAATCTGGCTGCAATTAAAAATAAAAATGTGCCTCATTCTATAGTTAGTGATGTTGTGGGGTTCATTGAATTCTAAACCAATGCACAGAAGATTAATAGATTATATGGAAGCAAAGCAGTCAGTTTTACTAATTGGAGTGATGCATTCAGTGGACAACTGCAGAAGGAATGTGGAAGGTTTTGAAGGAGAAATTAAGTACAAAAACATCAAAAAAATGTTTAACATCTGGATCTAGGCACAGAACGTTGGGAAGATGTTTTCCATAAGAACAATATACTTGATTAAGGTGCTAGACAAAAAGAAAAAAAAGAAATTTAAGAGAGGTCGAACTACAACTTTGAAAACTGAAATAAACAAGCTGGATAAATATATTAAGCATAGTGTGAGACAAGATCAAGATAAATTTGAAGAAAATTTATATAAAGATATAATAGGAAACCATTTTATGGACACATAAGATGTGAAAGGAGTCAAGACATACAAACTGACAAACTGTGTAGATTCTAAAATTTATTCTCAGACACAACAGATTTTATATATATATATATATATATATATATATATATATATATATATATATATATATATATATATATATATATATATACACACACACACACAAAATCTTATGTAAAACAGTTTGACTCCACAGAGGGGGTGAAAAGTTGTCCTACTGACATCCAAGTAACCTCAGATGCTGAAATCAAGTTATATTATATTGAAAAAGAACTATGCAAACTGGATTCAAACAAAGCACAGGATGGAGATGTAATTAGTAATAATGACCCGAGAACACTTCAGCAAGAACTTGCAGTACCTTTATATCTATTATTTACTAGGTTGGATAAATATAACGAAAACAACTATGCAGATCAACACGCTGTAAAACATGCAACAAAAACTTTAATGAATAAAAGAATAAAGTAATAAAAATTGGTAAATCACTGAGTAAATTAAAAAACAGATAACCGCTTTCAGGAAACTTTACAGGCTACATGCTATTAAAGATGAATGGAAGATTCTTCTAACTGATACAAATATAAAGAGGATTGTAGGTGATGTACCCTCATTGGGTTTCAAAAGTAAAATGAATTTGAAACTGTTATGTAAGGATGTATCGCCCGTAAAATGAACCGCTGTATCCAAGAAAATTGGCACATTTCCTTGTGGGCATTGTTAAAGCCTGTGAACTAATCGGCGCTGAGAAACTGTTAAAACATCCAATCATACACAAGATATACCACCCTCATGTACATGCTGATTGTCTCACTAGAAGTGTGATATACCTTGCAAAGTGTAAAAAATGTTCATCTTTTTATTTGGGCAAAACAAATAGATCGCTCAGAGATAGTGTACTACAACAGATGAGCGATATAAGGTTGTCTTCACAGTATAATGCATTAGCACAACATGTTAAGAAATACAAAGATCATGGTTTCTCGTTAATGGTATTGCAGATTCAGAAGGAGTATGAGAGAGGCGGGGATCTTTCGAATAGAACAGAAGTGACTGAATCTTATTGGATAGCAGATTTGCAAGTGGAGAAATCCCCTGGACTGAATGGAGTAGTTTCGATTAAGCTAATCTTAAAGGGACGTAGGACCATATTTGAATTTTAATTGGCTGATTGCATTTTTATGTGGTATAGATGGAGTTTGGATGGATCTGAAGAAGGGAAGTTTCCTGAAAGTGCTTATCCATTTTTAATTTGCTCAGTGCCTTACCAGTTTTTTTACTTTATTTTTTTATGCATTAAAGTTTTTGTTGTATGTTTTACAGCGTGGTGGCCTGCATGGTTGTTTTCATTATAGTTTCTTCATTGTACCACATAGGATCTTTAGTTTTTTTCCATTCTGGTTTTTACTTGGAGGTTGTATAAATATGGGGGGATTCCTCAAGATTGGAAACCTGTACTTATTAAACCTGTCTTTAAGGGAAAAGGGAGTAGGACAAACCCAGAGTCATACAGACTTAAGTCTACTTTTATGTTGTGGAAAAATAATGGAGAAGTTAATATTGAATAAGTTATTGTCAGAACTGGAAAGGTTGGGACTTGAAACCGTATATCAACATGCATATGTTGAAAAAAGATCTATTACCGCCTGTAACATGATGTTCTATAACAGTGTACTAACCACTGTGAATGAAAAATCATGCTGTGATACAATTTATATCGATTTAATTTCAGCATTTGACAGTGTCGTATACAAAACACCAGTCAATAAATTAGAATAAATAGGTATTGATGTACTCTTGATCAGATGGATAGCTGCATGGCATACAAATAGGACATGGAAAGCATCATACAGCAATTGAACAGATGAAATTCATGGTTACAGTTAGGGTGTCCCACGGAGGCATGCTATGTCTTAGGCTCAAACTTGTTTAGGTTTTATCTTTCAGATCTATCTTTTTTTATCTGAGGTCTTTTACAGTCTGTATGCAGATGACTTGAAATTGGGTGAACTGATTACATGTGTTACAGATAGGGCACGTCTGCAAAAGAACCTGACTGAATTGACCATTTGGGCACTGGAAATTAATATGCTGATAAATGCATCAAAAACAATACATATGAGATTTGGGAGAAATAAATTGCAAGGTGAATATTTAGTACAGCATGCAGTGATTGAAACTGTAGTTCTGTCTAAGGAACTGGGTATGTGGGTAGATCCAGCTTTTGCGTTTTTCTGGTCATATCAGCCAAATGATTATTGATAATTATAGAGCTGTAGGTTGCATAAAAAGATTTATAAAGTCTAGGAAATCAGAAATGAAGTCCTTGTTTGTTAGTTATATTAGTACCAAACTTGAGTATGGAATAACAGTATGGAAGCCTTATAAGAAAACAAGCATGAGTAAACTGCAAAGAGCACAGTGGACATATACCAATGGCATCTATGGATGTGAAAATTTTAAGTTATTATGAAAGACTAAAATGTCTGAACTTGGGAAGTGATATTTAAAAGGTGACTTTATTGAGGTATGTAGGGCATTTAGAGACAACTATGTCTGGGAAAGTTTGGGGTTATCAAAAAGAGGTGGAGAATCATCAGACTACTTATGTAGAAGATTCTATTGGAATGAGAAGTGTACTAATTGATTCTTTGAGAGCAGTTGATGCATGGAGTAGACTACCAAATTATATTAAAGCAAGCACTACTTTAGATATTTTTAAGAACAGCCTGGACACTCGTGGGAAGAACTGTTCTGGTACATTGGCAGGCTAGAAGGGCATTAATGCCCGTGCTTGAAATATTTGTATGTATGTACCTTTTGCCCTGCCTCCCTCTAGTGAAGTTTTGCCAGCCACTATGGAACTGGGTTTAGACACATCCCTCTTGAAGTTATTTCAGTACCTGTCACAGGAGTGTGAGAACGAAGACCTTTAGGTGCAAGAATAGTCCAGGGTAAGTGACCCCTTGATAGACATAATACTGTGTCCCCAGATATTTTATCTAGTAGTTAAGTTCACAAGAAAAAGAAACAAAAGCTTCATCATACAGCTGATCATGCTGTAGCTGTTTATAAGGCTGATGTGGTTTCCTTGACTGAGTGCTCTGCCGACAGCTAAGGTGGTTGTGTTCCCATTCATGGCTCTAGTTCTAGTTTGGCTCGGAGAATGATGCAGAATTTGATGAGGATAATGGTGTGTTTCTAGAATACAGAGTCCATTCACTCTAATTCTTTTGAAGGTGAACTTAGGCTTAAATACAAACATTGATCACTTTTGCTCAGATGATTGCTAGATTTAATGATGTTTTTGCTTGGCAACAGTCAGGAAGTACCCCATGGATAGGCACAGTAAATGACCTTATAGAGGACAGGATGCTCAGTTCTGTGGTTAACCCTCATCTCATACTGGTGTTGGAAGATGTTTATAAAGCTGCTTGCAGGATACTAGTATCTGTCCTCGTGGTCCCTAAAACGGCTTTGATAAGATGTAGGGTCTCCTTGGATATGACAAGACTCTTCTCATTCGATGGCTTACCCAGCTGTGGTCTCTCCAGCTGTCTGCTCAAATAAAAATTCCTTGGCTTCATTTAATCTAATGCCCCATGATAGAGGGAAAATGGTTAGATCTTCAAGGCAAAAAAGATATCTATAATATAGCCTTTAGAATGTTATATTGTCAGTGCTATATGTAGAAAATATTTTACAGTGTTTGTATAGTTTGGGTGATTTTGCTGCATCCTTATCTGCAAAGCAAAAGTCTTGCATGAATGAAATTGTTTTTAGTTTGACTGTAGGTTCAAAACATGTTTTGAGAGGCATATTTGAATGTGCAGACACAGTCTTGAGAAATGTTACTTCTTTGGTATGCTTAATTAAATAATCTGATACGTTCTGATTATGGAAAAGCCAAAATTTTGAATGCTCCTTTAAGTTCTGAATTGGTGTTTGGGCTCTCTGTTACACAGATTCTCAAACAGTGGGATGATAGAGGCAAATTAATGCAAGGGGTATCTAGGATGTTTCAAGTACTCACGTTCTCCCCAAGTAAGGCACCTTCCTTCAAGGGGCAGAACAAACAAAAAAATCTCAGCCAAACAAAAAGTCAGGGATCCAGGAAGAAGTAAACCAAACAGCAGAAACGGAGCAGGAAAAACGATTCTTCAAACGGCTAAAAAATAAGGAAATTTATTGAAATAAAGCGCTTTTCGTCTGGTTTAATGACACAGACTTCTTCAGACAATTACTTCAAAAAAATACTTGCTATATATACACAATTACAAGGAAAACTCAATCAACAAGCAGAAAACAATTAAACAATTAAGCAGTGAACTACTACGTGCTATTTTTTAAAAAGGTAGGCACAAATTCGTAGCAGTAACAAAAAGTGGTGCATTAGCATTTGTTACTAAAACTATTTTATCAAGACCCCGCCTATTAAGTTAATATAGCTTTGACTTCAAAAAAGCTAAAGACAAAAATGTAGTTATGTAATATTGACAATAAGAAACAGTAAAAATTTACAAATATTTAAATATATTTGAGTAATAACATTCTAAAAGGCTTAGATAAATAAAAAAACTAAAAAAATTAGTAAGCACACAAACTTTTACCAGAATAAAAAGTGTACAAGCAATAGACCTATACTAACAAACTAGTCATCTACATAGACTCTTGATTTTCAAAATACTGCTTATCGAGCAGTTTTCATTGAGACCAGGGGCATTAAAGGCATTAAGTCTAATCTGCCAAAGCACTTCTAATTCCTCTAGTTTAAAACCTGTTGGACCACCTCTTTCACTTGCTATAACTTGGTCAATGACCATGAATTTAAAGGAATGGTTGGGAAAAAGAAAAATATGTTTTGCTAGAGCATTATCATGTTTATTTTTTCCTAATTGCATAAGAATGCTCGTAAATACGATCTCGGAGACAATGCTCCGTCTTGCCTACATAAAATGCAAGACAACTTTCGCACTGGGCCAGGTAGACCACCATTTTCGAGTTGCAATTGACCCTATATTTCAAGTTATAAGTATAGTCTTCCAATTTGAACATCTTAGATTCTGTGATATACTTACAAAAATTGCAGCTTTGACATTTATACATACCCACTACTCTACTTATAGGCCGCTTTTGACACTCAAACAAATCTTTTAAGTTTTTTGCTCTCTTGAAAATCACTTTGGGTTTGATCCCTAATTTCTGACACAAACTCTGATCAGTCATAAGTACTGCCCAATTTTTGTATAAAATCTCAAGGCAGTCCCTACTGTTTGTACTATAAGTTATTATAAACATAGAGCTTTCATTAAGTTGGTCAGAGATAGGTTTAGACCTTTGAGAAGGATATGAATCCAAGTCAAGAATAGTATGTTGGTCGAAGTGGACCTCATCTAGAATAGGTTTGTAAATGTCTGCCACGTTTTTGGACCACTTCTTCTACAATATTGCTAACCGAGCTGTCAGGGTATCCTCGATGAAGGAACATATTTTTAAGAAAAGCACATTCATCAAGGAAATCCTCATTGAGCGTGACAATATGGGCTGCTCTAACTAATTGGCCCTTGACCACAGCTCGCTTTTGATGGTACAGGTGACAGCTTGTATAATGCAAGAAGGAGTTTGAGTAAGTGCTCTTTCTATGAATACTAGCTGTGAGTCTCTGAAGTTCAGTGTTTTTCTTCAGCTGGATGTCCAAATAAACTATGGACGTGGTGTTAAAAGTAGACGTGAACTGGAGAAAATTAGTAGTCGCATTCAAGTAATCTATAATTTGTTTGCTGATTGTGGCGTCACCGTCTGCTACTATAAAGATGTCGTCAAGGTAGCGGGTGTAGTAAATGAACCTGTCACTAAAACTACAGTTGTTAAAGACAAAGAGGTCTTCCCAGTTGGCCATTACTGAATTAGCTACACTCGCCCCACAAGGTGAACCCATGGCGACGCCTACTTGTTGTAAATAAAAGTTGTCAGCAAACATGAAGTTGTTGTTCTCCGGTATCAAGACCAATAATTCATTGACTAAAGATATCTCGACATTTTCACTTCCATTCTTTCTCATAAATTGGCAGACCCATTCCAAAGCTGTGTCATGTGGTATACATGTATACAGGTCTTTAACATCCAGGAAGAAGTGGCAGGAAGATAATTCTTTGAAACCAAACAAGAGGGGTTCCTTTACAAAAAAGATCAGCCCCCTGCAAAGGAATAGACATAATACTCTGTCCCCAGATATTTTATCTAGTAGTTAAGATCACAAGAAAAAGAAACAAAAGCTTCATCTTACAGCTGAGCGGGCTGTAGCTGCCCTTCCTTTTCTTCCTATTTCCCCAGGGTCTCTTTCTCTCTCTCATCCTTGCAGCCTGGCCACAATAGGTGTCAGGCAAATAGGTTTTGAGAATAATTTGTAGAGGATGCATTTGGCATTATATAGAAAATCCTTGCCCTTTCTGGAGAATTTCCCCATACTCACCAGATCAGACAGAGCTGTTTCCCTTCACTTGCACAATCATATGGTAGAATCAGGGGTCATTGAACCAGTGCCTTCAATACACAAAGGCAATGGATTTTACTGCAGAATAATTTTGCTACCAAAAAGGAAGTTACTCTTATACCTGCCCTAAATTTATCCTTTCTAAACACCTGTGTAAAATTTCTGAAATACAAAATGCTTACCGTACAGTCACTCCTAACGTTGCATTTTAAGTTGTCTGTCTCACCTTCTTTCTTGCTGGTTGGGATCGGAGTCGATCCTCAGCTCCGACTCGGCCATCTTCTATAGCTCGAGAGCTGTTTACTGGCTTGAGGCTACCCCTTATCCCATGATGCCTAGCGCTAGCTACCCAGATCTCGTTTGCCGCTTCAGCTGCTCTGTGTCGTTTTTCTGGCTCAGGCTCGTATAAAGTTTCTTTATAGAACTTTTTACTAGAAATAGTCTTGTTTCTAAGTGGTTTTTGTTAGTTTTTAGTCTTATAGTTGTGTTAGCTAAGTGTGTATTTGTAGCTTCTTTCCCTCCCCTTTAGAACTCATTTAATTTAGAGAGTCCCCCCCCCCCCCTTATTCCTGTCATGTTAGCCGTTTAAGTTAGAGGCTTTCTTCTGTTTTCTTTATAGGCTAGCCATTTGAGTTAGAGGGTTTCCCATCCAAAAAAAAAAAAAAAAAACTTTAGTCTTAGTCTGTAGTGTACTGTGTTTTTTCTCTTTAGGCTGTAATTTGATTGGTAGCGATTGTTGTACTTTTTGTTACAGGATGTCCAAAGAATCCAAGGTGTTTGGGTTCAAGAAGTGTGACTCATGCTGTCAGAAAATGTCTCTGACAGATGGGCACACTTCTTGCGTCTATTGTTTAGGCGCTGTGCACCTGCAGGACTCTTGTTCTGTCTGCCATGCATTTAGCCCAAGAGTGCTGCAGGAGCATAAGAATAAACTTATTCTTATGGGCCTTTTAAAGCCCCAGGATTCACCGGCCAAGACTCAGGCTGTGACTTGCCAAATCATCAGCTCCAAGTTCGGAGCAGTCTTTGGTACAGACTCTACCTGCTACTTCGGTTCCGGCTGGAACCGATAAGACTATCTCCCCGTCGGCTCCATCAGAAACCTCAGAGCCTTTGCGGAGCCACAAGAGGCTGAGGTCCCCTTCTCTGGAATCGATACATTCGGTTCCTCTGTCTCCCCTGTTGCAAAGCAAGTGCAGTCACAGATTATCTCACTCCTCTCGATCCTCTAGGCTCTCTGATCACGACGTGGAGAGAGTGGTCAGTAGGTTGCTAAAGTTGCAGGCACTTGCCAAGATGTTGTCCAGCCCTCCTCAACAGGTGTCTGCTCCGTCCACTTCTATCGATGTTCCTCCTCTGACTCCATTGAGCTTGGAGCCGGAGTTCGTTGGGGTTCGAATAGTGGAACCGTCTGCTCCGATAACCTTATCTCCTTCGGTTCCGTCGTCTGCTCCGATTCCCTCGATGGTGCCTTCCGTCAAGGGATCTGGGCGCCGGGGCTCCCTCATCGGCTCCGAGGGGGCGAGTAGCATCAGACCCTTGTCCGACCCTGTTCTCCCTCTCTCGTAGCTTCGGTGCAGGTGAGCTCGGCTCCTACATCGGCCTCTGAGCCGTCTTCCTCGGTGCGGGGAACGATTCCGATTTCCTCAAAACCGAAGCCTTCTCTGCATCGTGGCAGGGACGCCTTCGATGTCATGAGGAGTGTGCTGGTACTGAGTCAGCTCCACTATCTGCCCCATTGACTCAGTCCCCTGTAGTGCCCGTGACAACCTCTGCTCCTCCTCCAGACCCCAAGCATGGGGAACCGGCGCTCCAGGGCACCCTATTGGGTGTTTCCTCTTCTTCTGAGGCCTCTCCTGAACATTTAGAGGAGCCCCCTTGTAAGAAGAAGTTGAAGAGGAAGCACATTGACTCCCCTGAGTCTGTCACTTCGGATACAGACTTAGATGATTTGGAAGGGTCCCCAAGATCCCCCTCTGAAGATGTTTTTTTTTGGACATCCTCGAAATGCTTGAGCAGAGGGGGAAATGGAATCCTCTAGCCCCTACTAAGGATGAGTCTGTATTCCTGGATGTGTTCGGTTCCCGACCTTCCACCTCCTGAGTTTCTCTGCCTTTCGAACCACTAATGTCCGTGGTGGCTCGAAAGGCTTGGTCAGCCCCGGATACAGTGGAACCAACTCTGAGGAGACCTGGCAAGTTCATCACAGCACCCCATAATAAAAAGTTCCTTACCAAAGGTGTTCCTGTTGATGCCATGGTGGTAGCAGCAGCCACCAAAAAAGAGTTAGCGGAAACCTCTTCATCTGTCCATCCTCCTAACAAGGAGTCTAGGACCATGGACAGATACAGGAAGCGAATGTTTGCTTCAGCGACTTTTTCTGTGAGGTCACTGAACTACTTGTGCCATTTTACACGGCTTCAGAGGTATCTCCTTAAAGAGCTCGGAGATACCCTTCAGGATCCATCAGCTGAGGGGGCTCAAGCTAAAGTGGCTTCCCAGCTGGCGAACCTTAATTCTCTAGTCAGCTCCTCCATGAGACTCATTTCTTATGCAGCCGATGGTGCGAGTAGAGCCGCAGGTACAGGCGTGGCCCTTAGGCGACATGCATGGATGCAGCTGTGTAACTTTGCAGAACCCTTTGATGGTTCCTTTCTGTTTGGACCACAGGTGAAAGACACTTAGACGAGGTGTGAGCAAGAAGGCAAGACTCTCTCTGCCGTGGGAGTCCGCTTTTACACTCCTTCCAGACCATACCCCAAGGGTCAGAAGAGTGGTAAAATGTGGTTCCGAAAATCCCAGAGAGCCTCGCCTGACACATGTAGTGATTTTCCCTCCAGGGGCAGAGGGGGAAATAACAACAGTAGACACCGCCCTCATGGCAGAGGGGGTCTGCAGAACCAGGGTAACAGAGAATCCCTTTCAGCATCCCTGAACAGTTGCCCACCTCTGGAGGCAGTCGGGGGGGGGGGACTTTCACTGTACCCAAAAGCCTGGCAAAGTTTAATGCAAGGCAAATGGGTACGGTCAATTATATCCGGAGGTTACAAAAATCCCTTCTCTCAACCCCCCTTGCCGTCGAGCAAATCCCTTCCAGATTGTTCCACCCCATTTGCGGGACCAAGCTGTCATAGAAGTTTCAATACTGCTAGAAAAAAAAAAAAAAAAGAGTCATCCAGGAAGTCCCGGCAGACCAGCACTGATCCGGAATTTAGTCAAGGTTCTTTTTGGTTCCAAAAAAGACAGGGGACTGGAGACTGATTCTGGATCTCAGCAGATTAAACAAGTCTGTTCAAAGAACAAAGTTTCGGATGGTCACGCTACAGTCCATTCTACCCTTTCTGGGTTAGGACAATTGGATGTGCTCCATAGATCTTCAGGATGCTTACTATCGCATCAAAATGGACAGGCGCTCCAGGAGATTCCTTCGCTTCCGGCTGGGAGCCGGTCATTACCAGTTCAGAGCTCTGCCCTTTGGTCTCACCACAGCCCCCAGGGTGTTCACCAAATGTATGGCAGTAGTCACGGCTCACCTGAGACATCAAGGATTCCAGGCGTTTCCATATCTAGACTACTGGCTCCTTACTGCTACTACCAGGGATCAACTTCTGCAAGCCAGGGACTACACTATCACAATCTGCTCCCAGCTGGGCATTACAATAAATTTCGAAAAATCTGCCTTGTTGCCCTGTCAATCTATCACCTATATAGGAGCAGACTTAGACACAAAGAGCATGTCCGCAAGGCTACCGCCAGAAAGGGTGTCTACAATTCGCCAGCAAGTACAAATTATAATGCAGAGCAAAGGGACCCAAGTCAGGTTCATCCTTCAAACTCTGGGTTCCATGGCAGCGGAAATTCTTCTAATCCCACTGGCTCACTTTCACATGAGGATCCTTTAGTGGCTTCTCTTCACACAGTGGTCTTTCCAACAGCTGCCCATGTCACTCATGATCATGATTACAGAAACATGCAAAAGGCACCTTTCTTGGTGGATGGTCTCCCCAGTAGTGACTCAGGGAAGACCCTTCATTCAGCCCCCTCCAGTTGCCACGGTGACCACCGACGCCTCCCTGATAGGGCGGGGGGGGGCATTATCTGTGCAGGACAGTCCAAGGCACTTGGCAGCCTTACGAGCTCCACCTGCATATAAACGTCCTAGAAATGAGAGCCGCGCTCCTAGCATTGCAAGCTCTTCAAGACTCTCTCCCTTCTGGGACCATTGCAATTCAAACGGACAACATGTCAGTGGTTTGGTACATCAACAAGCAGGGCGGAACCAAGTCCTACCCCCTATGTCAAGAAGCACTCAGACTCTGGCAGTGGGCGATTTCTTCCCAATGATTTCTGATTGCGACGCACATCCCTGGGAGATCCACCGTCATAGCGGACAGGCTCAGCAGAGCTATTCTCATGCCTCACGAATGGTCTCTGAATCAGGTAGTTGCGGATCTGATCTTCCGCAAATGGGGATAGTCTTGTTGCTATCTTTTTGCCACCCCCTTCAACAGCAAATGCAGCAACTACTTCTCCCTTCTTCCGCTTCCAGGTCACACACCCAGAGATGCTCTAGTCCACGATTGGCCTCAGGGACTTCTTTATGCCTTCTTTCCGTTTCCCCTGATACCGAAACTCATACAGAAAGCAGTATCGTTGGGTTGCAAAATGATCCTCATTGCCTCCTACTGGCCTCGACAGATATGGTTTCCGTTCCTACACCATTACCTTCTCGATCAGCCCTGGACTCTGGATCCGATTCCAGACCTACTGATTCATCAATCAGGTGGGCTGCATCAATCCCTCCAAACACTCCAGCTGACAGGTTGGTTGCTCCACTTCCAACCTTAGCCAGGCTTCCTAGCATTTCCCCGGCCGTGCGTGAGATTGTCTCCTCTCACAAGTCCACAACTAGAAAGACGTATGCTAGTAAATGGAAATGTTTTTCTTGTTGGGCAGAGGCTAGGAATGTAGATCCTTTTTCAGCCCCAGTCCACAAAATCTTGGGAGTTCTTAGCACAACTTTTTCATTCTGGGTCCACTTCTGCTACAATCAGGGTTCAATTGGCGGCCATTTCCAACTTTCATGTGGGTTTGTCTAATTCAAACATTATGTCTCATAAGCTCTGTAAAGCCTTTTTAAGGGGGACTACTCTCCTTAGACCTCCAGTGAGAGATCCCCCTCCTCCTTGGGACCTTAATTTGGTACTAACCTCCTTAATTATGCCCCCATTTGAACCTGCAGCATCCTGCTCCATTAAGTTTCTATCTTGGAAAACACTCTTTCTGGTAGCTATTACTTCAGCCAGACGTATCTCTGAACTTCAGGCGCTGTGTGTTTGTCCTCCCTACTTGGTTTTTCATAAGGACAGGGTTGCTCTGAGGACTAATCTCTCATTCCTTCCAAAAGTCTGTTCAGATAACAATTTAAACTAATCTATAGACCTTCCTGTGTTTTTCCCTAACCACTCCAACAAGGCAGAATATAAATTACACCAACTGGACATTCATAGACAATTGCATTTTTACTTGCATAGGACTAAGGATATAAGGAAGTCGGACTAACTATTCCTTTCCTACGCTCTAGGCAAACAAGGTCTCCCAGTTTCCAAAGTGACCTTATCCAGGTGGTTGTCTAATATTATTACTTTCATTTATCAATTGAGAAACAAAGAGTTGCTTATCAAACCAAAAGGTCATTCTACCAGAGCTTTGGCCACCTCAGTAGCCTTCCAATCTAGGTTGCCCATGGATTCTGTCTGTGCAGCTGCTACGTGGGCAAATCCTCATACCTTTATCTCTCATTGCAAGCTAAATATGGTCTCCAGGAGCAGAGCTGACTTTGGTTCCACTGTTCTGAAGAGTCTGTTCCAATGAGCTGCCCAGGATTGTAGGTGCTAGGGACGCTGTCCCAACCAGCAAGAACATAGGCGAGATAGACAACTTAACATAAGGAAGTTATGTACCTACCATAACGTTCCATGTTAGTTGTCTTCATCTCGCCTCCTTTCTTGCGCCCCACCCTCTGTCCCCCTGTCCTTTTGGATCGAGAGGAGTTTTTTGGTTTCACTGGCTGAGTATCTTTTGGTTTGTTCCTCTACTGACTTAGAGAGTATGACAGGTATGCTCAGCCTGTTTGTTTGGTCAGATTGATTCTCTGGCTATGTCTGGGGTTAGCTATTACAAACAAGATCTGGGTAGCTCGCGCTAGGTATCATGGGATAAGGGGTAGCCTCGAGCCAGTAAACAGCTCTCGAGCTATAGAAGATGGCAGAGTCGGAGCCGAGGATCGGCTCCGATCCCAACCAGCAAGAAAGAAGGCGAGATGAAGACAACTAACATGGAACGTTATGGTAGGTACATAACTTCTTTTTCTCGACCACTGTTTCATGGGGACTTTGGATCTCAAGGACGCTTGTCATATTCCTTTTGCTCTCAGTTTAAGGAAATATTTTGCAATTTGCCATGTCTGACTTACATTATCAGTTTTCTACATTACCCTTTGGGCTGTCTACTGCATCTTAAGGTGTCTAGCCCCAGTGGTTGCCTATTGCAGAACCCTAGGCGTCCATAGTTTTCGTTATTTAGACTACTTGCTGATTTGTGCAGGTTCTGTATCCAGGTGCTTGGAGTCCTTAGACAAGGTTGCATCCCTCCTTTCCCTCCTGGGCTTCAAAATGAACCTTCAAAAGTCCTGCCTTACACCCTGTCAATGAATTGTTTTCCTGTGGTGTTTGATAGACTCTGGCCTTATTTCTGACTTATCAGGGCATTTTCTTGAATTTCTCTCTTGTAGATGTGGTCTCAGCAAGAACATTCTTCAGAATTCTAGATCTCGAGGCATTAGTGAGCCTCGTGATACCACTAGCTATACTACACATGAGAAAAATTCATTGGTATTTGAATTGTTGGACACAGCGACTTCATGACTTGAATTTCCAAGTACAGGTACTGGTATTTATGAAAACAGGAACTACACTGGTGGTGGGATCAACTGTCTCTGAATCCTGCATTCCCTTTCTGTCTTTAGACTCTAGTCCAATCCGTCTTGATGGGCACTTCAGATTTTTCATAGGAGCAGTGTCCATGGGAGTTCAAATGCAAGGCTTTTGGGACCTCAGGATACATCAAAGCACATAAATGTAAGACATGTTGGCAGTGATTTTATGCCTTAAAGTTTTTCACCACTTATGGATTCCATGTTGTCTTGTGGTTAGGTTGCAAACAACACTATCATGATGTTGTACCTGAATAAGTAAGGGGCCACAAAGTCATGCCTTCATTGTCACCTGACAGGGATGCCTTAGGAGCTGGCTTTACAACTTTTTCTGACTCTTCAGGTCTCATACATTCTGTCAGAGCAAAACACAGTGGCAGACAGATTAAGTAAATCCTGTACCCTCACAAGTGGAAGCTCCATGTAGAGGTCTTCCAGGACTTGATCTAGATGGGGAACACCTCAAGTAGATCAGTTCACTCCTTTTAGAACAGACAACTGAAAAAAATTATGTTCGACATCCTTGCTTCCATGCATGTAAGACAGATGCTGTATCATTCCCATGGTTAGGAATGTTCACTTATGTATTTTCACTCTTTTCAGTGATTCCTAACATACTTCTAAAGAGTCAGAAAAAATTAGGAAAGGTCACTGTGGTAATGGTCTTGGCGCAGGCAAAATTGGTTTGCCCTTTTAATGGAATTGGCAAAGGAAAATGACCACAAGCTTCCTCAGAAACAGGATCTGCTCACACAGTATTAGGAGTGAATGGTACCGTATTGGGGCAATCACAACAGGCAGCCTTTTAGGAGTTTGTTCTTTGAGAATGGGCAGCAGGTATTTTTAGGAGCTTGTTCAAAGAGGATATGAGGATGTGCATCAGGTATTTTAAGAAGGAAGAAAACCTGCAACTATAAAAACTTACGATGTGATGTCCTGTCTTGCCTTCATTCTTTACTTATGGGTTTGGAACCGAGCCTCGGTTCCAACTTGGCCACTTTAAAAAGCTCAAGATCTCCTAACTAGCTTGTGGCTTACTCCCTATCCCATGGTGCTCTGTGGAATTCTCCAGATCTCATTTGCTGCTAAACAGATCGTGTGTTTCCTCAAGTGGCTCTGGCTAAGTTTGATCCCTTTTTCTTCAAATGTATAACTATTTAGCTTGTTTTTTCCTTAAACTTGTGTGCCATTACTTTAATAGTACTTTAGCTAAGTTGATCACAGTCTAGACTGTGTTCACTGCTTACAGTTGATCTCTGGGGCCGTTGTTTTTGTTTTAAGACCTTCAGTCCACTCCTATCCCAATTTCTCTCTGTTATTGAGATTTTTACATTATTGTTACTATTATTAGCATTGTTCATAGAGTAGTATTGTAGGAGTGTGTATTGTTTACTAGAGTTCAGCTTGTTTAAATTATAGAGAAATTCCGTCTTTTTTACTTGGCCCATGCTTCTAGAGCTGTCAGGTGTGTTTTGTAGTTGAAATTTTTATTGGTTAACCTTTAGTTTGTAAGGTTGGATGTTCATCGTGTTTCACTGTTGCAGTCATTACACTTGGGTTATCCTGCTGGCAGGCTACCCACAGTCGGCCTGAATTCCAAAGTCCTGGTCCAGCATTGGTTGCTGTCGCCTCTTCCCTGACTTCAGTGCGCCAGGGGTATAAAAGATGCAGCCAACGCCATTTTCTTCAGTCTTTCTTGCCGCGCTGTGCCCGAAGCAAAAGTAGTTCGCAAGTGCCGGTCGGCCGACTCCTGAGATTTTCAAAATTGAATTTCAGATCCGAAGTCTTCCATAAAGCTAAGTACCCCATTGGGAAACATTTTTCTTGCTTCAGACCGATGTCAGAAAAAGTTAACAGTTGTATTTCTTGTGGGAAGCAAATACCTCATAAGGATTTTCATTCCTACTGTGTTCCTTGCCTAGGCCCTGATCATGACGTTGCTGGTTGTCAGTTTTGTGCTAGATTTAACCAACGCACTATTAAGCGTCGGTACGATTTTGCTTTTCATTACTTTGGCCGAAGGTTTAACTATATAATGCCATCGGAACAACCGATGACTGGAATTCATAAAAAGCGCAAGGAAAAAGAAAAGGACAGGCATCCGAGGTCCAAAACCGACGATGAATCCTCTTCTAGGCCAGTCACCGGTTCTCAGTGAGGCGCTTTCGCAGCCCCTAACGCCCACTGCCTCAGAGCCACAGGCCACCTCCGACTCCCACGTGGAGACTACAAGGCCTCTGGATACTCAAGGTATTTGGCCTTCGGATACTAATCCCTCAGATGGGTCTGGAGCCGCTGAGCAGGCATCGGCTTCTGAGGGTGTTTTCAGACCTACACAGCTTTATATCAAGCCAACTTCAGCATCCAAGACAAAGGCTAAAACAGTTTTAAAGACAAGGAAACAAGTACAGCATTCTCCAGGACAGACTTCCATGCCTAAAAAACAGATGCTCAAAATGGCCGAAGACCTAATTACTTTGATCAGGGTTTCCCATCCCCCTCCTGATAAGAGGCCTGGGCAAGATACTGAATATGATTCCTCTGATCAGGTTTCCATTTCCTCTGACTCCTCTTCAGAACAGGGATAACTCTATTCCTCCCTATGAGGATTCTGATGCTGAAGATTCTATTCCTTCAGCTTCTCCTCCTGAGGATTACTCATTTGGGGAAACACTGCATAC
This sequence comes from Protopterus annectens, assembly GCF_019279795.1. NCBI lineage: Eukaryota > Metazoa > Chordata > Ceratodontiformes > Protopteridae > Protopterus > Protopterus annectens. The sequence continues at coordinate 1,013,269,617 of NC_056741.1, read as the reverse complement.
CATGAGGGAGGATTTCCACTGGGAGAGCCAAGATTATTCAGATTCTAAGAAAAGGCTCAGAGACTTTCTTCTTCTACCTCAGCACAGACCTCTTGCTATTCCACCTGTTCTAGACATTGTAGATGATGTATTTTCAGAGTCCGGCCTGTCTCCTGACTCTTTACCCCCTGCACCTGTTAAGCCAGGCAGATACTACAGGGTTCCAGATTCTCATAAATTTCTATATAAAAACCCTGCTGCTGACCCAGAAACTATTTCTCAGGGTCCCAAAGGTGTCAAGGCTGCTACTGCAAAAAAACCTGTACCTTCAGAAAGAGATTATAGGGCACTAGACAGATGGGGGCAAAAAGTTTACACTTCTGCTACCTTGGCTGTAAGGGCTTTAAATTGTCAGTTTCATATGCTTAAATATCAGCAATACTTAATGTCTCTGTTAAAACAGAAAATGCTGACAAATTCTGAATGTTCTGAGAACAAGGAATTGCAGGATTTATTGCATGCAGCTGAACAAGTGGGAAAGCATACTTTGTAATGTGGTTATGATTCACTGTAGGCCTTGTGCAGGGCCGCTGTAACAGGTTCTGTTATTAGAAGGCATGGTTGGTTAAAAGAACAGACTCTGCCTGATCATGTTAAAGCAAAATTATTGGATGCTCCATTACAGCATGATACTTTGTTTGGTGTTAAGGCAGAAGAGGCATTGAAGAAAATGGAGGATAAAGCTAAATCTATGCAGACAGTGAAGGATTTCTTACAGGTACAACCACCCAGATTTAGCAGGAACTGGCCTTCTAAGAATTGATCCTTTCCCGTGTCAGACAGGCCACAAAGAGGCAGATACAGACGCCCTAGAGGCAGACAACAGCCCCAGGGCACATACAGGCCCAAACAATGGGGTACTTCTACCTCCAAAAGCGGAGAAGACAAATCACAGCCGTATAGGAAACGGTCCCAATGACTTCCCTCTGCCAATGCCAAGCATTTATCTTTTGGCAGCACCCTTAGGGGGAAAGTTAGCACTTTTTTAACAAAATTTGCACACGCTCACCCAGGACAAATGGGTCTTAAATATAGTCTCTCAGGGCTACAGGTTCCACTTTCACACCCTTCCAAAGGCAAAAGGTATGCCAGACCTGCCACACATCAATGGGCAGAGGCACAAAAACAAGTTTCATCTCTCATGGACGTGGGGGCTATTCAGCCAGTGCCACTACAAGAGCAGGGACAAGGATTTTACTCAAAACTTTTGTTAGTACCAAGAAGGGACAAAACATGGAGACCAATTCTGGACCTGTCTATTCTTGAAGCAAATAATCCAACAAAAAATGTCACAAGATAACTTCTCCTTGAAAAGAACCAGACACCAGGCAGAGTAAGGTTATAAGCGCTGTCGTTCCCTTTATTCACACTCAATACAAACGGAACTTCATCAGATACAAAACCTTAAACACTTCCCCCCCTTTTAGAATACAGGGAAACACACTGGCAGATGTTGTTGTTGAATGCTACAGTTTTTCCTGGTATTAATGACAGGATTTCTCTAAGGAGCTTGCTTCATTTAAAGGCAGATGAGATTAGATGAAAATGGTTTAAGTGGTTGAACATAGAAGCAATTAAATTAGTATAAATATATAGATATATTTTTTAACAGATGAAATGTTTATTATATATGTTTTTATAGGAGAATTATTTATGTATTATACATAGCAATATATTTTTAAAGAACATATTGATGTGTTTTTAACTTGAGAGCACATTTAACTAATTTAAGTTAATTGATTGTGATTAAGCAATTGAATTGTATATAAAAAAGGGGGGAAGTGTGTAAGGTTTTGTATCTGATGAAGTTCCGTTTGTATTGAGTGTGAATAAAGGGAACGAAAGCGCTTATAACGTTACTCTGCTTGGTGTCTGGTTCTTTTCAAGGAGAAGGTATCCTGTGACATTTTTTTGTTGGATTTTTTTTTTTGGACCTGTCTATTCTAAATACTTTTCTGGACGTTCCGAAATTCAAAATGTTGACTGCAGCACCTTCTGCCCATGCTGGGCAAGAAGGCTTGGCTTGTAATTTTGGACCTCAGAGGCATACCTGCATGTCCCAATCAAACAATATTGCAGAAGGTACCTCAGATTCATACCTGGCTCAATGCACTACCAATTCTCTGCACTGCCCTTTGGCTTATCTACTGCGCCCAGGGTCTTCACAAAATGCCTGGCACCAGTAATTGCATTTTGCAGACAAAGAGGAATTCAAATGTATCCCTACTTGGACGACTGCCTCATTCAAGCAGAGACCAAAGACATTCTACTAAAGCATCTGGCGTTTGTAAAAAGATTACTAATTTGTCTAGGGTACACAGTAAACGAAAATAAATCAAAACTAGTACCCTCTCAAGAGATAATATTCCTGGGTGCAAGCTTAAATACAACTGCCCAGATAACTTATCTCATGCCAGACAAACAAAAGCAACTGACTTCTTACTTCGAAAGCATGGCAACAAAGACCCAGTTATCTGCAAGAAAAATTCTGCAGGCTCTGGGCTACATATCCTCCTGCATTCTGCTAATAACATATGCAAGACTGCATTTGAGGAAACTACAATGGTATCTAAAAAGTGTTTGGACAACATTGCCACAGCCTGGAATCATTAATTTCACTCATTCCCTGCCTGCAGCAGGAGTTTCGATGGTGGGCACAGGCCTGTCACCACAACAAGGGACAGCCATTCACTTTACCCACAGCCAGGCAAACACTAAAAACAGATGCATCAGATTATGCCTGGGGGGCCCACATGGCAGGAAAATGTATTCAGGGCACATGGCCCCCAAGCCAAAGGCATCTTCACATCAATCAAAAAGAGATGCTAGCTGTACAGAATGCCCTGACAGCCTTCAAGGACCTACTTCATCCAGGACAGCTGCTGATAAAGACGGACAACACCACAGTCATGTGGTACATAAACAAGCAGGGGGGCACACATTCCTACACCCTCTGCAGGCAAGCCATGATTTTGTGGAACACAGCATTGACCTACCAAGTACACCTGCAAGCACAATTCCTGACAGGAAAAACAAATGCTCTGGCAAACGAACTAAGCAGAAACCTCATGGATCCTCATGAGTGGAAACTAGATCCACAAATCTTCAGCATGATAACAAGGAAATGGGGATGTCCAGACAGATCTTTTTGCCTCCCCACACAACTACCAACTTCACAGATTCTGCACAAGGACTTATCACAAACGAGCATGGAAAGTGGATGCCTTGTCATTCAGCTGGAACAACCTTACAGTATATGCTTTTCCTCCACTGCCTCTCCTCCCCAAGGTACTCCTAAAGGTCAGACAAGAGAAGCCGCAAGTGATACTGATTGCCCCGGATTGGCCACACCAACACTGGTACCCAATCCTAAGGAGCTTGTCCCAAGGACCAGCCTGGACATAGCCTCAAATTCCTCGTTTACTGAACCAACAAAACAATCAGATCCTGCACAGCCAACTCAGAACCCTAAATCTAGCTTCATGGAGGATAGTGTAACTATTCAGAATACACCTCTCTCTAAAGCAGTTATGGATGTTATTTTGGAAGCCAGGAGGCTCAGCACCAGAAAATCTTATGCAGAAAAATGGAAGAGATTTTGTGCTTCGAACCAGGCACAAGGAATTGACACGCTTGTTCCAAATATTCCTCCGATTTTACAATATCTAACTGAGATGCTGGACAAAGGCCTATTCTTGTCATCAATTAAGATCCATGCCTCTGCCTTTTCAGCTCATTACAATACAGACCCACCTATTTTTTTCACATGCATTGCTTAGGCAGTTCCTCAGGGGGGCCAAAAACATAAGACCTCCAAGGACAGCACCAGTACCTGCATGGGACCTCAAATTTGTCTTGGAAAAACTCACATTGCCTCCTTTCAAGCCAGCCAATACAGCTGAGATAAAATTCTTATCATGGAAAACAGCTCTGCTCCTAGCAATAACTTCAGCAAGAAGAGTCTCAGAGTTACAGGCATTAATGGCTGTGGAACCTTTTATTATCTTCCATCCGGACAGGGTTTCTCTAAGGACAAACCCAACATGTATGCTTAAGGTAGTGTCCAGTGTGGCTCTTAACCAAACCATTCATTTGCCTACTTTTTACCCAAACCCACAGAATAAAGGGGAGAGATTTCTGCATTCTTTGGACATACACAGATATTTCTGCATTCTTTGGGCATACACAGACCGCTACGCTTCTACTTGGACAAAACTAAAGCTTTCAGAAAGACTGAGCAACTTTTAGTGCATATGCTGCAAGATCACAAGGAAAGGCTATCTCAAGGCAATCTATTTCAAAATGGATAGGACACTACATTCGTTTCTGCTATTCACAACATGGCAAGTCATTGCCTAAGGACATTAGACCACATTCTACCACGGCAGCAGCCACCTCAGCAGCCTTCCTCAGAGGAGTACCAACCAAGGATATTTTGGAGGCTGCAACTTGGACTTCAGTGCACACTTTTACTAAGCACTACCACTTACCTCTTTACTCTAAGTCCAGAGCAGGCTTTGCCACTGCAGTTCTGCAGGGCCTTATAGCCACTCCTAATTCTATTTAGATCCAGCCGCCCAACCTCAGCTTTGGGATTCAACCCAAGTGTAATGACTGCAACAGTGAAACACGATGAACCTAGTACAGTTGTGTACCTACCATAAATGTAGATGTTCGAGTGTATTCACTGTTGAAGTCCAGGTTACCCACCCACCATCCCCCTTTCTTTGCTGGAACTTATCTGTACTTCTCTATCCTATGCAACCTATGTGGTGTATTTGCTTGTAGATGAAGGTATTGTTTATTTTACTGCATGCTTTTATAAGCAAGGATGTTAAGTTGTCAATCTCGCCTTCATTCTTGCTGGATGGGTTCGGAGCCGATCCTCGGCTCCGACTCGGCACTTGCTTTAGCTTAGGAACTCCTTTTACCAGCTCGAGGCAACCCTATATCCCATGATGCAAGGCGGAACTACCTCAGATCTCGTTTGCCGCTTAGCGAAAGAGGTCTCCTTTACCAGCAGAGGTAAGTGAATTTCTTGTCAAGAAAGAAAAGCTCAGTTAGGATTTTTATTTTCCCCTTTTTTAGTCATAGTGTAGTCTGTAGTGTATACAGCCCACCCTATTCCCTTGTTTTTTCAAACTTTTATAACCCCTTTTAAACCTTAGTGTAAAAGTTTTAGTTAGGCCTTAAACCCCAGTTGTTAATCCCTTCCTGTGTGTTGTGTGTAGGGGATTAATTTGTGTGTTTGTTGGGGTTTGTCTGTGTTCTTCCACCTAGGATATGTCTAGGGAAGGCAAGGTCTCAGGCTTCAAGAAGTGTGACTCGTGCTGTCAGAAAATGTCTCTGACAGACGGTCACACTTCTTGTGTTTATTGCCTGGGGCCTTTGCACCTGCAGGACTCCTGTGCTTTGTGTCACTCCTTTAGCCAGAGAGTCCTGCAGGAAAGGAGGAACAAACTTATCCTCCGTGGCTTACTTAAGCCAGAAGGTTCTCCCTCGAAGGCAGGGTCTGGGAAACCTTCTAAGCCACCGAAAACTCAGGCTTCAGTATCCAAGCCTCCTCCGGTGGCTCCGGCTCCGTCGGAGCCGAGATCGGCTCCGGCTGGAACCGATATATCTGCCTCTAAAGTAGTGGGTTTGGTGCCGGCTGGCTCCGATACCTTATCTACTGTAGCCTTGTCGGCTCCGGCTGGAGCCGACACTTTATCCAGCATCGGAGCCGAGAAACCTTCGGCTCCATCTGGAGTTCAGGGGACTTCGGCTCCGATGGCTCCGACCCGAAAGAGATCTCGGTCCCCTTCGTTACTGAGTATCCACTCGGCTCCGGGGTCTCCTCTTTTGTCGGAGCGGAGCCATCGGAGCCGATCTTCGAGATCTTCCAGGCTGTCTGACCACGACTTGGAGAGGGTGGTAAGCAGGCTGTTGAAGTCTCAGGCACTGGCCCAAATGCTCCATAGCCCGTCTCATCAGACTACGGCTATAGCCTCACCCCTTGAACTTCCTCCTCCGACTCCACATCGCAGTTCGGAGCCAGAGCTTCTCGGGACAGCGACTGTTTCGGTGCCGGAGCCGATACATCCTTCGGCTCTGTCATCCTCGGCTCCGATCTCCTCCTTGAGACCTTCCTTGGAGGGATCCGGTCGTCGGGTTTCCACTGTCGGCTCCGAGGGGGCTAGTGGCATCGGACCCTTGTCCGACCCCGCTCTCCCTCTCGGGGCTTCGGCTTTGGTAAGCTCGGCGCTGACATCGGCCTCGGAGCCTTCCCTCTCAGTGGAGCCGGGCATTCCTGTTTCCTCGGAGCAGGGATATTCCGGCCTCCCGGGGAGGGGAGCCTTTGAGGTGATGAGGAGTGTCCTGGCCTCTGAGCCTGGTCAACGGTCCATCCCTCTAGCTCCTCCCTCATCAGTGCCTGCAGATGCCTCTTGCCAGCCTCTTGCTCTCAGGCCCAGGGATCCATCGCCCCAGGTTTCCCCATTGGGAATTTCCTCCTCTTCCGAGGTTTCTCCTGATCCTGCAGGGGAACCCCTCGGAAGAGGACGGTAAGAGGAAACACACAGACTCCTGAGTCTACTATATCTGATACCGACTTAGATGAGTTGGAGGGTTCCCCACGGTTCCCCTCTGAGGATGTCTCCTTTTCAGACATCCTTGAGCTCCTCAAACAGAGGGGGAATTGGCCCTCCATTGACCCCTCCGAGGATGAGTCGGTATACCTGGAGGCTTTGGATCCCGACCCTCCACCTCCTGGGTGTCTCCGCCTTCGACCCACTGATGCAGGTAGTGGCTCGGAAGGCGTGGGCAGCTCCAGATTCTGTGGAACCTGTCCCCAGGAGACCATCCAAATTCATCACGGCCCCTTCGGACAAACAGTTCCTTTCCAAGGGTGTCTCTGTGGATGCTATGGTGGTGGCGGCCACTAAGAAGGAACTGGCGGATCCTTCAGTACCTGTCCATCCTCCTAACAAGGATTCTAGGACCATGGACAGGTATGGAAAGCGGATGTTTTCTTCAGCGACCTTTGCTATGCGTTCGCTGAATTATCTTTGTCACTTCACCATACTTCAACGAGATGTTCTCAAGGAACTGGGTGAAGTAGTCCAGGATCCTTCTGCTGCTGGGGCTCAGGAAAAGATTGCCTCGCAGCTAGCAATCCTGAATTCCATATCTAACTCCTCCATGCGGCTCATATCCTATGCGGCCGATGGAGCGAGCAGGGCCGCAGGCACAGGAGTTGCTCTTAGACGCCAAGCCTGGATGCGGCTTTGTAATTTTGCGGACCCCTTTAAGGCGTCCTTCACTAATACCCCCTTTGATGGTTCGGCTTTGTTCGGACCTCAGGTGAAGGATATCTTGACCAGGTGTGAGCAGGACAGTAAAACTCTTTCTGCCGTTGGAGTCCAGTTTTCCACTCCTTCTAGACCATACCCCAAGGGTCAGAAGGGGGGGAAGATGTGGTTCCGTAAAGCCCAAGGAGCTACACCGGACACACGTGGTCAGTTTACCGCCCTAGAGGCAGGGGGGGTCCTCAGAACCAGGGCAACAGGGAGTCTCTTCCTGAGAAGCCCTTTCAGCACCCCTGAGGTGTTGCCCGACTGTCCACCCTTGGAGGCAGTCGGGGGAAGGATTTCGCTGTACCCAGTAGCCTGGCAATCCCTATCTCAAGAGATGTGGGTACAGTCGATCATATCCGAGGGTTACAAAATCCCCTTCGAAAGGTTTTCCGTACCTCTACAATCCCTTCCAGACATCTCACCCGGTCAAAGGGATTTGGCAGAACAGGAGGTTTCAAAGCTCCTAGAAAAGAGCCGTCCAGCCTGTGCCGGCAGACCAGGTAGGATCCGCGTCTACTGAGATTCTTTTGGTCCCCAAAAGGACGGGAGATTGGAGACCAATATTAGACCTGAGCAATCTAAACAGATTTGTCAAGAAGGCAAGATTCCGGATGGTCACGCTTCAGTCCATTCTGCCCTTTCTGGGCAAGGACAACTGGATGTGCTCTATAGACCTTCAGGATGCGTACTATCACATAAAGATTCACAGACGCTCCAGAAGGTTTCTCCGCTTTCGGCTAGGGACCAGTCATTACCAATTCAGAGCACTGCCCTTTGGCCTCACTTCAGCCCCCAGAGTGTTTGCCAAATGCATGGCAGTGGTCACAGCTCATCTGAGACGTCAAGGATTCCAGGTGTTTCCCTATTTGGACGACTGGCTCCTCTCCGCCACCACCAAGTGTCAGCTTCTTCAGTCCAGAGTCTACAGCTTTGCAGGAGTTTGGGAATTTCAGTAAACTTCGAAAAATCTTCTCTGCTGCCTTGCCAATCTATCACCTTTATAGGCGCAGAATTAAACACCGTCAAAACGTTAGCCAGACTAACAGATCAAAGAATTCTGGACATCCAAAAATTCGTTCGGCTTCTATTGCAAAGCAACAAGATCAAAGCCAGATTTATACTGAAGGTTCTAGGTCTTATGGCTGCGGCCATTGTTCTTCTACCACTGGCCCGCTTCCACATGCGTCTTCTGCAGTGGATGCTATTCACGCAGTGGTCGTACCACAGTCTCCCGATGAGGCACGAAATCTTGGTAACACAGTCGTGCCGAGCTCATCTGAACTGGTGGATATCTTCCCCTCTTCTTCATCAGGGCCGACCCTTTATTCCCCCTCCTCCAGTTGCCACAGTCACTACGGATGCCTCTCTGATCGGGTGGGGGGGGGCATTATCAGGGCAGGATGGTCCACGGGATGTGGCAACCCATAGAATACCATCTGCACATAAATGTCCTGGAGATGTGAGCAGTGCTTTTAACGTTGCAAGCCCTCAACGACTTTCTTCCCACGGGGACTATTGCAGTACAAACGGACAACATGTCCGTAGTCTGGTACATCAACAAACAGGGCGGGACCAGGTCCTATCCGTTATGTCGAGAGGCTCTCAGACTTTGGCAATGGGCGATCGCTTCTCAACGGTTTCTGATAGCAACGCACATCCCCGGCAGGTCCAACCTATTAGCGGACAGGCTGAGCAGATCCATTCTCATGCCTCACGAGTGGTCTCTCAATCAATCTGTAGTGGATCAGATTTTTCTGAAGTGGGGCACTCCTTGTTGCAATCTTTTTGCTACTCCTCAAAACAACAAGTGCCCCGATTTCTTCACTCTCTTTCCCCTTCCAGGCCAACCCCTGAGAGACTCTCTAACCCAGGATTGGCCCCGGGGACTTCTGTACGCTTTTCCTCCTTTTCCCTTGATTCCACAAGTCATTCAGAAAGCCACCGTTTTGAGAGCCAAGTTGATCCTCATTGCCCCTTATTGGCCTCGACAAATATGGTTTCCGTCTCTGCATCGTCACCTTCTGGTGCAGCCCTGGCATCTGGACCCAGTTCCGGATCTCTTGATCCACCAGTCGGGTCAGCAGCACCGGGCCATTTATTCTCTCAACCTCACTGCTTGGTTGCTCCACTTCCTACCCTAGCCAGGCTACCGATGATTTCGGACTCAGTCAGAGACATTTTAGTGTCTTCTTTGAAGTCGTCCACTAGGACTGTTTATGCTAGCAAGTGGTGACGTTTTTCTATTTGGGCAAATTCCAAAAATATTGACCCCTTTACTGCTCCTGTACATTCGGTTTTAGATTTCCTGGCGGAGGTTTTTCATTTAGGATCCTCGTCATCTACAGTCAAAGTACAACTGGCTGCTATTTCCAAGTATCATGTTGGCTTGCATGACAATAACATTATGTCTCATAGGTTATGCAAGGCCTTTCTGAGAGGAGTTTTTCTCCTAAAACCACCTATAAAGCATCCTCCTCCTCCGCAATGGGATCTAAACTTAATGTTAGCATCCTTGATACTACCTCCCTTCGAACCGTCTGCTTCATGTTCTTTGAAGTTATTGACCTGGAAAACTATATTTTTACTGGCTGTCACTTCTGCAAGAAGGGTTTCCGAGATTCAAGCTCTCTGCATTCGTTCACCTTATTTGGTTTTTCATAAGGACAGGGTATCATTAAGAACTAACCCTTCCTTTCTCCCCAAAGTCGTATCTCAAAACAACATTAACCAATCTATAGACCTACCAGTCTTTTTCCCAAACTATTCCGACAGAGCTGAACAGAAACTGCATTTTTTGGATGTCCATCGTCAGCTCAGGTACTATTTGCATAGAACTAAACAATTCAGAAAATCGGACCAATTATTTGTCTCCTATGCAGAAAACAGGATAGGTCTTCCAGTATCTAAAGTGACCTTATCCAGATGGTTGACTTCCACTATTTCCTATGTGTACTCTCTCAGAGGCAAACAGCTATCTTCTAAGCCAAAAGCACACTCAACCAGGAGTCTATCCACTTCTGCAGCTTTTCAGGATAGACTACCCATTGATACCATTTGTGCAGCAGCTACTTGGGCTACTCCCCATACCTTTGTCTCTCAATACAAGTTGGACTTGGCCTCCAGAGATAGGGCCAGTTTTGGTTCCACAGTTCTCAAGAGTCTGTTCCATTGAGCCACCCGGGATACAGGTGCTAGGGACGCGGTCCCATCCAGCAAGAATGAAGGCGAGATTGACAACTTAATATTTAGAAGTTATGTACCTACCATAACGTTCCATGTTAGTTGTCTTCTCGCCTTCTTTCTTGGCCCTCCCTCCTTCCCCCTGGCCTGGACAGATCTTGAAGAGTTCCTATTAGGTTGTTTCCTCCGGAGCCTTCACATGAGGACTTCTATTAGGAACTTGTGTTCCTAATTATGTTAGGATAGTCTTTAGCAGGGTAGGTTAGCTTCCAAACGAGATCTGAGGTAGTTCCGCCTTGCATCATGGGATATAGGGTTGCCTCGAGCTGGTAAAAGGAGTTCCTAAGCTAAAGCAAGTGCCGAGTCGGAGCCGAGGATTAGCTCCGAACCCATCCAGCAAGAAAGAAGGCGAGAGAAGACAACTAACATGGAACGTTATGGTAGGTACATAACTTCTAATTTTTTAGCCTACCCTTTTGGGGGCACCTGACATCTGGGGCAAGAAAAACTGAAGAAAATGGCGTTGGCTGCATCTTTTATACCCCTGGCGCACTGACGTCAGGGAAGAGGCTACAGCAACCGACGCCGGACCAGGACTTTGGAATTCAGGCCGACTGCGGGTAGCCTGCCAGCAGGATAACCCAAGTGTAATGACTGCAACAGTGAATACACTTGAACATCTACATTTATGGTAGGTACACAACTGTACTTTTTTCATATAGTGCCAAACATTGTATATTTCTTGGTGTGTGGTTTTTCTGCTGTTCAGTTTACTTATATACATATCTGTATAAAACGTAACCCTCTTCTCTCTCTACCCAGCTCATTTAACTTGGAGAGCAGTTTCTAGCCCATTTAAGTTAGAGCCCCCCCCCCCTCCGTTTTTCCTGTGTGGTGTTAAAAAAATATATATATGGGTTTACTTCAAAACCCACTTAGTTGAGACCAGTTATTCGAAGTACCAAAACTTCAAAAATGAAACGAAGTATGGAGATCACAATACAGTGCAGAATGGGAATATTCCCTTTTCCTCACTGTAGTGCGATCTTGGAGTTGGTATATTTAAGTGGGGGGCACAGGGGGGCTTGCTCCCCAGCAAAACATGTTTTCTTTTTAATCAGCTTATCCTGTGACTAGGCTTCAGCAAAAGTGCACTTTTATTGAAATGCATTTTTGCTGACGTGGTTATCTACTTTGTTTTTTCACTGTAACGTATTTTTGAACAAACAAAGTAGATCCATATATATATATATATATATATATATATATATATATATATATATATATATATGTTGTTTAGTGTTGCTTAGTATTTACTATGCCTAAACAGTTGATAGAGACTAAAACTTGTGGGTTCAAGAAATGTTCCAAATGTTCTAAAAAAAATGTCTTTGACAGATAGCCATTCAGAGTGTGTGTGTACTGCCTTGGAGCAGTACACTTCCAAGAGTCATGCTCTATATGGCACTTTTTCAGTTCAAGGGTTCTCCTTGAGAGAAAAAAAATAAACTTATTCTAAGAGGACTACTAAAAACTTCTTTTTCAGAATCCTTAGGAGAAGGTAAGAGTACTTCAAAGAAAAGCTCTTCTCCTCCTCCTAGATCTGGTAACTCGGCAAAAAGATCTTCATCTTCTTCGGACCAATCTGGACCTTCACAAAAAGTTTCCAAAATGTCATCGAACCAGAAGGCTTTCGGAACTGAGAAACCATCTACCTCGGCTCCATCTGTTTTGGAGCCATAGGCGTTGCACACTTGGAGCCAGTTCCCCTGTTTTGAAACCGATGTCTCCAACTTTGAAGTCACCAATTTTGCAGAAATCTGTATCCTGCCCCCTCCTTTAATCCCCCAGGAGTTTGACAGAAGATGATGTGGATCGTGTGGTGTGGAGGCTTTTGAGTACACCGGCGCTGGCCAAATTGTTAGATCCGACCCAAAACGTTTCGGAGCAGAGTGAACCTGCCCCATCACTGTCGATTCCTCCTCTGACCCACCTCAGGGATTTGGAACCAGAATGCATGGAGCTGATTGTAGTGGAACCGTCGGTGCTGAGACCTGCTTCAGGATTTACGGCCCCAAACTCTGCTCTGACTTCCTCAATGCCGTGTGAGCTCGGGGAGTCTAGGGGCTGACGCTCTCCAGTCAGGTCGGAAGAGGACAGTCTGATCGGACATTTGTCTGATTCGAAATTGCCTCTCGGGGCTTCAGCTCGGGTGAGCTTGGTGCCTACCTCAGCTTCGGAGCCAACTCCCTTGGTGCCGGGGGAACATTCTGATTCTTCAGAACAGTGAGCTTCCTCGGGTCATAGGCAGGGGGCTTTTGAGGCTATGAGGAGAGTGCTGTCACCACAGGCAGCCCCACTCTCAGTTCCAGTTATTTCCTCTCCCAAAGGCACAGGTGTCCACCCCCGCACAGCAGATTCCATACAGACACTGAGACCCTAAGCCTCAGGATGCCCCATTGGGTGAACCTATCTGTTCTGAAACCTCTCCAGAATGCCCTTCTGAAGAGGTCCCCTCAAAAGAGACTATGCAAAAGGAAGCATTTGGACTCCCCAGATGAGTCAATCACATCTGACACAGACCTCGTTGATTCAGAAGGGTCCCCATAGTCACCCTTTGAGGATATCTCCTTTGCAGATCTTACCTGCTTTGTTGAGATGCACTGAGAGTATGGCACTGGACATCCTCTTTCCAACATTTTCTGATAGCAATGCACATCCCAGGGAGATCCAACGTGATAGCAGACAAACTCAGCAGGCCGATTCTAATGTCCCACGAGTGGTCCTTGAAACAAGACAAAGTGGAAATGATTTTCTAGAGATGGGGCCAGCCTTGCTGCGACCTTTTTGCCACGTCCATGAATGCCAAATGCAGCAGCTACTTTGGGGGGGGGGGTCCCCAAGGGATGCATTTAGCCTAACAATAACTTGCAATAACTTAGCCTGCTCTTGGAATCTTAAGGAATTTCCACTTATGCAATGCAGTCCAGAGCCTGACAATACTCTCTGACCCTCCTCTTGCTTTTTTGTGATAGATAAAAAGTCATACTTTATATACAGTATTTAGTATACCAGCAACCAAGATCTGGGCATCATGTGATAGGGAGTAAGCCACGAGCTAGTCAGGAGACCATGAGCTTTTAAAAACTGCCGAGTCCAAACCCGTCAGTAAAGAATGAAGGTGAGATAGACAACTCACATGGAACTTTATAGGTAGTACATAACTTCTTTTTTACAAGTAGAAGAGATTTTCTAGGTGGTGCCTAGCCAGTAACAAAGGTCCCAAAAGGGATTAGGCTCCTCTTTTTTTTTTTTTTTTTTTTTTTTTTTTTAATATTTGTTTGAGCTACTTAGACATGGTTTGTCATATGCTTATATCAGTGTGTGTGTGGCAGCCTTTTCCGGATGTCTGTAAATTGTTCTCCCCTCTTTCATTTCTTTTTGTGATCAAACAGGTTATGAAAGGAGTGTTGCATGTGAGACCCCCTCGAAGGCAAATTCCTCCTCCCTGGGATCTTTGCTTCGTTCTTGAAATATTGACCTTGCCTCATTTTGAACCTGCCTCCTAGGCTGATTTACAGTTTATTACCTGGAAGACTGTTTTACTCATTTCTCTGACATCTGCAAAGTGATTCTCAGTGCTGCAAACTCTCATGTTGGGCCAACCCTATATGATTTTTCACAAGGACAAGGATGTGTTGCGCTCTAATCCATTATTCATGCCAAAAGTTGTTTCTGAATTTTTCTTGAATCAAGCCATCAATTGCCCCAGTGTTCTGTCCTGATCCAAAGAAAAGGGAGAAACGATTCTACATACTTTTGATGTGCCAGACAGCTTGGATACTACCTTGACAGAACAAAGCCCTTTAGAAATGCTGAATAGCTGTTTCTCTCCTCTGTGAGGGCTAAGAAACATCAGCCTGTCTCTAAGCAAACTTGCATCATGGTTGTCCTCTGCTGTTGTTTTCTGTTGCTCCCAACATGGTAAATGTCTTCCAGGCAAGGTTAAGGCTCACTTAACTAGGCTCTTATCCTCTTCAATTATGTATTTGAAAGGGTTGGTCTCCAGAAGCATTTCAGAAGCCACAACTTGGTCCTCTAGTCATACCTTCTCAAAAGCATTAAAAACAGGATTTCTTTTCAATTTCCAGAACAGGTTTTGCTAGAACCATTCTCCCGGGGTTTCTGGATTTTTATCCTTCCACCTTACAGGTAGGGTAAGCTTTGGGAATTTACCAAAAACGTCACACAGACAGTGGGAATGATTAACATAATACAGCTGAGTAAGTCATACATATTTGTAGCAGTAGATGTTTTGAATTCCTGACTGCCTCCGTGGCAGCACTCACCTGCCCATACTCCAGTTTGTGCATAGCTGAGCTGGGTTTCAATCTTTTTTTTTGGTTGTTGTTGAATTTGGTTTTATATGATATTGTGATTACTGACTTCCCTTGATATCTGAAGGCTTCCTTCAAACGATATGCTCAGCCAATTGGCAGTCCGAGGAAGAGAGGGAGGGGAGGACTGAGCTTTTGAAATCTGGCCTTTATTAGGTTAACTTGGCAGATAACCAAAAATGCCACTGAGGCATTCAGGAATTCGAACATCTTTTGATAAAAGTCAGGTAGGACTTGCACAATTATACTATGCTTGGGCTTTGTACATCGTAAAGAAGAGGTACCGACTTCAATGGAACGCTTCACTGATACCTGCATGTGTTCAAGTTCCCTCAGATCAACATCTTATCTTTTATTTCCTACAGAAGTAGTTCAGTTTCTTGCAACCTACTTCGTATTCATGACAAACCTTCAGCAGGAGAGATTTTGAGAGCTTTGGGGTTTATGGCATCCAAATTTCACGTGATCCCAAATTCAAATAATCTTTTGCCAGAATTCAAATGATGAAGATTCAGTGATACTTTAAATCATTATGGACTTGACACTGTCATCCTCTTACTTTTGCAATCCCACTCTTGCATTTTGTGAATAAAGTGTTTTCGTGGATCAATCAGGTCACTATCCACCCATGGATTCCCTTTCTTGTCCCTCCTCCCCAGCAGAAAGTACCAACAGATGTTTTAGATTTTGTGGTGGGTTCAAAAGGCATCCAAGTTAAGAGAGTTTGATGTTTGTATTTTTCCCCCATCTTGTTTGGACCAAAGAGCTGAAACCTCTGATATTTGCCCTTCAGACTCCTCATCTCTTGTACCCAGGACCACTTCAAATTCTAACAGTACCACAGTCACACAGTATATCAACAAACAGGTGATGTCAAAATCCTACTCCCTTTGTAGACTTGCTGTGATATTCTGGTATGTGGCAGTTCATCACAACCTCTTTATCCAGGCTATACCAAACAGCTTCACGGAAAACAGGGTGCTAAAAATAGAACAGTATTAGAAAACATCACAAAACAATCAACTGGAATATTTTATTTAGCTCGTTCATCCACATTAAATGACTTCTTCATCAAAATAAATAATTGCTGGATGGCCAAAACTTATATAATAAATGTAAAAATCACAACTTACATATGCAAACATCACATGACAGCAGTTAATACAGTCAACTGATATAAACATCTTAAATGGTAAAAAAATATATAAAAGTATTATAAAGAACATTAATGCCCATTAAATAATACAGGTTTCTTTATTCTCCTGTCCTTCAGAAAACTTTTTATATTAATCACATCATTTAAACCAGATGTTTTATCTTCTTGTAAATGGAGCTGCCACAAAGCTTCATTTTGCTGTAATTGCTGTTCTTCTTTCGGCTTTTCCCAGTTAGGTGTCGCCACAGCGGAACTCCAGTCCGCTAATGATTGGCAGCAGATTTTTACAGTGCTGAGGTGCCAGCTTGATGCCCAACATTCAACCAAGGCGCGCCCATTTACGCATGTCTTTTGAATGCCACTTGACCATGGGGAGGACATGCAGACACCACACAGAATGGCACTCCAGCCGTGAATCGAACAGGAGAACCTCTTGCTGTGATGCAGCAACGCTGCCACTGCACCTCTTCGGCTTCATTTTGCTGTAATAAGGTTCTAAACTCAAGCCCCCCCCCACCAAATCTGTAGGTAAATGTTGCAAAACAAAAAAAAAAAAAGTTGTGTTCTGGATAGTCAACAATTTTTTTAAATAATGCATGGCTTTAGTTTTAATATCATACTGGTATTCAAGAATACACTTTCCAAACCATTACAAGACTGACTTAGGACAGTGTATATCACAGTCACAAGTATAATGGCCTTTATCATAAATAAATTTAATATAGAAGGATAGACAAGGATAGATGGCGCAGTGGTGCAGCAGTAGCATTGTCACCTCACAGCAAGAGGTTCTCCCGTTCGATTCTCGGCTGGAGTGCCATTTGTGCGGAGTCTGCATATCCTCCCTTTGTTCGTGTGGGTTTTCTCCAGGTACTCCGGTTACCTCCCACGTTACAAAGACATGCATCTGGAGCATTTCTCCCCAGGCCTCCGCTGAAAATTGGCTTCGTTCCAAGTCGGACTTTCCCAGTAAACAATTGTTAAATAAAATAAATTAATAATAAGCCGTCCATTAGAAATATATCTACAGACTTTACACATTCCACAACTATTAATTCCATGTAGGTTTAATCATAAGCCTGATATACAATAAAAAATATTTTGTAGATAAGTCTTGAGATTGTAACTGTTAACATAAACTGCACTCTGCTTCTCTCCAATAACTTTAACAATGTCCTTATTCCTTGTAATGATTTTCAAATTATTAGCTATTTGTATTGGCCCTAGGTGTGTGTGTGTGTTCTTTCTGTTATGTTCCAGTACAGTCACAACCAGAATAGGGGGAAATAACCGCTATTGTCAATAATTATGCTGGGCCTGGTCTCAAGATCATCCAGCAAGTAATCTCTTTTAAGTTTAATAATATATTGAGTATGGTAGAGGCTGTTATATAGGGTCTATATTAGATAATCATACTTTCAAAAGTTCGACTGTCATATGGTCAACACCATATGATCGAACTTTTAAAAGTTCGAAAATCTAATAATAAAAAAATAAACTACATAAATAACCTACCTAGACGTTTCAAGCAGGGGGCAAGCCCCCCCCCCCACTATTTATACCAACTCTTAAGATTGCACTACAGTACAGTGCATCTTCCCATTCTGAGCTGTACGGAGATCTCTGTTAAAACGTTTGAACTTTCAAAAATTTGATCATGTGGTGTCGACCGTATGACAGTTGAACTTTTGAAAGTTCAGTTATCTAATATAGACCCGTTACATATTTCCCTTTTGGGACGTTCGTTTTCATAAAAGGAATATGGTTACTATTGTAAATACCCATTAACGGCAGTTTCATTCTTATTTATTTTGCTTTCAAATCAAGAATAACCATTATATCCAAAAAATTGATATTAGTACATATACATCCTAAGATGAAGTCCAAAAAAGTGTGCTATTATTCAGTTGTTCAGTCAGTGACAAATGTGTGCCAGCCCAAATAAAAAGCGTCATCCACAAATCTTATATAAAATTTAATTTTGTCAAAAAATAAAAGGTTGGGTAGAATTTCAGTATCCCACCCACTCATAAGATTTACAAAAGCTGGGGCTACAGTTACACCCATGAAAACACATTTAACCAGTTGAAAATAACATGAATTAAGTATAAAAAAATGCTATTCAACACTAATTCAATTAATAGACATGTAGTGTTAACCCTGCAATTAAACTATTCAGCATATTATATTTTAATAAATAGCAGCACAGGAAACTAAGGAAACCTGTATTATTTAATGGACATTAATGTTCTATTTCATACTTTGTATATGTTTAACAGTTTATCAGCTGACTGTATTACTTTGCTGTCATGTGATGTTTTCATTTGTTGGTTGTGTGTTTTTTATCCATTGTATAACTGTTGGCATCCAGCCATTATTTATTCTGATGAAGTCCACTGTGGATGAAAGGGCTAAATAAAATATTTCCAGTTCATCGTTTTATGGTGTTTTCTAATATCTTTCTCCAGGCTGTATACATCCCTTCAGAACACAATATGGTATTAGACTACTTGAGCAGATACAAGACAGACCCTCACAAATGGATGCTGAACTGAGAGGCCTTCCTTCAGATTGCCCATCAGTCCAGAACTTCAAAAACATATCTTTTTGTGTCCACAGTTGGCAAACAGCTCAGACTGTCTTGCATCACAGTCCATTGCAAAGAAGCTTTTAAAATGGACACCTTCCCTTTTCCATGGAAAGGTAGATTCCTGGATGCCTTCTCTCCCTTTTCATTCATCCCGAAGGTCCTTCCAAAGATTCAGAAAGACAATCCAAAGATGTGATTGGGTGACCCCATTTTGGTCCAAACAACATTTGTTCTCCCGTCTTTTCCATGTAGCCAGGGGTGATCACTATAAGTTACCCATCTTTCTCACGCAAGCAAAAGACTTTCTCATTCATCAGACCATAACTTCTTTGAAATTCACAGATTTGGTGATAGGCTTCTAATTCCTTTTAGGCCACTTTATTGTTAGGACATATTACAGGTCAAAAAAAGAGGAAAGAAAAAAACTACTGTAAGATAATCTTGTGTTTCTAAATGTTAGAGATGTTGAATATGGTGCCGCAAAAGGGGATGGGACCTGGACCAAATGGGGTTCCCTATTATCTTTAAATATTTGTGTGAGCCACTCAGCTCAGGCCTAGCATAGACCTGTATTAAGTTGCTTTTGTCCATCATTTCAGCTTGTTTGCTTGTTAATTTCCCTCTTTATTCACATTGTGAGCTCAAACAGTTTCTTAAAAGTGTCCTTTACATGTGGCCTCCCAGGAAATGTTTTCCTCCTCCTTGGGACTTCAGTTATGCTCATGAAATGTTAAACTTGTCTCCTGTTTAATCAGCATCTTCTGCATCTTTAAATTTTTTGATTTGGAAGACTACTTTAGTACTGGGCTTAACATCTGACAAAAGGGTTTCTGAGCTACAGGATCTCGTGTCCCTTTGCTTTCCTGGTCTTTTATAAAGACAGGGTATACCTCAGAATTAATCTATCTGATGTTGTTAATCTTCATTCATTCCTTACTGATGGTTGTTGGCTCCTTCTTCGGAACCGAATCGGCTGTTATAACAAGCTTGCGCCAGCCAAAAAAAACTCTCAAGCTAAGCTTTTACCCATAGTGGCCCTCTCTACATTACCTCAGATCTCATTTGCCACGTACTGAATCAAGATGCGTCAGGCCAGCCCTCGGGTGAGTCATTTCAATTTTTCGAATTTTGTCTCTTTTTAAACCTTTCTTGTTTTGTTTCTTATACCTAGTTAGCCTATTGTTAATCGCTTACATTTTGCTTATCTGTGTGAGTGTCCCTCTCTTTCCTCGTTTTTACCAAGTTTGGTACTTTTTGTACCATTGCTGCTACAGCCCTTCCCTTACCTCTGAGGTAATTCCCAATACCGTTTTTGGTATTCCCCTTTCTCCTTTCCTCCCACTACTGTAAAAAAAAAAAAAAAAAAAAAAAAAATTCATCTCTGTTATTGAGAGTGTGCTTCTGTGAGTTCATAGTTTTTTCTTTGTGGCTAAAATTGTATTTTTTGGGCTTAGTATGTCTGAAAAAAGGGAACCACTGGTTTCTAGCACTGTGACCAGTGCGACAGGAAAATGCCTAATGTGGACAGCCATATGTCCTGTGTCTACTGTCTCGGGGTGCCACACCTATTTGTGAAACCCCTTTGTGAGATTTCTGAAGGTTTTAGCTCCCGCACTTTGATGGAATGTAAAAATAAGCTTATGCTTAAAGGTCTCCTTAAATCCCCTTTCACAGAGGCTGTCTCTGAGGTGGAGGGCTCATCCCTTCCAAAGAAAGGACATAAAAAGAGGAGTAAATCCTTAGCCTCCTCTCCTCATGCCAGTGAATCTAAATCGACAGAGCTGAAAGCTAAAATTTCTAAATTGGCACCAACATCCTCTGCACCGGGGCCTCAAACCCCCTCCATGGTGCTGTTTTCGGTTCCGGCACCTCAGCAGCCGGCTACGGTGCCATCCTTGGCACCAGTTCCCCAGGCTCTGACTACAACATCGACTGCGACACCACTACCGACTTCCCTTTCGGCACCAAAATTAGTCATTCCAATTCCGGTCACTTCCCCTCTACCTATACATCATGCTGGTCCTTTGACCTCGGTGCTGAAGGGTGAAATAACCCTTCAGACCTGATATTTCCTCTCAGTGGATCCATTTCTTGGCCCACAATGCAGCCCATTTCTAGAGCATCCTGACTCCCCATCAGGGATATCCACCCACTCCTCCAGGAGTTTTTCGGAACTGGACGTAGTGAGGCTAGTGGATCAGCTCCTGGTGGCCAGAGGATTTCCAGTGCCTTCCAAATCCTCCCTCCCACCCAGAGCCGAGGAGTTTTCTCCACAGACTGCTGTATACTTTCCTTCTTCAACCTCCCTGGAGGTGTCTGAGCCTTTGGCACTGATGCCAACCCCGGTTCCAGCTTCTTCGGTTCCATTGGTAGACCTTACCATGGCTCCAGAGTCTACCCTTTGGCCATAGACTCACCCAGAGCCGGACCATCCCCGAAATTGAGACTGGTCTGTCAGCACCGTGATCCATAGTACGGCACCATCTACTTTGGTTCCTGCTGCTTTGACGGGACTGGGTCCTCTCGTGGCTCCTTCCCTGGGAGTGGGTTCATCGGAGCTGGATGTGACTCCAGTCCCATGGTTGTCTTTCTCTGTTCTGGGCACTCATCCCTCTAAGGGCAGACCTGCTTTCCAGGTCATGGAGAGGGCACTTGTCTCTGCAGGCTCCCAGCTGGTCCCTTCGGCACCGGAGACTCATATATGCCTTTCTCTGAGCTGCAGTTGATGCAGCCCACTTATCAATGCACGGGAACCTCAAGACATCCTTCCACAAGTTGCCCACTCTGCAGAGTCCTCCTCAGATGTCTCCTCTGAGGAGGTACCTTGCAAGAAATCGTGCAAGAGGAAGCACGTGGATTCCCCTGAGGAATCCCTCACCAAAGATAAAGAGGTGGAAGGGTCCCCACATTCGCCCCCTGAGAATGTTTCCTTTGGAGACATAATGGAAATCCTGAAGCAGTGGGGAGACTGGAAGTCCACCATCCCTTCCTCGGAGGAGTCTGTATTCTTGTAGGCCTTCCATGCCCGGCCCACTACTTCCAGGGTGACCCCGCCTACAGATGACCTGGTTCAACTCATCATGCAGTGCGCCTGGAAGAGTCCTGATACCATTGAACCTGTTCCCTGGAGACCAGACAAAATTCTTTCTCCTCCAGAGGACTACCCACATTGTTCTAGGAGCTTACCAGTAGAGGCTATGGTTGTGGAGGCGGCCACTAAGAAAGAGCTCACCTAGGAGAGCTCTACTGTCCATCCCCCTAACAGGGAGTCTCGGGTGATAGGCAGACTAGGGAAGTGGTTGTACTCTTCACTGACTTTTGCCATTTGGTCCTTGAACTATCTGGCACACTTTATCCAGCTTCAGACAGACCTAATCTCCAGAAACCTTGGCAGGATCAGTTTCTGATGAGGTACGTGACAAAGTTGCCTCACAGCTTGCCACCCTAGAATCTATCTCTAACTCATCCATGTGGTTGATTTCTCCCTCTACCGAAGGGTTGAGTAGAGCAGCGGTTGCAGGTGTTGTCATGAGACGTCACGCCTGGATGCACCTGTGATTTTGCAGATCCCTTTAAGTCTTACTTCCTGAATGCCTCCGTAGAGGCCTCTTCTCTTTTTGGCCCTAAGGTAAAAGACACTTTAGCCAGGTGTGAAAAGGACAGTAAGACCTTGTCTTCTGTAGGTGTACATTTTCCACCCTCCCCCCAACGATCCTACTCTAGGAATCAGAGGAGTGGAAAGATGTGGTACAAGTAATCCCCGGGTTCTTTCTGTGACATACATGGTGAGTCCCCCCCCCCCCCAGGGCAAGGGGGAGAACTCAACTGGAAGATGCCCCTTCAGAGGCAGAAGGGGTCCATGTAATCAGGGATCCAGAGATTCTTTCTCTGGACAGCCCTATCAGCACTCCTGAAGAGCGGCCCGATTGCTTACCTCTGGAAGCAGTTGGGGAACAATTTTCTCTGCACCGCCTTGCCTGGCAAATGATAACCACTGATTTTTGAGTGCAGGCAATAATTGCCAGAGGTCATCACATCCCTTTCAGTCTTTACCCAAGGCTGCTAAAGCGTATTCCCAATGTTCCACCTAGTCAAAGGGAAACAGCAGCTGAAGAAATTCAGAAGCTGCTAAAAAAAAAAAAAGCCATCCGAACAGTCCCACCAGACCACATAGGATCCGGATTCTACTCTAGGTTCTTTTTAATGCCAAAAAAGACAGGGGACTGGAGGCCAGTTCTGGACCTCAGTATCCTATACATGTTTGTCAAACAAAATCCTTGATGGTCATGGTTCAGTCTATACTACCCTTTCTGGAGAAAGACTGTTGGATGTGCTTGATAGATCTTCAGGATGTGTATTACCACATAAAAATGGACAAATGCTCCAGAAGATTCCTCCGTTTTCATATGGGAGCCAATCACTACCAATTCTGAGCGCTGCCCTTTGGTCTTTCTACAGCCCCCAGAGTGTTCATCAAATGTATAGCAGTGGTAACAGCTCACTTGAGACTGCTAGGATTCCAGGAGTTTCTATATTTAAATGATTGGCTTCTTACCACCCCAACCAAGCATCTACTGGTTTTGGCCATTTATTACACTCTGCTACTAATGGAACATTTAGGGATAACAGTAAACAAAGACAAATGCAAGTGGACTCCTTCTCAAAGACTGGAGTTCATAGGGGCAACTTTCGATACTCAATCTTGCTTAGTCTCTCTCCCACTCCACAGGCTGGAAAGACTCTGACCTCAACTCCGGGTGATACTTTGTCTGTACAAAGCTCTGGCAGTCCTCCAACTACTAGGGTCAGTGGCAGCATCGATAATAATTCCACTGGCAATACTACACATGAGACTGCTACGGTGGCTTTTGCTAACACAGTGGTCCCCTTTGACACATCCTATGTCCTTTCAGATCAGGATAACAAATCTGTGCAAACAAGATTTAATTTGGTGGATGAAGCCAGAAGAGTACCTATGGAGTCACCCCCCCTTTCTCCCCCTCTCAGCCCAGAGCCGGATTCCTATTAGATCGTCGAAGATACATAATTTCAAATGCGTCTTCGCCAAATTTAAAATAACGAAAACAGTGAAGGGGCATATGAGCGATTTCTTTCCCTGGGAAAGAAATTGCTTGCCCGTCTCCAGTAGTTTGCTGTTTTGTAAACTGTAGTGCTATCTCGGAGTTGGTATATTTAGTTGGGGAAGTATGGGGGGGGGGGCACATCCCCCCCACACTTTTTTTGTGTCTAGTGATATATATATATATATATATATATATATATATATATATATATATGTGTGTGTGTGGTTTTTTTTTGGACAAGTGATTTCTTTGTTTTTATGGGTTCCATGAAGACTCATTTGAAGTAATGCGTCGTCGACATTGTGATATAGAATCCCCAGAGCCATAGTGACCACAGACGCCTCCCTGATTGGGTGGGGGGACATTTCCAGGGAAGGACAGTCCAAGGCACTTGGTCAGCCTTGGAGGCCATCCTGCATATTCAGTGTTCTAGAACTGAGGGCAGTGCTTCTAGCGTTGCAAGCATTTCAACCTGTTCTCCCTTCAGGAGCAATTGCCATCCAATCTGACAACATTTCAGTAGTCTGGTATATCATCAAACAAGAGGGAACCAAGTCCTACCTGCTGTGTTGAGATGCCATGAGAATTTGGCAATGGGTGATGGCTTCCAATCGCTTTCTGATAGCAATGAACATTCCTGGGGATTCCAACCTAATTGCAGACAAATTGAGCAGATGCATTCTTCTGCATCATGAGTGGTCCCTCAATCCTGTTGTAGTGGCGAAGGTCTTCAGTCGCTGGGACCAGCCTTGCTGCGATCTGTTGTGTCCCCTGCAAATCACAAATGCAGCAGCTTCTTTGCCCTAATTCCCCCACAGGAGGAGTCCCCGAGGGACACTCTTGTGCACCATTGGCCCACGGGACTTCTTTATACTTACACTCCCCTTCCTCTGATCCCACAATTATTAAAGAAGGCTCTTCGGTTGAAAAGCAAAGTAATCCTCATTTCACCCTACTGCCCCGACAGATTTGGTTTCCCTTTCTTTGGCCTTATCTAGTACATCAACAATGGATTATGGATCCAACTCAGGAATTGCTGTCGCACTCACAGGGGTTGATACAACCGAACATTTTGAGCCACAAGCTGACAGCTTGGTTCCTCCACTTCCACTAATTGCTAGGCAAAGCAATCTATCCTCTCCTGTCTGCCAAATTCTTCTGGCTTCCCATAAACCATCGACCAGGAAACTTTATCTAAGCAAGTGGAAAAGATTCATAATTTGGTCTCGTAAAAAGGGAGTAAACCCTTTTTTTCGGCTCTGCTTTCTATGGTGCTAGATTACTTGTCTAAGCGTCTTCATTCAGGAGCTGTAGCTTCAACTATTCAAGTATACTTGGCGGCAATCTCCAGTTTCCATAATGGTTTCAAGGACTCTTCCTTGATTTCACACCGCCTCTGTTAAACATTTTTGAATGGTGTTGCACACATTAGGCCCCCCTTCAAACAGCTTATTGAGCCCTGGAGTTTGATATTAGTTCTACAATCCTTGATTCGTCCCCCCTTTTGAATCTGCTGCCAATTGCGATCTGAAATTCTTATCCTGGAAAACATTGTTCTTGGTGGCCATTACCTCAGCAAGATGAACTTCTGAGTTGCAAGCTTTGTGCATAAAATGTCTTTACCTAATGTTCCATAAAGACAGAGTATCACACCGGACTAACCCCTCCTTTTTACCCAAAGTTATTTCAGACTTGACTATTAATCAAACAATTAATCTACCAGTTTTCTTTCCAAATTTTTCTAACAAAGGAGAATATTCACTACATTTGCTTGACGTGCATAGGCAGTTGTGTTTTTATCTTGACAGAACTAAGTCATTACGAAAAGCTGTATTCTGGAATTCAGCAGCTGTGGCCAGTGGTGTTTCTTTCTTTCATTACAAAAAACTAACCAGTTATTTGTATCATTCTCTGGACCGAGACTGGGGAGACCTGTTTCCAAAGTTACTTTGCCTAAATAGTTGAGAGATTGTATTGCTTCATTTATCAACTGAACAAAGCTTCCCTACCATCTAAAGTCAAAGCGCATTCAACCAGATCAGTTGCAACGTAGGTGTGTACTCATTTGACTGACTTTCAGAATACTGAAAGCTTACAATGCTGAACTGCAAAATACAAAATGTTAAGCCATAGATGTGATTGCAAAAGCGCTCACAATTTTGTATTAAAAAAGAAGATTTTACTTTGTCGTGGTTCAGCTTCTTTATTCCAGCTACCTTCCTACTGGGCACATGTGTTTCAACATTCACAAAATCTAGGTTCACAATATCAAATACACCACACAAATATCACCAACAGTTTGTCTCACCAGATGAAAACTGTAAAAGAAAAAAATGCACATTTACAACACCGACTAACTTTCCAAAATTAAAAACTATTTACTTACCTTATTAACATTTACCGGATAATATAAAACCAAACTAGGTGGGGGGGGGGGGGTATGACCCTCCCCACAAACTATATAGCGTTTATATTACATTATCGAAAGATGAACATAGCGAATGCTATTTCATCGGCCCCAAAACATCTAAACATGAAAATATCAAACATTCAGAACAGCAAATTTTTCCCATGGAAAAAATTTGTTGCTCCGAAACGCACACAACACAAGCACATCAAACAGACAGCAACCACACACATACACTTAAATTCCTACATCTAACGCTACACTAAACTAAACATGCACTACTATCTACCCACTTACCTTAACCCAAACCCTAACCCTAAGGTCCATCACTATTGCACACTCAAAGTAAAAAAGTAAAGTTAAACTCAAACCCTGTATCAGCAACACGAATCAATGAAGGCAGTCCTAGGTGTAGTGTAAGTTCCACCAATAATTCCACAACCAGCTCGAACCAAATGTAGTTTATTCCAAAAATCAGCAAGCAGACAAATAGACAGGATTAAGCGCTTTCGTCTCCTATCCGAAGACCTCTTCAGAATCAATATTAAAAGGAGGCAGCGCTTTTTATAACACTACCACTCACAATGTTTATCACCAATAAAACAATTAATTAATTAAACAATTAAGAAACAATTAAGAAATCCCTATCTTAAAGATATATCTCATCCTATGTACACAGTGGTATATATTGAACAAAATGTCTCACAGTAGATACCTGATACTAATCAACTAGGTTAAGACCATATGTATAAGTATTAAAATATATATGTAATATAAATATATGAATGTATAAATATATTATAAATATTTTAAATATTAAAATGTTTAAAATGTATAAAAGATATATGCAATAGTATAGGTGAATAAATATTGGTGGAACTTGCACTACACCTAGGACTGCCTTCATTGATTCGTGTTGCTGATACTATTGCACACTCACCTAACCCGCACCCTAACCCTAACTCACTTAAACCGCCCCTAACCCTAAAGTCTGTCACTATCGCACACACGCTTAACCCGCACCCTAACTCTAACTCACTTAACCCGCCCCTAACCCTAACGTACAAACAATCGCACACTTACCTGAACCCAACCCGTAACTTTCCACCCCAGCGCTAAGAATAACGAAGCCACAGAAATGGCCAACCAAATTCTTTCCCGAGGAAAGAATTCGCTGTTCTGCAGCTTCGCTATTCTTAGCGTTCGCTGAATAGTGTTCGATATCAGAACATTCGAAGTTTTAATACTTCGATGTTCTGATATAGACCCACTATATATACTAACTCTGGGATCGCACTATAGTGAGGAAAAGGGCATATACCCTTTACTTAACTTAAAGTACTGCACACACAACGTATATATACATGCACAGTTCTTGGGCAAAGGAGTGAAATTTGATGCATTGTTGCATTATTTCAGATCTTCCGTACATACTTTTTTTATTAAAAAAAAGTAGTATGAAACTGTAGAAGAGCCATGTAGTACTGATCAAGAGGGTTCAAATGCTTTCTCCTGAAACTGTTTAGATTATGATAGACAGAGGGTTGAATGATAGTGTGGGTGTAGGAGCAGATTGTGGAGATGCTGTGATGTGAATGTGGGAGTCTTGTATGAATTATGCAACAGTACTGTGTTAAAGGTCCACACGTGTGTAAGTGTAAACCCAGTCAGGGACATTCTGCAGTTCTGTAGATAGTTGAGAGTATGCAAAGCACACCTAACATTAAGACAATATATCTTCTTCTTTTTCTTTCGGCTTTTCCCGTTTAAGGGTCGCCACAGTGGATCATCTGTCCGCTTATGATTGGCAGTGGAGTTTTTACGGTGCCGAGTTGCCAGCCCAGCGCCCAACCTCCACAGAAGGCACACACATGCACGCACTCACGCCTAGGGCCAATTTAGAGTATCCAGTCCACCTACAGCATGTCTTTGGGGTGTAGGAGGAAACTGGAGCACCCAGAGGAAACCCACGCGACCACAGGGTGGACATGCAGACTCCACACAGAAGGCACCCCAGCCGAGGATCGAACTGGAAAACCTCTTGCTGTGAGGCGGCAACGCTAACTGCTGCACCACCGCGGCTGCCCTATTAAAACAATATATAAATGAGAAATTATTTCCACAGAAACAAAACATGTTATTCATGCTGTTTTTTTTTTTTTTTTTTTTTAATTCACTGCAATACGTATGAGGATATGAGCAGTACAATACAGAACCTATTTCATCCAGTGCAGTATTGATTAGATTACAAAACTGAATGTGAATGCATTTGCAATTTTTATCCTGTCTCCGATGAAAAACAGAAAAAAGAGCATCTCTCTGAAAAAGCCTGTCATGCCTCAATATTTTCAGCTGTATTTTACCACTATTAACCTAATGTGATACAGTGCTGGAGGCAGAGTTTCACACAAAAATTTGTTTCAGAATGCCAACAAATGCTGTGTCTTGAAAGTTTCAATTATGAAACAATTCCATCAAAGAACACTAAAAAAAAAAAAAAAAAAAAAAAGGTAACAAATCAGTTTAAGTAGGGCTATTGTCATGCTTGGCCCACTGAGATCTGGAGATGGTGTCCTTAGGCATAGAGGCTCATGGATAAAGTAGAGGAGCTTTGATATAATGGAAAAATTCTCACAGCTAAGATGACTAATTCTCAACAGTCTTAGTCCTGGTGGTGATGAGGATGGTGTTACCAATCCTACAACTATCATTATAGTAAGTAATGTACTTACTTTTCATAGTTATCCTGCCTGTTGGGGGCACAAACTATATTTGCAGTTGGGTAGATTGCAGTGTAAAACATATCCCTATGCATACTCCCACTTGAGATGAAGCATTTTGTTGAGGTGCATGCACAGGCAATATATAAAATGTCATGATGCTTTGCAGATGATGACCTTCATGTTTCACTGTTGCAGTCATCACATTTGGGTTATCTGCCTGCAGGTAGCCCTCTGTCGGCCTGAGTACTAGAGTCTTGGGATTTCTGCGTCTGATGCTGTCACTTCTTCCATGACGTCAGGGGTATAAAACATGCAGCCGATGCCATTACATCAGTCTTTCGTGCTATGCGGTGCTGGAGGCAGAAGCAGTTCGCAAGTGACAGTCGGCCGCCTCTTGAAATTTTCATTTTTCGAGTTTCAGACCTGAAGTCTTCTAAAAGATAAGTACCCCGTTGAGGATCCTTTTTTCTTCCTCTAACCGATGTCAGAAAAAAATAATAATTGTCTTGCCTGTAGAAAGCAAATGTGGAAAGCATCACCTGTTTAGGCCCAGACCATGACGTCCCTCACTGTCGGTTTTGTGCCTTGTTCAACGTCCGAACTATTCGTCGTCAGGTAATTTTTGTAGCTAAATTCTTTTGCTATCGATCTCTGTACTCCGAAATGGCTTTGGTAAGCCATCTGACTAAATGCGTAAAGATAAAGATGGAGACAGACCGCATAGGTCCAGAACTGCCGACGATGCTACCGTTAAGCTAGTCACCAGTCTGCTGGTACTCAGTGAGGTGCTTTCATAGCCCCTGATACCTGTTTCTGCAGATTCACAGGCCTCTACTGAGACCCATTCGGAGTCCGGTATGCCGCGAGATGCTTCTTCGACTGTGGAACCTGCGGATGTCTCTACCTTGGATGGGTCCAGAGCCGCTGTACAGGCACCAGCTTCTGAGGGTGTATTCGGGCCTTCTGATTTTCATATTAAATCGATGACTTTGTTTCAAACCAAAAATACTGAATTTCTCAGGCCTAAAGTTCGCACTACGCTTAGGAAACCGACAACCAAAGCGCATTCTCAGGCCCACATGCCACAAAAACAAATGCTTAGAATGGCTGAAGACCTCATTACCTTAATTAGGGGAAGTCAGCCTTCCCCCTCAGAGACCAAGAACTGATTTTCCTTCTGATTCTTCTGATCAGGAATCTGATGACTCTGATCCTTGTGATTACCAGGACATCCCCTTATCTACCTATGAGGATTCTGATGCAAAGGATTCCATTCCCTCTGCTTCCCCTCCAGAAGATTTTTCTTTTGGTGAAACCCTGCATACCCTTAGAGAGCATTTCCGCTGGTTGAGCCAGGACTACTGTCAGTCCAAAAAGAGACTCAGGGAATTTTTAAACTTGCCTCAGCACAGGCCTCTAGCTATCCCTTCTGTTCTGGAAATTGTAGATGTCTTCTTGGAATCCAGCCTTACCCCTGATACCTTGCCTCCAGCTCCCAGGAAGCCTGACAGGTACTATAGAGTACCTGACTCCCACAAATTCCTTTTTAAGAATCCTACTGCTGATCCAGAGAACATTTCCCAGGGACCTAAAGGCATTAAGGCTACAACTGCCAAAAATCCTACCCCTTCGGACAGGGATTTTAGGGCTTTAGACAGATTGGGTAAGAAGGTATACACCTCTGTTACTATTAGCATTAGGGCTTTAAATTGCCAGTTTCATATTTTAAAGTATCAGCAGCATAATATGGAGCTAATTAAACAGAAAATTATGTTTATACCTGACTGTGCAGAACACAAAGATTTACAAGAGTTAATGCATTCTGCTAACCAAGTTGGTAAACATACTTTGCAATGTGGGTTTGATGCTTTAGAAGCATCTTGCAGAGCTACTGTCACTGGGTCTGTTCTTAAAAGGCATGCTTGGCTTAAGGAACAAAACTTGCCAGATCATGTCAAAGCAAAAGTACTAGATTCACCATTAAAGCAAGAGCGTCTGTTTGGCAATAAAGCAGAAGAAGTCCTCAAAAGGATGGAGGAGAAAGGTAAATCTTTGCAAACTGTTAAAGATTTCTTACAAGTGCAGTCACCTAGATTCAGTAGGCATTAGCCTTCAAAAAACTGGTCTTTTCCAGTCCCTTTCAGGCCTTCTCAGTCCAAGCCCAGCGGCGGCAGACCATCAAGACTTCAGTCTCAGCTTATGCACAGATCTAAGCAGTGGAGTGCTCCCACATCCAGAACAGTGAGTAGTAAGCCACCATCCTATAGTAAAATTGCACAATGACTTATCCTTAACTCTTCCAAGCCTTGCCCAAGTACCTGCACCTTTAAAAGGGAAACTTGCCCTGCATGCCAAAAACTGGGACTACATTACCCAAGACAGGTGGGTCTCATTACATCCGATTGACGTCTCCAGGCGTTTCTGCAGTTACCTCCTACTGCTCCTCTAGGCGTCAAATATTACTTGTTCATACTTGTATTAATATTTTCAAACCATGCTACATATAAGGTATCGGGATATTTTATCTTGAAGCATACATGATGGCAACCACAATTGTACTGATATTTGACCTCTGTCAATGAGTATCTATTAGAATTGCAAGGTGATGACTTAATTTTTAAAGGCTCAGGGCACACCTACTAGGAGTTAAAGGTACACACTCAAAAGACTTCTGCTGGAGGGAAACATTCCCCAGGGATACAGATTCCACTTCCACTCACTCCCAACTCTAAGTGGATGGCCAGACCTCCTCCCAAACCAGTAGGCAGAGGCCCAAGAGCAAGTACTTTCCCTTCTCAATATCAAGGCTATTCAACCTGTCCCAGCAAAACAAAGGGGACAAGGCTTTTATTCCAGACTGTTTCTGGTTCCCAGAAAAGAAAACTCTTGGCGTCCTATCCTGGATCTGTCTATTCTCAACACCTTTATAGTGGTTCCAAAATTCAAAATGCTAACTCTCCAACAGCTACTTCCTATGCTAGCCAAGGACTCCTGCCTAGCAACCCTAGACTTACAAGAAGCTTATTTGCAAATCCCCATAAGGGAATTTTGCAGGAAATACCTACGCTTCAGAGCAGGCTCTATGCACTATCAGTTCTCTGCACTTCACTTTGGCTTATCTACTGCGCCCAGGGTATTCACAAAGTGCCTAGCTCCAGCCATTGCATATTGCAGGCAGAGAAGAATTCAAATTTATCCATACTTGGACGATTGCCTGATTCAGTCGGACAGCCAGGACTTGCTACTACAGCACCTGGCATTTGTAAAGAGACTTCTAACGTCACTGGGGTACACCATCAACAAAAAGAAATCACAGCTGGTACCCAGCCAACAGATTGTTTTCCTGGCAGGAAGCTTGAACACAACTTCCCAGATGGCATTCCTCACTCCAGAGAAACAAGTTTATTTGACAAACTACTTCAGTGTACTGGCCACCAAACCCTGGCAGTCTGCAACAAAAATACTGCAAGCCGTGGGGTTCATGGCCTCTTGCATTCTATTAATTCCATATGCAAGACTGCATATGAGGAAACCTCCAATGGTGCCTGAAAAGTCTATGGTGTCAACATTCTCAGGACCTGGACACAATGGATTCCTATCATTCCTTGCCTAAGGACAGAGTTCCTTTGGTGGGCAGAGGCCTGCAACCACAACAAGGGACTCCCTTTCACTCTACCCGCTGCCGCCCAAACCCTAGCAACAGACGCATCACTTGGCATGGCAGTGCATTCAGGGCAAATGGAACCCAAAGCAAATGCACCTGCATATCAATCAAAAAGAAATGTTAGCTGTACCGAATGCTCTGACAGCCTTCACAGGCCTTATTCTTCCAGGACAACTACTGGTAAAGACAGACAACACCACAGGCATGTGGTACATAAACAAGCAGAGGGGAACCCATTCCTATCCACTCTGCAGATTAGTAATGGCTCTGTGGAACACAGCCTTGAGCAGCCAAGTGCACCTGCAAGCTCAATTCCTGCCAGGCAAACTAAATTCACTGGCAGACGACTTAAGCAGAAATCTCATGGACCCACACGAGTGGAAAATGGAACCCAAAATATTCAAGCTTTTGAGGAACAGGTGGGGGGCACCAGAGGTGGACCTTTTTGCTTCCCCTCCGAACTATCAGTTGAGCAAATACTGCACCAGAACTCCCCACCGCCAAGCTTGGAAAGTGGATGCCCTGTCCTTCACCTGGGAAAACCTATCAGTCTATGCCTTTCCCCCTCTGCCCCTCCTCTTGAAGGTTCTACTAAAGATCAAACAGGACAAGCCAAGGGCAATCTTGATTGCTCCAGACTGGCCCCACCAGCACTGGTCCCCCCTTTTGTGCAGTCTGACAGTGCTGCCACCATGGCACCTGCCTCAGACTCCTTCCCTGCTGTCCCAGCAGGCGGGCCAGATTCTGCACCCTCAGCTTCAGACCCTGAACCTAGCAGCCTGGCTCATCCACTGAATTCTTCACCAGCAACTCTCAGTAAGCAGGTGCTGGATGTCATTCTTGAGGCATGGAGGCCTAGTACTAGAAAATCCTATTTGGAAAAGTGAAAAAGATACTGCTGCTCGAGCCAGTCTCAGGGAATGGTCACAGCTGTGCCCAACTTACCCCACATACTAGATTACTTAACAGAAATGCTCCACAAAGGCCTATCCCACTCTTCAATTAAGATTCATGCCTCTGCCATCTGAGCTCATTATAATACTGAGCCACCCCTTTTCTCTCATCCCCTGGTCAAACAGTTCTTGAGAGGAGCCAAAAATTTAAGACCCCCCCCCCCCAGGAGAGCTCCCACTCCTGCCTGGGACCTTAACTTTGTATTAGAAAAGCTAACGCTTCCGCCCTTTGAACCTGCTGCCACAGCTGAGTTAAAATTCCTCTCATGGAAGACAGGCTTTACTTCCAGCCATCACTTCAGCAAGAAGAGTGTCTGAATTGCAGGCCCTTATGGCTGTGGAACCATTCATTATCTTCCATGCGGACATGGTTAACCTCAGGACTAACCCATCATTTGTGCCTAAGGTGGTATCCATTGTGGCTTTAAACTAATACATTCATTTGCCAACTTGTTTCCCTAATCCTCAGAATAAAGGAGAAAGGATCCTGCACTCCCTGGATGTGTACAGGCAGCTCAGGTTCTATTGGGACAGGACTAAGCCTTTCAGAAATTCTGACCAGCTGCTAGTCAGCTTTGCAGCAGTGGCAGAGGGCAAGGCCATTTCAAAGCAAACCATTTCTAAATGGATAGCACACTGCATCCATGTCTGCTAATAACAACATGGGAAACCTACCCCACAGGGGATCAGAACACATTCCACTAGGGCTACGTCAACCTCTACAGCATTTCTCATGGGTGTCCCTACCAGGGACATTCTGGAAGCTGCAACCTGGAGCTTTGTACACACTTTCACCAAGTATTACCACTTACCTATCTTTTCTAAATCCAGAGCTGGATTTGCCACAACAGTCTTACAGGGCCTGATTGCCAGCCCTAATGCTTCTTCACTACCTCCACCCTTCCTTAGCTTTGGGAATCAACCCAAATGTGATGACTGCAACAGTGAAACACGAAGAACATAGTACAGTTGTGTACACTTACCATAAATGTAGATGTTTGAGTGTATTCACTGTTACAGTCCTGGTTACCCTCCCTCCAGCCCCCTGACTTCTCTTTACTTCTACCTACCTTTTTTGTTTGGCATATCTTGTATCATGTGTATTTTTTTTTTTTGCTGGAGGTTGTCGCGTACCATGTAATTGCTTCCCATTTTGGGGGCACCTGGGTCTGGCTCAGGGCGGATCCCTCTTGTAAAGTAGTTTCTGGGAAAAGAAGAGATTTGAGATTCTGAACTGGAACAAGAATATGCAGGGAAGGATACAGTTTTTTCTCCTCAGAGTTCTGCTTCAGAGTGAGAGGAGAGCACCGTTTGTGATTCTCCCTCTGGAGGTTTCTCTTTCTTTGAGAATATTGCTAGAATGTTCCACTGTGTTCAGTGGGAGAAAGCTGAGGTTTCTCAGTTCATCAGAAAAATACTCAAGTCATTACAGAAGAATTTTTCAGATCCTTCACCCATTCCTCTTGTCCTCTGTCCTTTAGAGGAATGTGTGTCTGTGTGTGTGTTACTGCCAGCAATTTTCTTGATAGTCTGCCAGCTGACCCTTAACTGTCAGATAGGATGCATAAAGTTCCTCAGTCTTTTAAATTTTTGTACACTGTTCCCAAACCTGGCCTAGTAGCTATAGCTTTAGTTGATCCCACTTCTACAAAGTACTTAGTTAATTCCAGTCCTACATTCGACATCTTTTTACTTTCAGAATTTTGGATTGTGAGACTCATGTTAAAGTTTGTTGTGACAAATTGTGAAAGCATGGAGACCGTTTTATCTGCAGTTTCTTCTTGTGAGGAAAAATCTACTTTAAGTAACTTAGTTTCTTCAGTTCCACAGGTCATTACTCATTGTTTACAGTGTGTGTATGACTCTGTTGATGCTTCTTTTAGGGCGATTGCTACTGGTATTGTTTTGAGGAGGTTTGCTGGCTACGTTCTGGGAACCTCCGAAATGATAAAAATGAGACTAAATCCTCCCTTGGCTAGAGATTTAGTATTTAGCTCATCTGCTGCAGAGCTAAGCAAAAAAGTGTGATGAAAGGAGCAGGCTAATCCAGGGGGATCTCCGATTTTTCAGCCCTCCTTTTCCAAATTTTACAAGTGATTTTCTATCTCCTAATCCAGTTTTGACAGAAAACAGAATAATCAGTCTCCAGGAATGGAACGGCAAGGGGGTTCCTAAAAGAAGTCTCTAACTTCCCAAAACCAAGGACAGCCCAACAAGTCTGAATTGACTATGCAAGAAATTTTGTGACCCCCTCCCACCCTGGCCTCTTTTTTTTCTTCTTTTTCTTTTGCTTCCAGAAAGTCTCAGTCTCCATTTTTCTCTTTGGCAAAAGATTGTTTCAAACAAATCTTTTCTGAAAATCATCCATCAGGATTACATATGGCTTTGGGAGGAAACATTTCCAAGGGAATCATTTCTTTTTCTCTGGATCAGGCTCTTGTTTCCACTGGTTCTTCATCACGTGCTGTCAAAAGGAGTGATATGAGAACCAGTTCCTCTCTCCTAGCAGGGGAAGGATTTTTTATTTAAGGATGTTCCTATTGCCAAAGAAAGAAAATGGTCTGATACCATTTCTGGAGCTTTCTTTCCTAAACCTGTTTGTGGTAGTGCATAAATTCAAAATGATGTCGCTTCACAACCTGTTACCTCTTCTTCCCCTTTAAAAGCTTCTTGGCAACACTAGACTTTAAAGGTGCTTGTCATTACATCTGTATTCATCCAGACTTCAGAGATTTCATAAGGTTTTATAAGTTTGGATCATATTATCTGTTCTCTGCCTTACCCTTTGGATTATATACTGCACCAGCAGTGTTAGCAAAGTGACAAGCTGCAGATCCAATGTTATCTATTTTTGTTTGACACCTCTATGATTTATTGGGTCTGACCTCTGCCCTGATTCTGAATCTTATGCTTACCCATGATTCCTTGAACTCCACTTTAGTACCCCAGATCTTGTTTGCCTCCTGAAGTATT
The DNA here is from genome assembly GCF_019279795.1 of Protopterus annectens. Classification (NCBI taxonomy): domain Eukaryota; kingdom Metazoa; phylum Chordata; order Ceratodontiformes; family Protopteridae; genus Protopterus; species Protopterus annectens. Next base: position 1,013,233,117 of record NC_056741.1, on the reverse strand, counting down.
TGGTTGCATCTTTGAGGGCTCCGAGTTTCAATGTCCTTTTCTAGTGTTTCTCTGGAATAGTTTGCCTTTTTTCCTACTCTTCCTCCCCTTACCAAGAGAAAATCTTCCTCCAGCTAGTAGCTAGATATTAAGAGTTGTAGCACGGATAGGTAGATTAGGTATATTAGGCATACAGTGTGTGCAGTTATTGTTGGATCTTTTTTCTGTTTAGGTACATTGGAGTAAATTAGGTATATAGAGTATGCTTGCTGTGTTTCTCGCATACGTTTTTCTTGTCCATCCTTTCACAACCCCTTTTCTCATTTTTGGACATGAGGTTGGGGTGTCACTTTGATAGGCCAGTCATCTACAGTCAAGATTCACACTGCTGGGTGGCCAGCCCTGCTGCAGCTGTTCTTGTATGCCACACATTTACATGTATGACCAGTATAGTGTGGCCAATCTACCTACTGCATGTCTTTTGGAATGTGGTACGAAACCGTAGCACCCAGTCTAAATCCATGCAAGCACAGGGAGGACATGCAGACTCTGCACAGAAGGCTCACCAGCTGAGAATTTAACTGGAAAACCTCTTGCTGTAATCAAGCAACACTAACTGCTTCAGCACTGTCCCGCCCTTCATTACTGTGCCACCCTTTTGATGGAGATTTACCTAAGTGAATAGTTATGTAGTCATCGCTAAGTAGGTGGCCGTTCATACCTGTTGATGTAGAAAAACTTTTACTTGTAAACATTTACGTGTAAACATTTGCTCTGTGTGTTTGCCTTCTGCACTAGTAATAGCTGACAGGGATTTAAAAAAGTACAGAGACTGGGCAAAAGTTTCCATCGCAGGACCCACACTCCTCATGTGTTTGTTTGGACACTGCCCATCTTGATACTCAGTGTCAGGCCTGCTCCTCCTTTAGCTCCTGGGCTCTGCAAACTAGAAGGGGGAAGCTAGTTGTGAGGGGACTCCTTCCCCCTCAGACAGGGTCTGCCATGCCTTCCATTTCCTCTGCTGCTTCCTCACTCACAAGTAAAGATAAGAGGTCCAGGGACAGACAGGGAGAGAGAAGGTGGAGAGAAATTGGACTCTGAGAAGTCCTGTAAGCACTCTCCAGATCAGACACACACTTCAGGTTTGGATCCCAAGGTGCCATGCTGTTCAGAGCAAACATTTCCTTGCATCCATCCATCTCCTCCTCAGTCTCTGTTCTCCCCAAACCTGGTGAGTCCCAGGCTACACTCACTGGTCTTCCAAGAAAGATGGTACTTGAGATTACCTTTGGTGAAGTCTTCGTCGGGGTCATCGAGAAGCCTTACTGATCAAGATGTCAACAGGATGATGAGGAAGGTGTTCTTCATGTCTCAGTGTTGCAGTCATCACACTTGGGTTATCCTGCCAGGGGTAGCACTCATTCAGCCCGAATACAAGAGGCTTAGTATTTCTGCGTTGGTTGCTGTCGCTCCAGGACTGACGTCAGGACGTCAGTGGTATAAAAACAGGCAGCTGACGCCATTACATCAGTCTTTCTTGCCTAGGAGCCCAAAGCAGAAGCAGTTTGTACGAGTGTCGGTCGGCCACTACCTGAGTTTTCATTTCCGAATTGAAGTTGAAGTCTTCTAAAGCTAAGTACCTCATTGTGGATCCTTTTTTCTTGCTCTAACCGATGTCAGAAAAAGTTAACAATTGTCTCGCCTGTGGAAAGCAAATACCACTCCAAGACTTCCATTCTCACTGCGTCACCTGTTTAGGCCCAGACCACAATGTCCCTTGCTGTCGCTTTTGTGCTTAGTTCAAAGCCAGAACTATACGTCGTTGGGCCCGTATTGTAGCTAAATATTTTCGCTCTCAGTCCTTGTATTCTGATATGGATTCGGTAAGCCATCAGACTACCGATCTTCAAAAAAACATAAAGATAAAGACAGAGACAGGCCGCCTAGTTCCAAAGCTGCTGACGACGCTTCTCCTAAGCTCGTTGCCAGTTCGCCGGTACTCAGTGGGGTGCTTTCTCAGCATCTGATACCCACTACTTCAGATTCGCAGGCCTCTACTAAGACCCATTCTGAGTCCGGTATGCTGCGAAATGCTTCAACTGTGGAACCTGAGGATGTCTCTTCCTTGGATGGGTCTGGAGCAGCTGTGCAGGCACCGGCTTCTGGAGGTGTATTCAGGCCTACTTACTTGCATATTAAACCGACGCCATCTTCTTCTTCAAGTACAAAAACTCGGTCCATGCCTAGAAAACTGACGCCCAGACCACATGGTCAGGCCTCTATGCCTAAAAAACAGATAAGAATGGCTGAAGACCTTATTACTTTAATCAGGGGAAGCCATCCTTCCCCCTCTGAGACCTAGGACTGAATTTGCTTATGATTCTTCTGATCAGGATTCTGAAATTTCTGTTTCCTCTGATGACCAGGATTTACCCTTATCTACCTATGAGGATTCTGATGCAGGGGACTCAATTCCCTCTGCTTCCTCTCCAGAGGATTTCTCTTTTGGTGAAACCTTGCATACTCTTAGGGAGCATTTTCGCTAGGAGAGCCAGGATTACTCTGATTCTAAAAAGAGTCTTAGGGATTTCTTACTCCTGCCCCAACATAGGCCTTTAGCTGTCCCCCCTGTACTGGACATTGTTGATGATGCCTTTTCGAAATCTAGCTTGGACCTGACTCCTTACCTCCTGCTCCTAGAAAACCAGATAGATATTACAGGGTTCCTGACACTCACAAGTTCCTCTCAAAAAATCCTACTGCAGATCCTGAGACCATTTCACAGGGACACCCAAGGGCATTAAGGCTACTACTGCCAAAAATACTACCCCCTCTGACAGAGATTCCAGGGTGCTGGATAGATGGGGTAAGAAAGTATACACTTCTGCAAACTTGGCCATTAGGGCCTTAAACTGCCAGTTTCATATGTTAAAGTATCAGCAGCATATTATTGGATTGCTTAAACAGAAAATTATGTTGATTCCTGACTGTGCTGAAAATAAGGATTTACAGGATTTAATGCATTCTGCTGAACAAGTTGGAAAACTTAACTTTGCAGTGTGGTTTTGATTCACTAGAGGCATCTTGAAGGGCTGCTGTCACTGGGTCTGTCCTTAGAAGGCATGCTTGGCTTAAGGAGCAATCTTTGCCAGATCATGTTAAAGCTAAATTGCTGGATGCTCCCTTAAACCAGGACCGCCTGTTTGGCAACAAAGCAGAAGAAGTGCTTAAAAAGATGGAGGAAAAAGCTAAATCTGTGCAAACTGTTAAAGATTTCCTGCTAGTACAGCCTCCAAGATTTAGTAGGCATTGACCTTCTAAAAATTGGTCCTTTCCTGCCTCTTCCAGGCCTTCTCAGTCCAAACCCAGAACCAGCAGAACACCCAGGCTTCAGTCCCAAGGTATGCACAGGACTAAGCAGTGGGGGGCTACCACTTCCAAAGCAGGGAGTAGTAAGACTCTCCCCTATGGTAAACTGTCTCAGTGACTTAACTTTAAAACTTACAAGCCCTTCTCAACTGACTGCTCCTTTAGGGGGAAGATTGCTCTGCAGGCAAAAAAACTGGGAACTCATTACACAGGACTGATGGGTTTTAAATATAGTTTCCAAAGGACACATATTCCACTTCCACACTATACCAACCCCAAACGGTTGGCCAGATCTACCCCCAAATCAGTGGGCAGAGGCTCAAAAGCACGTCCTCTCTTAAGTATAAGGGCTATTCAAACTGTCCCAGAAGAGGAAAGGGGACAAAGTTTCTACTCAAGACTTTTCCTGATGCCCTGAAAAGACAACTGGCGTCCTATCCTGGATCTCTCTATCCTAAACACTTTTTTGGTGATCCCAAAATTCAAGATGCTAACTCTTCACCAGTTACTTCCTATGCTAGGCAATGATGCCTGGTTGGCAGCACTGGATTTAAAGGAAGCTTGCCTACACATCCCAATCAGGGAATCTTGCAGAAGATACCTACGCTTCAAAGCAGGCTTCATGCACCATCAGTTCTCTGCACTGCCCTTTGGCTTATCTACTGCGCCCAGGGTGTTCACAAAGTGCCTAGCTACAGTCATTGCATTTTGCAGGCAAAGAAATATTCAAATATACCCATACCTGGACGATTGTCTAATTCAGGCAGAAAGCCGGGACATACTTTTGAATCATCTGACATTTGTACAAAAGGTGCTAACCTCTCTGGGGTGCACCATAAATGAAAAGAAATCACATCTTGTACCCTGCCAAGAAATTGTATTCCTCGGAGCAAGCTTGAACACAACTTCCCAGATGGCTTTCCTCACGCCAGAGAAAGAAGTTAATTTAACAGCTTACTTCAAACTAATGGCCACAAAGACCCTATCTGCAAGACAAATACTGCAAGCCTTGGGGTTCATGGTCCCCTGCATTCTCCTAATTCCATATACAAGACTGCATATGAGGAAACTACAGTGGTATCTAAAAAGCCTGTGGTGTCAACATTCTCAGGATCTAGAAGCAATGATTCCTATCATACCTTGCCTACGGTTAGAGTTCCTTTGGCGGGCAGAGGACTGCCACCAGAAAAAGGGACTGCCATTCACTCTACCCCCTGCCGCCCAACCCCTAACAGACGCAGCAGAATATGCATGGGGGTCTCACTTGGCAGGGAAGTGCATTCAGGCAAATGGAACCCAAGTCAAATGCACCTGCATATCAATCTAAAAGAAATGTTAGCTGTAAAGAATGTGCTGACAGCCTTCAAGGACCACATTCTTCCAGCACAATTAATGGTAAAGATGGACAACACCACTGTCATGTGGTAGATAAGCAGGGAGGGAACCCACTCATACCCTCTCTGCAGACTAGCCATGGCTTTGTGGAACACAGCCTTGAGCTACCAAGTGCACCTACAGGCTCAAATCCTGCCAAGAAAGCTAAATACACTGGCAGACGAACTAAGCAGAAATCTCATGGACCCACAAGTGGAAACTGGAAGCAAAGACAATCAACATGTTGATAAGCAAATGGGGGAGCCCAGAGATGGACCTGTTTGCCTCCCCCCAGAACTACCAGTTGGACAAATTCTGCACAAGGACTTCCCCACAAACAAGCTTGGAATGTGGATGCTCTGTCCTTCACCTGGAAAAATCAAGGACTCCCCACAAACAATCTTGGAAAATGGATGTCCTTTTCTTCACCTGGAAAAATCTATCAGTTTATGCCTTTCCTCTCCAAGGTACTACTAAAGATCAAACAGAACAAACCAAGGACGATACTGATTGCACCAGACTGGCCACGCCAACACTGGTGTACCCCCTCTTGCACAGTGCATCACTGCTGGCACCATGGCACCTGCCTCAGACTCCTACCCTGCTGTCCCAGCAGGAGGGCCAGATTCTGCACCCTCAGCTTCAAACCCTCAACCTGGCAGCCTGGCTAATTACCTGATTTCTCTGTTACCATCACTCAGTAAACAAGTGTTGGATTTTATTCTGGAGGCAAGGACGCCTAGTACTAGAAAAGTTTATGCTGAAAAATGGAAAAGATTCTGTTCCTGGAACCAAACCCAGGGGATGGGCACAGCAGCATCCAATTTACCTCAGATTCTTCTATACTTAACTGAGATGCTTCACAAGGGCCTTTCCTTTTCCTCCATCAAAATTCATGCCTCAGCCATTTCAGCTTATTACAACACAGAACCATCCCTCTTCTCTCATCCACTGTTGAAGCCGTTCCTCAGAGGGGCCAAAAACTTAAGACCACCCAGAAGAGCCCCAACTCCAGCCTGGGACCGTAATGCTGTAATGGAAAAACTCACTCTACCTCCTTTTGAGCCAGCTGCAAGTGCAGAGTTGAAGTTCCTTTCTTGAAAAACAGCCTTCCTTTTAGCCATCACTTCAGCAAGAAGGGTGTCTGAATTACAGAACCTTATGGCAGTGGAGCCTTTCATCATCTTTCATGTGGACAGGGAGTCCCTCAGGACCAATCCCTCCATGCCCAAGGTAGTATCCAGTGTGGTGCTTAATCAGTCCATTCATTTGCCAACCTTCTTTTCTAATCCACAGAACAAAGGGGAACGTATACTGCACTCCTTAGATGTGCACAGACCACTTAGATTTTACTTGGACAGGACTAAACCTCTCAGGAAATCTGTACAGCTGCTGGTGGCATTTGCTGCAGGGGCAGAGGGGAAGGCCATTTTAAAGCAAACCATTTCTAAATGGATAAGCCATTGCATTCATTTCTGCTTTAAGCACCATGGAAAACCTATCCCACAGGGGATAAGACCGCATTCAACCAGAGCTGCAGCTATCTCTACAGCCTTTCTCAGAGGTCTCCCTACCAAGGACATCCTAGGAGCTGCTACCTGGAGTTCTGTACATACTTTCATCAAGCATTACCATTTTCCAATTTTCTCTAAATCCAGAGCTGGCTTTGCCACTGCAGTCTTGCAGGGCGTTATAGCTGGTCCTAATGCTATTTAATTTCCTCCTCCTCCCATCCTTAGCTTTGGGAATCTACCCAAACGTGATGATTGCAACAGTGAAACACGAAGAACATAGTACAGTTGTGCACACTTACCATAAATGTAGATGTTCGAATGTATTCACCGTTGCAGCCCTGGTTACCCTCCCTCCAGCCCCCTGACTTCTTTCGGCTATACCTCTATTCCTTTTTACTATGCAAAAAGCTTTTTGGTGTATTTTCTTTTTTTGGAGGTGTAACCTTGTGTGTGTGTGTGTGTCTGTGTGTGTGTGTGTATGTGTGTATATGTATGTATGTATGTATGTATATATATATATATATATATATATAATTGCTTCCCATTAGGGGGGCACCTAACATCTGGGGCAAGAAAAACTGATGTAATGGCGTCGGCTGCATGCTTTATACCCCGGAGTGCCTGACGCCATGGAAGATGAGACCACAACCGATGCAGGACCCAAGACTTTGATAATCAGGCCGACTGAGGGCTACTGCAAGCAGATAACCCCAAATGTGATGACTGCAACATTGAATGCACTCGAACATCTACATTTATGCTAAGTGTACACAACTGTACTTTCTTTGCACTACCGATACTCGACACAAACCGATGACTTATTTCACGCCTTCAATTCTTTCCAAAACTACCGAGTTTCTAAGGCCCAGGGTACAATCTACGCCTAAAAAATACGACGACCCAAGCTCAGGCACCTGCTTCCATGCCTCAATCTGAAATGCTTTAAATGGCGGAAGACCTTATTATGCTTATTAGGTGAAGCCAGGCTACCCCTTCCAAAAGAAAGAGACTTGTCCCCATTAGATTCATCTGAACAGGTTTCTGAATATGAAGACATGCAACCCCTCTCTGCTTATGAGGATTCTGATACAGAGGAATCCATTCCTTCTGCCTCTCCTCCAGAGGATTTTTTGTTTGGTGAAAGCCGATATACTTTAAGGGAGCATTTCCAGTGGGAATGTCAGGACTATCCTCAGGGGGAGAAAAAAAAGAGACTCTGGGAATTCTTCGATTCACCACAGCCCAGACCTTTAGCCATTCCTCCTGTCCTGGATGTTGTGGGTGATGGTTTTATGGAATCCAGTTTGACTCCTGACGCCCTTTCTCCTGCTCCCAGGAAACCTGACAGACACTATAGAGTCCCTGACTCTCTCAAATTCCTTTTCAAAAATCCTTCTGCTGACCCAGAGGTCCTCTCCCAAGGACCAAAAGGAATTAAAGCAACCTCAGCTAATAATCCCACCCCCTCAAACAAGGATTCCCGAGCCTTAGACAGATGGGGTAAACAAGTATACACCTCTTGCTATTAGAGCAGTAATTGTCAGTTCCACATGCTGAAATATCAGCAGCTTACCATGGAACTCCTCAAACAAAAAATGTCTTCCTTTCCTGCTTGTACAGAAAATAGAGTTACAAGAGCTTATGCATTCTGCAAGCCAAGTTACTAAGCACACCTTGCAATGTGGCTTTGACGCCCTAGAAGCATCTTGCAGGGAGGCAGTCACTGGTTCTGTCCTTAGAAGGCATGCTTGGCTTAAGGAACAGACCTTGCCAGACCATATCAAATCAAAGTTATTGGACGCACCATTAAACAAAGACAGTTTGTTTGGCACCAAGGCAGAAGAGGTCTTAAAAAGGATGGAAGAACAAGCTAAATCTATGCAGACAGTTAAAGACTTTTTACAGGTCCAGTCTCCAAGGTTCAGTAGGTATTGCCCCTCCAAGCACTGGTCCTTTCCAGACCCCTCCAGGCCAGCTCAGCCCAGACCCAGGGGAAGAACCCCCCCAGACAGCAGTTCCAGGGAATGCAGAGATCTAAGCATTGGAGTTCCTCCACTTCAAAAACGGGGAGTGCTAAGTGACCCCCCTTATAGTAAGAACTCCCAATGTCTTTACACCTCCACCCTTTACCTCTGCCCACCTGCTTGTGCCCTTGGGAGGAAATCTCTCTTTCCATGCAAACAACTGGGCCTCTATTACAGATGACCAATGTGTCCTCAACATAGTGTCCCAGGGATACAAATTTTACTTCCACACTCTGCCAACCCTAAAAGGGTTCCCAGATCTTCCTCCAAATCAGTGGGCAGAAGCCAGAAAGCAAGTCCTTTCCCTGCTCTCCATGAAGGCAATACAGCATGTTCCTGTAGACCAGATAGGCCAAGGTTTATATTCCAGACTCTTCCTGGTACCCAGAAAAGAGGGCACCTGGCACCCAATCCTCAATCTATCCATTCTAAATACCTTTCTGGTGATACCAAAATTCAAAATGCTCACCCTCCAGCAGTTCTTCCTATGCTTTCCAAGGATGCTTGGTTAGCCACCCTAGACCAAAAAGACACTTCCCTACACATCCCAGTCAGGGAATCTTGCAGGAAATATCTACGTTTCATGGCAGGATCTATGCAATTTCAGTTCTCTGCGCTTCCCTTTGGCTTATCCACTGCTCCCCGAGTTTTCACAAAATGCCTGGCTGCAGCCATTGCTTTTTGCAGAAAAAGAAATATTCAAATTTACCCCTACTTAGACAATTGGCTGATTCAGGCATACAGTCAGGAAAAGCTGTTACAGCACCTGACCTTTGTAAAGGACCTGCAGACCTCCCTGGGGTACACTATCAACGAAAAAAAATCAAAACTAGTCCCAACACAAAAAATTGTATTCCTGGGAGCATGCCTGGACACAGCATCCCAGATGGCATTCCTTACTCCAGAAAAATAAGCCTACCTGACAGGCTACTTCTCTCAACTAGCCACCAGAACCCAGTTATCCGCAAGGAAAATCCTGCAAGCTCTAGGGTTCATGGCCTCCTGCTTTCTACTCATTCCATATGCCAGACTGCATATGAGGAAACTACAATGGTACCTAAAAAGCCTTTGGTGTAAACACTCTCAAGACCTGGAAACTATCATACCTATGATACCCTGTCTAAGGAATGATTTTTTTTGGTGGGCAGGAGCATGCAACCACAACAAGGGACTTCCCTTCTCACAACCCCATGCCGTTCAGACCTCACCACAGTCACTTCAAACTATGCCTGGGATGCACACCTGGATGGCAGGTGCATTCAGGGCCATTGGAGCCCAAATGAAGTACATCTGCACATCAACCAAAAACAGATGCTAGCTGTTCAGCACACCTTGACAGCTTTCAGACCCCTACTCTCCCCAGGGCCTCTAGTGATCAAAACAGACAACACCACAGTAATGTGGTATATCAACAAGCAGGGAGGGACTCGCTCTTTTCCTCTCTGCAGGCTCACCATGACCCTTTGGCAGACGGCCTCAGCCATGCTGATACACATGCTAGCGCAATTCCTGCCAGACTCCCTAAACTCTGACAGACAACTTAAGCAGGAACTTGCTACTCCCACACTAGTGGCAGCTAGGCCACAGAACCTTCACCTTTGTAACCCAGAAACGGACACCCCGAAGGTGGACCTATTTGCCTCCCACTCCAATCATCAGCTCAGCAAATTCTGCACTAGGGAACCTCACAGCAAGGCCTGGAAAGTGGATGCTTTATCCTTCCAATGGGTAAACCTCTCAATCTATGCAGTTCTCCCTCTACCACTCATTTCAAGGGTATTGCTCAAAATAAGGGAGGAAAAACCAAGGGCAATCATGATTGCCCCAGACTGGCCATGCCAGCAGTGGTACCCACTGCTGCACAACCTGCCACCCCTGCCACCATGGCACCTACCTCAGATCCCAACACTCCTGACCCAGACAAATGGAGAATTCATGCATCCACAATTGCAGACCCCTGAACCTGGCATCCTGGCTTATTCCCTGACATCTTCTCAAGCTGCCAGCCTTAGCAAACAAGTCCTGGATGTTGTACGTGAGGCCAGACGCCCCAGCACTAGAAAATCCTATGCTGACAAGTGGAAAAGGTTTTGCACCTGGATCCAGGCTAAGGGAGCCGAAACAGTACAGCCCTCCCTTCCTCTCATCCTGGATTACCTAGCAGACCCTACTACACAGGGGTCTATCCTTCTCTTCTATTAAAATTCATTCCTCTGCCATCTCTGCTCATTACACCACAGAGCCACCTCTCATCAAACAGTTCTTAAGAGGGGCTAACAACTTAAGGCCACCCAGAAGAGCTCCTACTCCAGCTTGGGACCTTAACTTTGTGTTGGAAAAGCTCACCCTACCCCCTTTTGAGCCTGCAGCTTCAGCAGAGTTAAAATTCCTCTCTTGGAAAACAGCCTTGCTTCTGGCCATCACTTCAGCTAGAAGAGTTTGAGCTACAACCACTCATGGCTGTAGCGCCCTTCACCATTTTCCATGCTGACAGGGTCTCCCTCAGGACTAACCCATCCTTCATGCATAAAATGGTGTCCAGTGTGGCTCTCAACCAATCCAGTCATTTGCCCACCCTTTTCCCTAACCCACAAAACAAGGGGGTAAGGATTCTGCACTCTCTAGATGTGCACAAACAGCTCAGATTCTATCTGGATAGGACTAAGTCTTGTAGAAAAACTGACCGATTGCTAGTCAGCTTCGCAGCCGGGGCAGAGGGCAAGGCCATATCCAAACAAACAGTCTCCAAATGGATAGCACCCTGCATCCATTTCTGCTACAAACAGCATGGGAAATTGCCCCCAAAGGGGATCAGGACGCATTCCACCAGGGCAACCTCCACCTCTGCAGCTTTTCTCAGAAGGGTCCCCACCAGAGACATCTTGGAGGCTGCAACATGGACTTCTGTTCATACCTTCACCAAACATTACCACCTGCCTATGTTCTCCAAATCCAGGGCAGGCTTTGCCACCGCAGTCTTGCAGGGCATCCTAGCTTGCCCCCAATCTTCTTGACTGCCTCCACCCTTTTTTTCAGCTTTGGGAATCAACCCAAGTATGATGACTGCAACAGTGAAACGCAACGATCATAGTACAGTTGGTACACTTACCATAAATGTAGATGTTCGAGTGTATTCACTGTTGCAGTCATGTTTTCCCACCCTCCACGCCCCTTGTTTTTCTCTCTCTCTCTCGCTCTCTCTTCCTCTCTCCTTTCAGGGAATTTTTGGAATTTACTTTCTACTCGTGGTGTTCTTCCACCATAATGTAGCTCCCTATTTGGGGGCTCCTGACAGTTGGGGCAAGAAAAACTGATGTAATGACATCAGCTGCCTGATTTTATACTACTGACTACCTGACGTCAGTCCTGGAGCGACAGCAACTGACGCAGAAATACTAAGCCTCTGGTATTCGGGCCGACTGAGGGCAACCCCTGGCAGGATAACCCAAGTGTGATGACTGCAACAGTGAATACACTCAAACGTCTACATTTATGGTACATGTACACAACTGTACTTTCCTCGGAATGCAGATTCAGCTTGGTGTTCTCTTGGTACCATCTTCTGGGAACGTACCAAGTGCTGGGCCATCTACTCCTCCCCATATGTCTTATCCAATTCCAGTCCACCACTCTGGCACAGTTATCTCAGATCTGATCTGTCCTGGAGTGCCTTTGCCAGAGCTGACAGTACAAATGACTTTGACTCTGATTGGTTCTGTTCCTCTTTCAGCCCTAAAGTGTTTGGATCTGGAAGAGTCTCTGAGCCAAAGCTATGGTGTCATGGTTCCAGGGAATGAGTTGCCACAAGTTGTCGAAACCATCTCTTCTCCTCTTTGTCTCAGCTCTCGATAGCTCAGTACTGAGGTTGGTCTTTGGGTCGAGGCCTCTTGGTTCTGAGGTTTCCTTTTTGTCTACGCCAGGAGGACTCTAGTGGAGCCGACAGTGTCTTTAGCCTTTGAGGCTTTTGAGCAGGTTCTTTTGATGCTGAGGGAAAAGGTGCACCCATCCAGTTTAGTTCCGTCCAATCCTTGACTAGAATCAGCTTCTACTTCCCATTCTCATGTCAGACAGCGACAGTTGATTCCACAGGCTACCTGCTACATAAGCTCTCATTCGGATTCAGCGCCTTACAACCCCACGAAACAGGTTCACAGGAAACAGACCTACAAATGAAGCACTTAGATTGTTCACCAGAGTCTCCCATGGAAGGCACAGACTTGAACGAAGCTGAAGGCACCTCTAGATGCCTCTCTGAAGATGTCAGTTTTAGCGAGATCCTTGAATTGATGAAGCAGAGAGGGGGATGGTCTACCCTGTAACCTTGCTCCAGATGAGTCTGTGTTCCTGGAAGCCTTTAGTTCCAGCTCAACTTTGTTTTTGGTACCCACTCATTGATTTGATGGCTCAGTGGGCATGTAAGGATCCTGACGTGGTGTAACCTATCCCTAAGAAGCCTGACAGGATTCTTGCAGCTCCAACAGATAGGAAACATTGGAGCAAAGGTTTTCCAATGGACGCAATGTTAGTAACAGCTGCCACAAAGAAGGAACTGTCTAAAGAAAGATGTCCTTCGTGTTTAACTTTTGCAATCATTACACTTGGGTTATCTGCTTGCAGGTAGCCCTCAGTCGGCCTGAATACCAGAGAATTAGTATTTCTGCATTGGATGCTGTCGCTCCAGGACTGACGTCAGGTCGTCAGGGGTATAAAAACCAGGCAGCCGACGCCATTACATCAGTCTTTCTTGCCGAGGCGTCCAAAGCAGAAGCAGTTCGCAAGTGCCTGTCGTCCTCTACCGGAATTTTCATTTTCAAATTTAATAATCCTGAAGTCTTCTAAAGTTAAGTACCCCATTGGGGATCCTTTTTTCTTGCTGTAACCGATGTCAAAAAAAGTTAATTGTCTTGCCTGTGGAAAGAAATACCTCACAGAGATTTTCATTCTACTGCATCACCTGATGTGAGAGTGTTCAATCTCGCCGTTTGTTCTTACACACGGGTTCGGAGCTGATCCTCGGCTCCGAGTCGGCCGCATAGCAAAGCTCTGCATCTTAGAGAAGCTCGAGACCAGGCTATATCCCACAATCCTCCCTGCCATTACTTAGATCTAGTTTGCCGCTGCAACGGGTCACATCAATAAGAGAGCTCGGACCAGAGAAAACTTGTTATTGACAGATAAGATAGTTATTGTTTTGTTTAAAAGTTCTTATAGTTCTTATAGTTATTGAGAATTTAGTTTCTGACTTTACTATAGTGTGTGTGTGTGTAGTGTAGTTAGTTCTTTTATAGGTTTCCCTTTGGGGCCTACCTTTCTATAATCTATAGCTATATATATATATATATATATATATATATATATATATATATATATATATATTTATATATTTTTTTTCCCTCTAATTATAGCTAGTGTTTAAATTTTCTCTCTCTTTTTTTTTTTTTTTTATACAGTAAAAGTGTTTTTGCTTATTATGTCTGAGAAAGCCAAGTCTGGTTTTAAAAGGTGCCAGTGTGGGCAGAAAATGTCCATCACTGACCACCACACTTCCTGCGTCTACGGTCTTGGCCCTCTCCACTTGCAAGAGGATTGCTCTATATGCCATTCCTTCAGTGGGAGGGTCATGACAGATAGACACAGGAAACTTATAGACAGGGGACTTCTTCAGCCTGCTTTCCAGGAGGCTTTGGACAAGTCTGACCAGGCTTCTAAGTCCTCGAAGGGGTCGAAGATGTCGGAGCCCATGTCATCGGCTCCGAGTTCATCTTCCAAAGTTCGTTCGCCGGTTCCACAGACTTGGGGCGGCGTCGAACGTTTATCTTTCACTAAGCCCCAGGTCTTGGAACCGGTGTCGGAGCTACCGCCACCTTCCATTCTTCGGTCGGTGCCATCTTCGGCCCCTTCGACCTGATCTTCCAGACCGTTATCCGATACTGATGTGGATTGTGTCGTGCAGAAACTTATGGAGAACACGGCCCTTTCCAAGTTGATTGCAGTTTCCTCCCAATTGGTGTTGAAACTAGAAGGCCTTCCCTTATCTCCAACAGGTCCTCCTTCGAGACCCATCCAGTCTTCGGAGCCGGAAGAGGATGAGCCGATGATAGTGGAGCCCTCGGTGCCGAAATCGTCCATTGCACGATCGACACCATTGACCTCTATTCCTTCGGAACCTATAGGTGAGTCACGTAGTCGACGATCTCTCCTTTGTTCCGGGACCGAGAGTCATACCGACCTGTCGGTGCCGACTCTCCCTCTCGGGGCCTCGGCACAGATTGGCTCGGCTCCGTCCTCGGGGTCGAGACCCATGGGCCCCGTGTCTGGGATTCTTCCATGTTCTTCGGAACCGGGGGAGTCCTCGACCCGAGGTTCTGGGGTTTATGACCTTATGAGGAAGGTTTTGTCTACACAGACAACCACTTCATCGGAGGCATCTTCTCCCTCCCCTAAGGAGCCGCTCTCTGTTTCTGTTCCCACGACACATCCAAAGCGTGGAGCACCATTGTCTCAGCCACCCCCAGAGGGTGCCCCCTGTTCCTCGGAGGCCTCATCGGAATCCCCCTCCGATGAGGTTCCGAGGAAAAGATTGTGCAAAAGGAGGCACTTAGATTCCCCGCAGGAATCTCTAACTTCTGACACTGACTTGGATGAGTCAGAGGGGTCCCCAAAATCCCCCTCCGAGGATGTCTCATTTGCGGACATCTTGGAGGTTTTAAAACAGAGGGGTGATTGGCAGTCCCTAGCCCCCACTGAGGACGAGTCGGTGTTGCTGAAGGCTTTTGGTGCTCAACCTTCTACCTCCTGGGTTACTCCACCCTTCGATGAATTAACGGATTTGATTGCTCGAAGGGCGTGGGAGACACCGGACACAGTGGAACCGGTCCCTCGAAAACCAAGCAAATTTATTACCGCTCCCCAGGACAAGACTTATCTCACCAAAGGAGTCCCAGTTGACGCTATGGTGGTGGCTGCAGCCACTAAAAAGGAGATGTCTGAGTCTTCCTCTTCTGTTCATCCTCCTAATAAGGATTCTAGGACTATGGACAGATACGGGAAGCGCGTTTTTAGTTCAGTGACTTTTTCCATGCATTCGCTAAACTATTTGACACATTTTACACGTCTACAGAGGGATCTCATCAAGGAGCTGGGACATACCCTCCAGGGTAACACAGATGCTGCTGTTTCAGATAAGGTAACAGCACAGCTTAACACCCTTACCTCCATAGTGAACTCATCCATGAGGCTCATCTCGTATGCGGCTGAAGGGTCGAGTACAGCCACAGCTTCAGCAATTGCTCTACGAAGACAATCCTGGATGCGGCTGTGCTCATTTGCGGAAGCCTTCAAGTCTTCCTTCGCCAATGCCCCCTTTGATGGTGCCACTCTTTTTGGGCCCAAAGTGAGAGACATTAACTCGGTGTGAGCAAGAAGGAAAGACTCTGTCTGCTGTCGGAGTCCATTTTTCCGTTCCATCTAGACCGTACCCCAAAGGGCAACGAGGCGGAAAAATGTGGTTCCGTAAAACTCAGGGATCTTTCCAGGCCACACAGAGTGACCCCCCCCTCCCCAGAGGCAGAGGGGGGGGCAGACATGGAAGACGTCGCCCCGGCGGCAGAGGGGGTCCACAGAACCAAGCCGACAGGGAATCCTATCCCTGGTAAGCCTTTCCAGCACTCCTGAATGGGGGCCCGAGTGTCCTGCTCTGGAGGCAGTCGGGGGTCGCTTGGCTTTATACCCACAGGCCTGGCTAACTCTCACCTCAGACTCCTGGGTAAAAAGCATTGTAACCAGAGGATACAAAATCCCCTTTATGTCAACTCCACCCCAACAAAGAAGGTTTCCAGATGTGCCACCCCATCTGCAAGGCCCAGCAGCAATAGAAATTTCAAAGCTGCTCAAAAAAAAGAGTCATTCAGCCAGTCCCGGCGGACCAAAAAGGATCCGGAACTTACTCCAGGTTCTTTTTAGTTCCAAAAAAGACATGGGACTGGAGACCCATTTTGGATCTCGGCAATCTCCATACCTTCGTGAAGAAGGAAAAGTTCCAGATGGTCACGCTTCAATCGATCCTTCCATTTTTGCAGAAGGACGACTGGATGTGCTCGATAGATCTCAAGGACGCATACTACCACATCAAGATGGCCAGGCCGTCCAGAGATCACCTGCGCTTCCGGCTGGGAACCAGTCATTTTCAATTTCGAGCCCTGCCCTTTGGGCTCGCCTCAGCCCCCAGGGTATTCACCAAATGCATGGCAGTGGTAGCGTCTCACTTGAGACGTCTAGGATTCCGGGTGTTTCCCTATCTGGATGACTGGCTCCTCACCGCCACCACTGAGTGTCACCTCATACAAGCCAGAGACTATGCAGTCAACCTTTGTTCCCACCTAGGGATTTCCATAAACTTCGAAAAATCTGCCTTACTGCCCTCACAGCATATTTCATTCATCGGAGCAAATCTAGATACACGCTTAACACTGGTAAAGCTCCCTCAAGTAAGGGCTTCATCCCTCAAGGAACAGGTTCTTCTTCTACTGCAATGCAGGAAAGCCCCAGCCAAATTGGTGTTGAAGGTTTTGGGACTCATGGCAGCGTCCCTGATTGCAGTTCCTATGGGGAGATTGCACATGAGGCTCCTCCAATGGCTGCTGTTCACGCAGTGGTCGTTCCAGCAGTTATACCCAACGCACGAGATTCTGATAACAGATTCTTGCAAGTGAGACCTCTCATGGTGGGTGTTCAGTCAGGATCTCACTATGGGTCGTCCATTTGTTCTACCGAATCCGACGGCCACGATAACCACGGACGCTTCTCTGATAGGGTGGGGGGGGTGGACTTTTTCAGGGAAGAACAGTCCAAGGGGAATGGTCCAACATGGAGTACAACCTGCACATAAATGTTCTGGAAATGAGGGCGGTGTTCTTGGCATTGCAACACTTTCAAACCCTCCTACCTCTAGGAACAGTAGCAGTTCAGGCAGACAACATGTCTGTAGTCTGGTACATAAACAAACAAGGGGGAACCAGATCTTACCCATTATGCAGAGAGGCCATGAGAATTTGGCAATGGGCAGAGTCCACGGGTCGCTTTCTGATAGCAACGCACATCCCGGCGTCCTCCAACGTCATTGCGGACAGGTTGAGCAGAGCCATCCTGTTACCTCATGAGTGGTCCCTCAAACTACAGGTAGCGTAAAGAATTTTCCGCAAATGGGGCCAGCCTTGCTGCGATCTATTCGCCTCCCCGATGAATACCAAATGCAGAAGTTATTTTGCCCTTCTACCCCCTCCAGGGGATGTCCCCAGGGACGCACTGATACACGATTGGCCCCCGGGTCTCCTATATGCATTTCCACCTCCCCCCTTGATTCCCAAATTTCTTCAGAAAGCCATGAACCTGGAAAGGACAATTATACTCATAGCCCCATTCTGGCCTCGACAGATATGGTTCCCCTTTTTTCGAGCCCATCAAACAGAGGAACCGTGGATCCTGGACCCAGTACCAGATCTACTGACACATTCGTCGGGAGTTCCTCACCCGTTTCTTCTATCCCTCAAACTGGCAGCTTGGCTGCTCCACTTCCCCGTCTAGCCAGGTCTGATATACTTTCTCCGGCAGTTCAACGCATTTTGGTTGCCTCTCATAAGGCTTCCACTACAAAACTCTACAGGAGTAAATGGAAACGCTTTGTGTACTGGGCATCTAGCCAACACTTGGACCCCCTGGTTGCTCATTTACATAAAGTTCTAGAATTTCTATCCATCCTTTTCCACGAAGGAGCCTCTACTTCCACACTAAGAGTACAGTTGGTGGCCATATACAACTTCCATGTTGGTGAGGACGGTTCTTCTATTATGTCCCACAGGCTTTGTAAGGCTTTTATGAAAGGTTCCTTACATCTTCGACCGCCCGTCAGAGACCCTTTATTCCCATGGAATTTAAATTTGTTATTGTAGCAACTAATGTTGCCACCCTTCGAACCAGCCTCTTCTTGCCTCCTGAAGTTTTTGTCGTGGAAGACTCTTTTTCTTGTAGCGGTTACTTCAGCTCAGAGAGTGTCAGAGCTGCAAGCACCATCAGTTAAACCACCTTACTTAATTTTCCACCCAGATAGAGTTTCCTTACGAACAAACCTGTCTTTTCTTCCTAAGGTATGTTCTGTCATAAATATTAATCAATCCATTGAACTCCCTACTTTCTTCAAAAACCATACCAGCAAGTTGGAATATATGCTGCACAAGTTAGATGTCCACAGACAGCTAAGATTTTATTTGGACAGGACTAAGGATTACAGAAAAACAGATCAACTTTTTGTTGCATTTGCAGACAATAAAAAGGGCATGGCAGTTACAAAACGTACGCTTTCTAAATGGCTTACTGATTGTATAGCTTTTATGTATTCTAAGTCTAATCAGGCCTTGCCCACCAAACCTAAGGGCCATTCTACTAGATCCGTTTTCACTTCCTTGGCTCATGCAGCTCGCCTGCCTTTGGACACGATTTGTGCAGCAGCCACGTGGTCTAAACCACATACTTTCATCGCTCATTATAGAGTTGACAAAGCCTCGAAAGACAGGACATCTTTTGGTTCCACTGTGCTCAGGAACGTTCTTCCATGAGTCACTCAGGCTGACGGAGCTAGGGACGCTACCCGTGTGTAAGAACAAAAGGCGAGATTGAAAACACTCACATAAAGAAGTTATGTTCTTACCATAACGTTCCATGTGGAGTGTTCATCTTGCCTTTGTTCTTACATTCCCCCCCTCCCTCCCTCACGTGTTTGGAAGAATGAGTAGGACTAGAGTCTGGTCCACATGTCTTTACCTTTTCCAGGTATATTGCCTCTTACCTCATGGGGTATATATTCGTTACCCTTTAGTTAATTTATCAGTGAGATAATGTCTCTGAATTTTTGTGGCAGTATGTAGCCTTAGCACCTCAGGTTTATTGTTGGTCTGGTTTGCTTGCAAACTAGATCTGAGTAATGGCAGGGAGGATTGTGGGATATAGCCTGGTCTCAAGCTTCTCTAAGATGCAGAGCTTTGCTATGCGGCCGACTCAGAGCCGAGGATCGGCTCCGAACCCGTGTGTAAGAACAAAGGCGAGATGAACACTCCACATGGAACGTTATGGTAAGAACATAACTTCTTTTTTTTGCCCAGACCATGACGTCCTTCGCTGTCGGTTTTGTGCCTTATTTACCGCCTGAACCATTGTTTGTCGGGCTCTTTGTCACTTAATTCTTTCGCTCTCTATCTCTGTATTCTGAAATGGCTTCGATAAGCCATTCAATTACCGATATTCCAAAAAAAGTAAAGATAAAGACCGAGACAGACCGCATAGGTCCAAAACTGCCGACAATGCTTCCATTAAGCTAGTCACCAGTCTGCCGGTACTCGGTGAGGCACTTTCACAGCCCCTCATGCCCCTACTGAGACCCATTCTGAGTCTGGTATGCCGTGAGTCTCTTCTTCCACTATGGAACTTGCGAATGTCTCTACCTTGGATGGGTCTGGTGCCGCTGAGCAGGCACCAGCTTCTGAGGTAGTTATTCCCTCAACCGATGTTCGACTCAAACAGACAACTTCTTTTTTAACCAAAACTACAGAGTTTCTTAGGCCCAGAGTACACACTACACCTAGAAAACTGACGACCAAAGTGCATGCACCTGCTCCCATGCCACAAAAACAAATGCTTAGAATGGCTGAAGACCTTATTGTGCTGATTTGGGGAAGTCAGCCTTCTCCTGCTAAGAGACAGAGTCCAGTCCCCTTCACCTTCTACAGACCAGGAGTCCGATGACTCTGAAATTTCAGAGTATGAAGACATGCCCTTATCTGCTTATGAGGATTCAGATGCAGGGGAATCCATTCCCTTTGCCTCCCCTCCAGAGGATTTTTCTTTTGGTGAAATCTTGCATACCTTACGAGAGCATTTCCACTGGGAATGCGAAGACTATCCTCAGTCCAAAAAGAGACTCAGAGAATTTCTAGAGTTGCCTCAACACAGGCCCTTAGCAATACCCCCTGTCATGGACGTTGTGGATAATGTTTTTATGGAATCCAGTCTTACTCCTGACATTTTACCTCCTGCCTCTAGGAAACCAGACAGATACTACAGACTACCTGACGCACAATTTTCTTTTCAAGAATCCTACTGCTGACCCAGAGATAATTTCCCAGGAGCCTAAAGGTATCAACGCTACTACAGCCAAGAATCCCACCCCTTAGGACAGGGATTCCAGAGCTTTGGACAGATGGAGTAGGAAGGTATATACCTCTGCAACTCTTGCTATTAGGGCATTGAATTGTCAGTTTCACATGCTGAAGTACCAGTAACATATTATGGAACCTATTAAACAAAAGTGGCAACATTTTCAGACTGTGGAGAAAGTAAAGAATTGCAAGAGCTTATGCACTCTGCAAGCCAAGTCAGCAACCATACTTTGCAGTGTAGCTTTGATGTCCTAGAAGCATCTTGCCGGGCAGCTGTCACTGGCTTTGTACTGAGAAGACATTGGCTGAAGGAGCAGACCTTGCCAGACCATGTCAAATCAAAGTTACTAGACGCTCCTTTGAATAAGGACTGTTTGTCTGGCACCAAAGCAGAAGTGGTTCTTAAAAAGATGGAAGAAAAAGCTAAGTCTATGCAGACTGTTAAAGAATTCTTACAAGTGCAATCCCCTAGATTCAGTAGGCATTGCCTTTCTAAACACTGGTCCTTTCCAGCCCCCTCCAGGCCTTCTCAAACCAGACCCAAGGGAAACAGGCCACCCAGACTACAGTCTCCGGGTATGCAGAGATCTAAGCAGTGGAGTGCCCCCACCCCCTACAGCAGGGAGTGGTAAGCCCCCTCCTTAAGGAAAAGGCTCACAATGACTTCTTTACTGCACTCCCCAGCCCTGCCCAATTGCTTGTGCCCCTAGGAGGAAAACTTGCCCTTCATGCAAAAAACTGGATATCTGTCACTCAGGACTAGTGGGTCCTCAACATTGTATCCCAGGGGTACGCAGTTTACTTCCATTCACTGTCAACTCCAAGTGTGTTCCCAGACCTTCCTCCAAACCAATGGGCAGAGGCTCAAAACCAAGTACTTTCCCTACTCCATATCAGAGCTACTCAGCCGGTTTTAGTAGAACAGAGGAGTTAAATATCCTACTCCTGACTCTTCCTGGTACCCAGGAAAGAGGACTCTTGGTACCCAGTCCTGGATCTTTTCATTCCCAACACCTTCCTGGTGGTACCAAAATTCAGAATGCTTACCCTGCAACAGCTCCTTCCTATGCTAGCCAAGGATGCCTGGTTAGTCACCCTAGACTTAAAGGAAGCCAATCAGCATATCCCCATAAGGTAATCATGCAGGAATTATCTACGTTTCAGGGCAGGGTCTATGCATTATCAGTTCTCTGCACTTCCCTTTGACTTATCTACTGCTCCCAGAGTATTCACAAAATGCCTGGCTCCAGCCATTGCATACTGCAGGCAGAGAAATATCGAAATTTACCCATGCTTGGACGACTGCCTGATTCAGGTGGACAGTCAGGAATTGCTGCTGCAGCACCTGACATTTGTGAAAAATCTTCTCACCTCCTTGGGGTACACCATCATCGAAAAGAAATCAAAACTGGTACCCAGTCAAAAGATTGTATTCCTGGGAGCAAGCTTGGACACAACTTCCCAGATGGCATTCCTCACCTCAGAAGAACAAGTCTATCTGACAGACTACTTCGAACAAATGGGCACCAGAACCCAGCTATCTGCAAGAAAAATACTGCAAGCTCAAGGGTTCATGGCCTCATGTATACTGCTGATTCCATATGCAAGACTACATATGAGGAAACTCCAATGGTACTTAAAAAGTCTTTGGTGCCAACATTCTCAGGACCTGGAAACAGTCATTCCTATCATACCCTGTCTAAAGACATTGTTCCTCTGGTGGGCAGAAGCATGAAACCACAACAAGAGACTGCCATTTACTCAACCCCAAGCTGCCTAGACCCTAACCACAGACGCATCAGACTATGCCTGTGGGGCACACATAGACAGAAAATATATTCAGGGCCACTGCAGCCCAAGTCAGATTCATCTGCATATCAACCAAAAAGAGATGCTAGCTGTACAGAATGCCCTGACAGCTTTCCGATCCCTAATCTTTTCAAGACAACTGCTAATAAAAACAGATAACACCACAGTTATGTGGTACGTCAACAAGCAGGGGGGAACCCATTTCTGCCCACTTTGCAGGCTAACCATGGCCCTGTGGAACACGGCTTTGGACTTTCAAGTCCATCTGCAAGCTCAATTCCTGCCAGGCAAACAAAACTTTCTGGCAGACGACTTAAGCAGAAATCTCCTAGACCCATATGAGTGGCAATTGGAGTACAGCACCTTCAACCTTCTGATTCAGAAATGGGGGACCCTAGAGGTGGATCTCTTTGCCTCCCCCTACAACCACCAGTTCAGCAAATTCTGCACCAGGAATCCTCACAGCAGAGCCTGGAAGGTGAATGCCCTATCTTTTCAGTGGGTAAATCTGTCAAGCTATGCTTTTCCCCCTCTGCCCCTCCTTTCAAGAGTATTACTCAAGATAAAGCAGGATAGACCAAGGACAATTCTGATTGCCCCTGACTGGCCACGCCAGCACTGGTACCCACTCATGGGCAGCCTGACATTGGTGCCACCCTGGCACCTACACTAGAATCCAACCCTCCTTTCTCAGCAGGAGGGACAGATTCTGCATCCATAACTGCAAACCCTAAGTCTTGCAGCCTGGCTTATTCCTTGAATTTTCCCACCCCCCAACCTTAAGCATACAGGTGTTGGACATCATTCTTGAAGCCAGAAGAACCCAGTACAAGAAAATTGTGCTGATAAGTGGAAAAGGTTCTGCTCATGGATTCAATCTAAAGGAGAGGACACAACACTGCCCTGTCTGCCTCTTATCCTGGATTACCTAGCAGATCTACTCCACAAAGGCCTGTCCTCCTCCTCCATTAAGATACATGCCTCAGCCATTTCTGCTCATTACAACACTGAGCCACCTCTCTTCTTGCACGCTCTTATCAAACAGTTCCTGAGAGGGGCAAACAACTTAAGGCCACCAGGGAGAGCACCCACTCCTGCTTGGGACCTTAACTTTGTACTGGATAAGCTCACACTTCTCCCCTTTGAATCTGTTGCATCAGTAGAGTTAAAATTCCTCTCTTGGAAAACGGCCTTGCTTCTAGCCATAACTTCAGCTAGAAGAGTGTCTGAGCTACAAGCACTCATGGCTGTGGAACCCTTCATTATTTTCCATGCTGACAGGGTTTTCCTCAGGACTAACCCTTCCTTTATGCCCAAAGTGGTGTCTAGTGTGGCTCTCAATCAGTCCATCCATTTGCCAACCTTCTTCCCCAATCCTCAAATAAAAGGGGAAAGGATCCTGCACTCCTTGGACGTGCACAGACGGCTCAGATTCTACCTTGATAGGACTTAGCCCTTCAAAAAATCTGACCAGTTACTAGTCAGCTTTGAAACAGGGGGAGAGGGCAAGGCCATTTCAAAACAAACCATTTCCAAATGGATAGCACACTGGATCCATTTCTGCTACAAACACCATGGAAAACCAACACCTGAGGGGGTCAGAACACATTCCACTAGGGCAATATCTGCCGCTACAGCATTTCTCAGAGGAGTCCCTACCAGGGATATCCTGGAGGCTGCTACCTGGAGTTCTGTACACACCTTCACCAAGCATTACCACCTGCCTTTCTTTTCCAAATCCAGGGCAGGATTTGCTACAGCAGTCCTGCAAGGCATACTAGCCAGCCCTAACTCTTCTTGACTGCCTCCACTCTTTTTCAGCTTTGGGAATCCACCCAAGTGTGATCACTACAACAGTGAAACATGAAGAACATAGTACAGTAGTGTACACTTAGCATAAATGTAGATGTTCGAGTGTATTCACTGTTGCAGTCCTGGTTTCCCTCCCTCCAGCCCCCTGGTTTTCTCTCTCTCTTTCTCCTATCTGTGGCTATTACTAACCCCTTCTGGGGTACTGGTATTTACTTTTTACTGGTGGTGTGTTCCCATCATAACCTAGCTCCCTATTTGGGGGGCTCCTGACATTTGGGGTAAGAAAAACTGATGTAATGACGTCTGCTGTCTGCTTTTATACCCCTGATGACCTGACGTCAGTCCTGGAGCGACAGCATCCAACACAAAAATACTAAGTCTCTGGTGTTCGGGCTGACTGAGGGCTATCTGCAGACAGATAGCCCAAGTGTCAAAAAAGCAAAAAGACACAGTCACACACAGCAGGCAACTTTAATCCAAAAAGTAGTAAGCGCTTTAACGGAAGCCTTCCGCTTCATCATAATAATAGTGAATGCAAAGAACATCGCATTTAAAAAGGTTCACTATATCAAATTAACCAATCAGCAGTTATGCTAGTAATTAGAGCCCTATTAACACTAAAAAGGCCATAGTTGCAATAAGAAACACAGAAAAGAGCAAAAATCAATAATAAAAAAAAAAAAAACAAAATCCAAGGCAATGAACGCAGCAGAGGATACGTAGTGTGAAGAAAACAATATTTTAATCCAACAACCGTAAAACTCTCTGAACAGCAATTACAAGCAGTCAACTTTTCCATAGTTGCAATACCTAATATAAAGCAGAAAATAACTACATTCATATCAAGTAGGTGAACATATATAACATTTAAATACATTATATGCAAGATGCTTTATAAATAACTATAGCATAAATATACATTTATGTAAAATCAGTGAATTATATCACAGTACAACCATTTATAAAATTAATTTCAATGCTTAAGGGCCCTGGCTTTAAGAAAGGGTTTAAGGGATACTTTATTATTAAGGCTTTGTGGCCTGTCAGCTTGAAAATTCAGTATCCATTCCTGTTCTGAGGCTTCAGTATTATTGCTCAGATTGCCCCCCCTCTTATTAATAGGGACCCCCTCAAGCACTAAAAACTTAAACCTTTGAGTAGGTCCCTCTTTCTGTATATGTACAGCTAACGCATTGCTCTGTTTCATATTCTTAGTGTCATGCATGTGCTCTAGAATCCTGTCTTTTAAATGTCAGTTAGTCTTGCCTATATAAAAGGCAAAACACTGTACAAAATAGCTAAAATAAACCACATTCTTGGTATAACAATCAGCATAAAAATTAGCTTCTATTGTAAACCCCTTCTGTGAGTGTATAAATTGTCTCCCAACATGTATACTAGAGCATGCTGTGCATCTCCTACATGTATAGGTGCCAAGTCTGTCCGACTGAATATATTTATGGAGCTTACAGCTTTAGAACAAAGTTGCCTTTTAAGAGATCTATTCTTGAAAGTAAAAGATGGTTATTCTCCCACTACTCCATTTAGTTCCTTCACACTAGAAAGAATGTCCCAATTATTCTTAACAATGTCACACACCACATGTATATTACTTGCATAGGTCAGTGGCAGTCGTAGTACTTCACTGTCTGACTCACTCCTCTCCATAGTACCATTAGCCCTAGCACTACAAGATCCCATCCCTTCACTACCTTCCTTGTTGTAGTACAGTTTACACCTACCATCCCTTTATTTCCAGGCTACATAAATCAGTATATCTATCTCATTCTCTGTATATCCTCTTTACATAAACTCATGTTTAAGGGACAATAGTGCTCCATGTAGTGTGTAATCATCATTATGTAAATGCATGCAGTGAAATATTTGACCTTTCAAAACATTTAATTTAGTATGCCTTGGATGCTTACTGCCGTTGTGTAAGACTTTATTTTTCCTAACAGTTTTTCTAAAAAGTGTAGCCGAAACCCGATTGGGGGCATCTCTAGTAATCTCCACATCAAGAAATTCAATTGCTCTATCAGAGTATTTATAAGTAAAGCTCTGATAACCAAAGTGTGATGACTGCAACAGTGAATACACTCGAACATCTACATTTATGGTAAGTGTACACAACTGTACTTTCCTCATTCACCACACAATAGTGTCTAGGGCATTGGATTGATTTGGGAAGCAGACTTATACTTCAGCGACCTTTGCCCTTAAAGCTCTGAAGTATTTAACCCATGTCCCCAGATTTCACAGAGACCTGACTAAGGAGATTTCAAAGTCTCTCTGGGGTATCCTGCCTATGGATGTTCAGAAGACAGTGAACTCCTAGCTTTCTACCCTCCAGTTTGATTCCAGTGTAGCCGTGTGACTGTTTTCTAACATAGCTGATGGATTAGAAATGCAGCAGGCACCAGCATTGTCATTTGTTGGCACACCTGGATGCATCTTTTGATTTTGCAGAAAACTTTAAGATGTCTTTCGTTAATGCCCCGTTCAATGGGTCCACCTTATTTGGAACTAAAGTGAAAGAAACACTGACTAGGAGTCAAGAGGATGGCAAGACTCTCAATGCAGTGAGAATCCACTTCTCCACTCCCTAGAGATGCTATTCTAGGAATCAGCAGACTAGACAGAAGTGTGGTTCAGAAAATCACAGATATCTTACCAAGATGCTCTTGGTAAGATACTGCCTCTTGGCAGAGGAGGAGATAACCATAACGGACGTTGTCCTCGAAGCAGAGGCAGATCTCATAACCAGGGCTTTTGTGACCCCTTTACCACAAGCCCTTTCACTGCCCTTGAAGGGCTGCCCGGCTGCTGCACTCAGGAGGCAGTCGTGGGAGGGGGGAGGCACTTTTCTCTGCACCCATAAGCCTTGCAAAACATAACCATAGAATGTCCTTCTATTCATATGCTGCTGTATTCATGACATCAGGGAGTTTGCTCCTGTGAACTCTCGCATGTCTGACCATTATACAGAAGTTTAATGCTACCGCTAGGGTGCTTGTGACTTCCTGCACCTCTTCCCTGACGTCAGTTGTAAAGGGACGTCTGGTATAAAGTGGACATCAGCATGCATATTCCACAGAACTTTTCTGTGGCCTGTGTGACTACCAGCTCAGGTCATCGCTTTATCGGAAGTGTTTTTCTACATCCGACTCCAGATATGTACCCCATAGGGGTTTTCTAATATTTTCTTGCTACTGCTGTGGGTTTCATGTCAGGTAGGAAGGGCAAGTGTACGTGTGGAAGGCAAATTCCACATAAAGATTCGCATGAGCTCTGTATTTTCTGCCTAAGTCGAGAACACGACCATACTAAGTGTTGTATCTGTAAGGGCTTTGTCCCTAAAACCCTTAGAAGCTGTCTAGCCGCTTTGAATCTTTACCTTGAGAACCATAGAGTTAAATGCCTTACCGCTCATATGGACCTGACGTCGGAACCTTGGAAGAGCCCACAGTCAAGAAGGCCAAAAAGAGCAGGCCTGAAGCGACTGATGCACCCTCCACTCCAGCCGTACCTCTCAAGGCCAGTGAAAGCCAGGAGTCCGAGATGGAGTCCTCGGTGCTTCCTTCAGCAGAAATCCCAGTGGAAACTATAACATTACCCGAGGTCATGTCCCTGAGGGAAATTCAGGGGTCTGTCGTCCACCAAGTGGGAACCTAGGCTCTCTATTTCCTAGGGACCGTGTGGGGTTTTCCCATATTATAGTCCACGAGGACATAGAATCATATGTCATGGAGTGCAGGCCGGCGTCAGGCCCTCTTGCCCTGCACATTTTTTCTCAACCATCTCCGCCAGACTCTCATAGGAAGAGAAAACAGAAATCTAAATATGTTTCCCAACAGCAGCCTTCTCCGAGCATCGAACAGCCACCAGATTGGCAGGGCTTTACCCAAGGCCTGCTCAACATCTTCATGGCCTTATGTCAGGGCCCAACCCTTACGGCCTTTACTCCCAAGGGGATAATCTCTGATGACCCCTCTGCTGGTGAGGATTCCTCAGAGGATGAGGGTGAATCTCTCACTTACTCTTCACAAATAGCTTCTCCCCTGGGATATGCCTCCCAGAGGAGTCCAATGGCACAGATTCCCCAGGCGAGGATCTCACCTTTGGTGAGACCATCACTGAGATATAAGATTTCTTTAAATGGGATAGCAGCCAAGTCACTAGGACTCAAAGAAGATATTACGAGTTACTCCAGTTGGAGGCTCCTAGCCCTTCTGTTGTGCCCCCTGTACACCCTGCCTTTCTGGATGATGTTCATCGTGTTACACTGCTGCAGTCATTACACTTGTTATCCTGCCATCAGGCGGTCCCGCAGTCAGCCAGAGTTCCAAAGTCTTGGTCCGGCGTCGGTTGCTGTCGCTTCTTCCCTAATGTCAAGTGCGCCAGGGGGTGTATAAGATGCATCCGACGTTATTTTCTTCAGTCTTTCTTGCCGCATGGTGCCCGAAGCAGAAGCAGTTCGCAAGTGCCGGTCGGCCGACTCCTGAGATTTTCGAAGTCGAATTTCAGATCCGAAGTCTTCAATAAAGCCAAGTACCCTGTTGGAGAAACTTTTTTTCTTGCCTCAGACCGATGTCAGAAAAAGTTAGTAATTTGTATTTCTTGTGGGAAGCAAATACCTTATAAGGACTTCCACTCTGACTGTATTCCATGCCTAGGCCCTGATCACGACGTCACTAGTTGTCAGTTCTGTGCTAGATTTAACAAATGCACTATAAAAAGACGTTTTGATTTTGCTTTGCACTACTTTGGCCGAAGGTTCAATTATACTCTGCCGTCGGATCAACCGACGACCGCAATACCAAAAAAACCCCAAAAACAAACAAAAAAAAAAAACACAAGGACAAGGATAAAGACAGGCATCCGAGGTCCAAAACCGACGACGAAACCTCTTCTAGGCCAGTCGTCAGTTCTCAGTGAGGCGCTTTCACAGCCCCTGACACCCGCTACCTCAGAGCCACAGGCCGCTTCCGACTCCCATGTGGGGACAACCAGGCCTCTGGAAACTCAAGGTATTGGCCTATGGAAACTAACCCCTTAAATGGGTCCGGAGCCGCTGAGCAGGCATCTGCTTCTGAGGGTGTTTTTAGACCTTCACAACTTACCATTAAAACAACAGCCAAGACAAAAGTACCATTAAAGACAAAAAAACAAGTACAGCATTCTCCTGGACAGTCCTCCATGCCTAAGAAACAGATGCTCAAAATGGCCGAATACCTCATTTCTCTAATCAGGGGTTCCCATCCCCTCCTGAGAAAAGGCCCAGGCAGGATGCAGACTAATGATTCCTCTGATCAGGTTTCTATTTCCCCTGATTCCTCTTCAGACCAGGGATACTCTCTACCCACCTATGAGGACTCTGATGCTGAAGAATCTATCCCTTCAGCCTCTCCTCCTAAGGATTACTCTTTTGGGGAAACTTTACATACCATGAGGGAGCATTTCCATTGGGAAAGTTAGGATTACTCAGAATCCAAGAAAAGGCTCAGGGATTTTCTTTTATTGCCTCAGCACAGGCCCCTGGCTAATTCCGCCTGTGCTAGATATTGTGGATTATGTGTTCTCTGAATCCAGCTTATCTCCTGATTCTTTGCCCCCTGCACCAGCCAAGCCCGATAGGTATTGTAGAGTCCCTGACTCTCACAAGTTTCTTTATAAAAACCTTTCTGCTGATCCAGAAACTATTTCCCAGGTTCCAAAAGGGGTTAAGGTTTCCATTGCAAAAAATCCAGTACCCTCTGACAGAGATTCCAGAGCTTTGGATAGATGGGGGAAGAAAATATACACTTCTGCAACTTTAACAGTAAGAGCTTTAAATTGCCAGTTTCACATGCTTAAGTACCAACAATATTTAATGGCTCAGTTAAAACAGAAAATGCTTGCAAGCTCAGAAGCTCCTGATTGTAAAGAAATGCAGGATTTATTGCACGCAGTTGAACAGGTGGGAAAACATACTCTGCAATGTGGTTTTGATTCTTTAGAGGCCTCTTGTAGAGCCGCAGTTACAGGTTCTGTGATTCGAAGACATGCTTGGTTAAAAGAACAGAGTTTACCTGATCATGTTAAGGCAAAATTATTGGATGCTCCTTTACAGCATGATACCTTGTTTGGTGTTAAGGCAGAAGAAGTGTTAAAGAAAATGGAGGGTAAAGCTAAATCTATGCAAACAGTCAAGGATTTCTTACAGGTACAGCCACCTCGTTTTAGCAGAAATTGGCCAACAAAGAATTGGTCCTTTCCAGTGTCAGACTGGCCACAGAGAGGCAGATACAGATGCCCAAGAGGCAGATCTCAACCCCAAGACTCAGACAACGACAGTGGGGCACCTCAAGCCCAAAAGGAGGTGAGGACAAGTCTCAACCTTACAGAAAACAGTCACAATGACTTTCCCCTTCGTACGCCAAGCACTTCCCTTTTGGAAGCCGCCTTAGGGGGAAAACTAGCACTTTTTTCTCAAAACTGGCAAACAATCACGCAAGACAAATGGGTTCTGAATATTGTGTCTCGAGGTTACAGGTTCCACTTTCATACTTTACCAAGGCTAAAAGGAATGCCAGACCTGCCACCAAATCAATGGGCAGAGGCACAAAAACAAATTTCAGCCCTCATGGACTTGAGAGCTATTCAGAAAGTACCACGGCAGGAACAAGGACAAGGATTTTACTCAAGACTCTTCCTGGTCCCCAGAAAGGACAAGGCCTGGAGGCCCATACTGGACCTTTCAATTCTAAATACTTACCTGGATATTCCGAAATTCAAAAGTTGACATTACAGCGGCTTCTACCCATGCTGGGCAAGAAGGCTTGGCTTGTTACGCTGGACCTCAAAGAGGCATACGTGCATGTCCCTGTCAGACAAAATTGCAGAAGATACCTCAGATTCAAAGCTGGTACAATGCACTACCAATTCTCTGCACTGCACTTTGGCTTATCTACTGCGCCCAGGGTCTTCACAAAGTGCCTGGCACCAGTAATTGCATTTTGCAGACAAAAAGGAATTCAAATATATCCATACCTGGACGACTGCCTCATTCAAGCAGAGACAAAGAACATTCTTCGACAACATCTGGCGTTTGTAAAAAGGTTGTTAATTTCTCTAGGGTACACAGTAAATGAAAACAAGTCAAAACTAGTGCCCTCACAACAGATTATATTCCTGGGTGCCAGCTTAAATACAACGGCCCAGATGGCTTACCTCATGCCAGACAAACAAGTTCAACTAACTCAATATTTTCAATTACTGGCAAAAAAGTCCCATCTCCCTGCAAGAAAAATTCTGCAGGCCCTGGGATTCATGGCATCCTGCATACTACTAATACCATATGCCAGACTGCATATGAGGAAATTACAATGGTACCTAAAAAGTGTTTGGACTCAAACTCTCACAGTTTAGAAGCAGTAATATCAATGATTCCCTGCCTACAACAGGAATTTCGATGGTGGGCACATGCATGTCACCTAAACAAGGGTCAGCCTTTCACCCTACCCACAGCCAGGCAGACTCTAACAACAGATGCTTCGGATTATGCCTGGGGAGCACACATGGCAGGAAAATGCATTCAGGGCAAGTGGACCACAGACCAGATGCATCTTCACATCAATCAAAAAGAGATGTTGGCTGTTCAAAATGCCCTAACAGCTTTTAAGGACCTTCTGCATCCAGGACAATTACTATTAAAGACAGACAACACCACAGTAATGTGGTACATAAACAAGCAAGGGGGCACTCATTCTTATCTCCTGTGCAGGCAAGCCATGACCTTGTGGAATACAGCTCTAACGTATCAAGTTCACTTGCAAGCACAATTCCTCCCAGGAAAGAAAAATACTCTGGCAGACTATCTAAGCAGAATTATCATGGACCCTCACAAATGGAAATTGAATCCACAAATATTCATCATGGTAACGCAAAAATGGGAATGCCCAAACATAGATCTTTTTGCCTCCCCACTGAATTGCCAACTACAAAAATTCTGCACAAGGACTTATCACAAACAAGCATGGAAAGTGGATGCTCTTTTGTTCAGCTGGAAAAACGTAAAAGTTTATGCCTTCCCACCACTGCCTCTTCTTTCAAAGGTACTCCTAAAAGCCAGACAAGAAAAACCACAGGTGATCCTGATTGCTCCACACTGGCCACGCCAGCACTGGTACCCTATCTTAAGGAACTTAGCTCAAGGCCCACCATGGATTTTGCCTCAAATTCCACACCTTCTGACTCAACAAAACAATCAGATCCTGCACGGTCAGCTCAAAACTCTAAACCTGGCTGCATGGCAGATTCATTAGTCCAACAGGCAACACCTCTCTCTAAAGCTGTTATGGATGTCATTTTGGAGGCCAGGAGGCCTAGCACCAGGAAAGCTTACTCAGAAAAATGGAAGAGATTCTGCGCCTGGAACCAGGCTCAGAGCCTTGACCCTCTTGTTCCAAACATTCCTCAGATTTTACAATACTTAACTGAGATGCTGGACAGAAGCCTATCCTTCTCATCAATTAAGATACACGCCTCTGCCATTTCAGCACATTACAACACGGATCCTCCTTTATTCTCTCATCCCTTGCTAAAGCCGTACCTCAGAGGGGCTAAAAACATAAGACTGCCCCGGAGAGCACCAACACCAACTTGGGACCTCAATTTCGTTTTGGAAAAACTAACCCTGCCACCTTTTGGGCCAGCCAATATAGCCGATCTAAAATTTTTATCATGGAAAACAGCTCTGCTCCTGGCAGTAACTTCAGCACGAAGAGTCTCAGAGGTACAGGCATTAATGGCAGTGGAACCTTTTATAATTTTCTCATCAGGACAGGGTTTCTTTAAGGACAAACCCTACCTTATGCCAAAGGTGGTATCTAGTGTGGCTCTTAACCAAACCATCCATTTGCCAACCTTTTATCCAAGCCCCCAGAATAAAGGGGAGAAACTTCTGCATTCTTTGGACATACACAGGCAGCTACGCTTCTACTTGGACAAAACAAAAGCTTTCAGGAAAACTGAGCAACTGTTTGTAGCATATGCTGCAGGATCACAGGGCAAGGCTATCTCTAAGCAGACTATATCCAAATGGATAGGACACTGTATTCGTTACTGCTACACAAAGCATGGAAAATCAGTCCCAAATAACATTAGGCTACATTCCACCAGGGCAACAGCCACTTCAACCACCTTTCTCAGAGAAGTACCTACCAAGGAAATTTTGGAGGCTGCAACTTGGAGTTCAGTGCACACCTTTACCAGGCATTACCACCTGCCTCTTTACTCTAAATCCAGAGCAGGATTTGCCACTGCAGTTCTGCAGGGCCTCATAGCCAATCCTAACTCTTTATAGTCCAGCCAACCAACCATAGCTTTGGGATTCTACCCAAGTGTAATGACTGCAGCAGTGTAACACGATGAACGTAGTACAGTTTTGTACCTACCATAAATGTAGATGTTCGAGTGTTCACACTGCTGCAGTCCAGGTACCCTCCCCCCATCCCCTCTGAACTAGCTGGACTTATCTATACCTTTCTATCCTGTACAACCTTTGTGGTGTATTTGCTTGTAACTGAAAGTACTGCTTTTATTTTATATGTATAATTTTTATTAGCAATATGTATTGCCTACCTACTTGGGGGCACCTGACATCTGGGGCAAGAAAAACTGAAGAAAATGGTGTCGGATGCATCTTGTATACCCCTGGCACACTGACATCCGGGAAGAAGTGACAGCAACCGACGCCGGACCAAGACTTTGGAACTCTGGCCTACTGCGGGACTGCCTGATGGCAGGATAACCCAAGTGTAATGACTGCAGCAGTGTGAACACTCAAACATCTACATTTATGGTAGGTACAAAACTGTACTTTTTCATGGCTGCTTCTAAAAAAACCTGACTCACAGCCCCCAGCACCCAAGCATCCAGACAGATTCTACAAGGTGCCTGAGGCAGCAACCTTTCTTTACAAGGCTCCTGCTGCAGATCCGGCAGTCATTTCTTTGACCATGGACAAGACTTCAAAGTTGCTCCCTTCTACTTGTCTTCTGCCCTCAGATAAAGAGAGCAGGATGATGGAACGCCTGGGAAGGAAGGTTTACACTTCTGCCACCCTGGTGGTTAGAGCTACCAATTACTAGACGCGTATGGCTAAATATACCCTGGCCCTCATGGCAGATGTAGCTAAGCAATTGGAAGAAATCCCAGATTCTCCTGCTAAGGCTAAGATCTCTTCCCTCCTTAGCTCTTGCTCCCAGGTCACTAAACATTCTATCAAGTGCAATTATGATAGTGTAGAAGTCTCAGCTAGGGCTGCTACCTCAGCCTCTTTCATCAGGAGGTACTCATGGGTGAGACTGCAACCTCTTGCTGATGATATCTAATCCAAACTCCTGTATGCGCCTTTGGACAACAGTCTCCTGTTTGGTGCAGCAGCTAGTGAGCTTTTCAAAGCCCTGCAAACCAATGGTAAGGAACTGCAGGAACTCAGACATATCTTTGTTTCTGCAGTACCTCGTTTTCAGGGGAATTACCTTACGAAAACCTCTTTCGTGAGAACTTCTGGCAAGAGACCTCAGGCAAAACCCAGAAAGGAATATAGGAAATAGGCCCCTCTCAGGCCTGCCCCTGTCACCCCTCCCTCTAAACAGGCCTTTCAGGGAAAACCTGGTAGTCTGTGACTACCAGGCTCCTCCATCCAACATCCCTCTATCCATGCGCTTATCCTTCTCCCTCCTCACTTGGAAGCAGGTTACCCAGGACTCATGGGTCCTCTAGTAATAAAACCGGGATGCTTCAAGTCTTGGGAGGCCAGTCCCACCCCAAAAGGCATTCCTCAACCACCCTGAGACAAAGTATCTCTCTTCCTCCAGTCCCGCAGGAACCCCTTGCTCAAGGAATCATTCAGGAGGTTCCCACCTTGGCAAGAGGAAGAGGATTTATTCAAGAATCTTTCTGGTCCCCAGAAAGGAAGGCCCCTGGAGACCTATCCTGGACCTCTCCCACCTCAACACCTTCCTCAGAGTCCCCACCTCCAGGATGCTCTGTCTCCTACCTCCTACTCCCGATTCTTCCTCAGGCCTTTTAGTGTCTTTGGACATAAAAGATGCCTATTTACACATACCCATTCACGCACTCTTCAGGAAGTACCTCCGCTTCTCTTGTGGACTCTGTGCTTTGCCCTTTGGGCTTTCTACAGTACCATGGGGTATTTACCAAATATTTGGCCTCAGTGGTGTTCCTCGGGTGTCGAATTCTGGCCAGGAAAATGATTGATTGCCTACCTCCAGACAGGATTGTGATGCTCGTGATCTTATTTTGAGAGGATTCTTCCCTCAAAGCCATTTCAGCCAGGGAATTCCTCAGGATCCTAGAGTTCATGGCCTGAACTATCCCTATGGTCCCCCTGGTGAGGCTCCACATGAGGAAGTTCCAGTGGTATCCAAGTTCAGTCTGGAAGCAACACTTGGATCCACTGGAATTAATGCTTCCCATGCTGCTGTGCCTGACCAGAGAACTGAAATGGTGGATCTCCCAGATCCTGAAGAATCATGGGCTGCCCCTGCAACCCATACCTCCCAACCAGGATCTTTTCACAGGTGCCTCAGACACCTGCTGGAGTGCAACCCTAGGAACCTGGAGAGTGAGCAACACATGGACCCACTCCCAACAGAAAGAGCACATCAATACCAAGGAAATGACAGCCCTGATTTTGGCCTTAGAAATTTTCCAGG
The DNA here is from genome assembly GCF_019279795.1 of Protopterus annectens. Lineage (NCBI taxonomy): Eukaryota > Metazoa > Chordata > Ceratodontiformes > Protopteridae > Protopterus > Protopterus annectens. The sequence continues at coordinate 1,013,197,304 of NC_056741.1, read as the reverse complement.
ATAATTTTCTACCAGGCACTCTGAGGTGATACACAGATAATACACCGGTGCTGTGGTACATCAACAAACAGGAGGTGGGGTGGCAAAGTCCTACCTCCTGTGCTGACTAGCACTGCAGGCTTGGGAAATCATAATGGGGAAGCAGATCCTCTCCAAGCAGTTTACATCCCCTCTGCAGAAAATGTGATGGCAGATTCTCTGAGCCAGACCATGACCATGTCTCACGAATGGATGCTGAACAGGGGCATGTTTCCGGACCAGGTCCATCGATGTGGTATTCCAGATGTGGGATCTGTTCGCCTTCCCATGAACAGACAGCTCCTGACCTTCTGCTCCTGGGTACCTCACCCAGAGTCTTGGAAGGTGCATGCTCTCTCAATTTCCTGGAAGGGATGTATGCCTCTGCATTCCCCCCTTCCCTCTTATACAAAGAGTCTTGCTGAAAATTCAGAAGGAACAGCATCAAATTTTTCTGGTGGCTCCCTACTGGCCAAGGCAGCATTGGCTTTCTCTTCTATTCCAACTAGCCAAGGCCAATCACCACAAGTTACCCCACTCAGATAGACCAACTCACACAGGACAAGGGAACACTCCTACACCCTCAACTGTCCCCTTTGAACCTCACACTGTGGGTGATAAGGTGCTGATTCCCTTCAGACACCTATACTCAGAGGACATGATCCAGGTTCTGCAGGAGGCCAGAAAACCAAATACTAGAAAAATCCTACCTATCAAAATGGAAGAGATTTTCATTGTGGTGTCTAAAAAAATAACCAACTACTGAGAGTAGAGCCTCCAGTGGTCTTGGCTTATCTGTGTGACGTTATGAAGTCTGGATCATCTTATTCCTCCATTAAAATGCATCTATCTGTCATCTCTGCCTTTAGTACCTCCTTTATCTTCCAGATTAGAAGTCAAACTTTTTATGAGAGGAGCACTACATCTGAGACCCCCAAGGAACCCCCCACCCCCTGGAACCTTAACTTTGTTCTAGAGAAATTGACACTCCCACCTTTCGAACCAGCCAAAGACAGCTCCCTCCAACACTGCACTTGGATGACTATCCTCCTGGTCGCCATCACATCAGCCAGAAGAGTCTCGGAACTCCAGGCCTTTATGGCAGACCCCCCTTCACTGTCTTCCACAAGGACAGGGTATGCTTGTGCACTAACCCCTCCTTCATGCTCAAAGCGGTCAATGAACTGTCCTTAAATCAAACCATAAATTTGCCGACCTTTTTCCTCTCCCAGAACAAGGCAGAGAGTATACTTCATTCCCTAGATGATCATAGACAGCTCAGATATTACTTAGCCAAAACCAAATCCCTTCGCAAATCTGACGGGTCCTACCACCCAAGACCCCTGAGTCAACCTATTTCCAAGCAAACCATATCCTCTTGGATATCTAAAACTATTTCATGCTGTTACACTACTCATGGTAAGTCCCTCTCAGGGTTCACTCTAACAGAGCAGTGTCCGCCTCTGGAGCTTTTCTTAAAGGACTAGATACGGCTGCTATTCTTGAAGAAGCTACATGGTCCTCTGTTCACACTTTCACTAGGCATTACAAGTTGGACTTGGTTTCTTGGGCCAGGGCAGGATTTGCCAGAGCCATGCTCAATGGGTTGGCAGAAAGTGCTTCTGGTCCACCTTCCTTCCACAGGACAGGAGCTTTTGCACTCTCTCTGATATCATAAGTACAACAGCATATGAATAAAAAGACATAGTATTGTTGTGTAAGAACTTACCATAACCTTAGATGACCTTCTCTTCTATATGCTGCTGTATAGTTTCCCACCCAACCTTCCCCCCACACTTGCTTGACTCCTGGAGCATCCACTCACTGGTCGCCGACTCCGGCGGCATTCAGTTTGGGGAATATGCGTGCTGACATCCGCTTTATACCTGACGTCAGAGAAGAGGTGCAGGATGTCGTGCGCACCCTACCGGTAGCATTAAACTTTTGTATAACGGCCAGACATGCGAGAGTTCATAGGAGCAAACTCCTTGCTGTCATGAATACAGCAGCTTATAGAAGAGAAGGACATCTAAGGTTATGGTAAGTTCTTACACAACAATACTTTCCTGGTTCTAAACATAATTTCTAGACACTACTTCATACCATTTTCCCTTCCTCCTGTCAAGAAGTTGTTCCCGATGTCCTACTTTTATGCAGACCCCCAAAATAAAGGGGAAAAGATTTTGCACACTTTAGATGTACACAGGCAATTGCGTTATTATTTAAGCAGGACTAAGGATTTTAGGCAGTCTCAGCAGTTGTTTGTTTCTTTTGCTTTGAGTTCGCAGGGCAAGCCTGTGTCAAAACAAACTATTTCTAGGTGGATTGGCTTTTGCATTGCATTTTGTTATTCCCATCATGGCAAGGAGATTCCAGCTGGGATTAGGCCTCATTCCACTAGGGCTACTGCCACTTCAACAGCATTTCTAAGGGGGGTGGCAACTAAGGATATTTTGGAAGCAGCTACTTGGAGTTCAGTGCATACTTTCTCTAAGCATTATCACCTTCCTATCTATTCTAAGTCTAGGGCTGGTTTTGCCACAGCTGTTTTGCAAGGCATGTTGTCAGCTCCTGCTTCTTTATGATTTGCCAGCCTCCCTTAACTCTGCTTTGGGATTCTACCCAATAGTAGGACTGCAGCAATGGGGAACGAAGAACATAGTACAGTTTTGTACCTACCATAAATGTAGATGTTCGAGGATCCCCATTGCTGCAGTCCAATTTACCCTCCCTCCTTCCCTCTGAGTTTAGGGTGGTTGTGTAGGTGAGGTTACATGCTGATATTTTGTATATTTTCTTGTATATATTGTACATATTTTTGGTGCAGGTATTTTGGGCCTTGTCTTTTTAGGGTCTTCTGACATCTGGGGCAAGAAAAGACTGAGGATATGACGTCGGTCATGCGCATTAGTACCCTGACGCACTGGACGCCAGTCTAATGCGCCCTGACCGACGTCAGCCATATACTCTGGTATTCGGGCCGACTGGACAGCGGACTACACCCAATAGTAAGGACTGCAGCAATGGGGATCCTCGAACATCTACATTTATGGTAGGTACAAAACTGTACTTTCTGCAGGGCCTCATAGCCAATCCTAACTCTTTATAGTCCAGCCAACCAACCATAGCTTTGGGATTCTACCCAAGTGTAATGACTGCAGCAGTGTAACACGATGAACGTAGTACAGTTTTGTACCTACCATAAATGTAGATGTTCGAGTGTTCACACTGCTGCAGTCCAGGTACCCTCCCCCCATCCCCTCTGAACTAGCTGGACTTATCTATACCTTTCTATCCTGTACAACCTTTGTGGTGTATTTGCTTGTAACTGAAAGTACTGCTTTTATTTTATATGTATAATTTTTATTAGCAATATGTATTGCCTACCTACTTGGGGGCACCTGACATCTGGGGCAAGAAAAACTGAAGAAAATGGTGTCGGATGCATCTTGTATACCCCTGGCACACTGACATCCGGGAAGAAGTGACAGCAACCACGGACCAAGACTTTGGAACTCTGGCCTACTGCGGGACTGCCTGATGGCAGGATAACCCAAGTGTAATGACTGCAGCAGTGTGAACACTCAAACATCTACATTTATGGTAGGTACAAAACTGTACTTTTTCATGGCTGCTTCTAAAAACCTGACTCACAGCCCCCAGCACCCAAGCATCCAGACAGATTCTACAGGTGCCTGAGGCAGCAACCTTTCTTTACAAGGCTCCTGCTGCAGATCCGCAGTCATTTCTTTGACCATGGACAAGACTTCAAAGTTGCTCCCTTCTACTTGTCTTCTGCCCTCAGATAAAGAGAGCAGGATGATGGAACGCCTGGGAAGGAAGGTTTACACTTCTGCCACCCTGGTGGTTAGAGCTACCAATTACTAGCCAGATGGCTAAATATACCCTGGCCCTCATGGCAGATGTAGCTAAGCAATTGGAAGAAATCCCAGATTCTCCTGCTAAGGCTAAGATCTCTTCCCTCCTTAGCTCTTGCTCCCAGGTCACTAAACATTCTATCAAGTGCAATTATGATAGTGTAGAAGTCTCAGCTAGGGCTGCTACCTCAGCCTCTTTCATCAGGAGGTACTCATGGGTGAGACTGCAACCTCTTGCTGATGATATCTAATCCAAACTCCTGTATGCGCCTTTGGACAACAGTCTCCTGTTTGGTGCAGCAGCTAGTGAGCTTTTCAAAGCCCTGCAAACCAATGGTAAGGAACTGCAGGAACTCAGACATATCTTTGTTTCTGCAGTACCTCGTTTTCAGGGGAATTACCTTACGAAAACCTCTTTCGTGAGAACTTCTGGCAAGAGACCTCAGGCAAAACCCAGAAAGGAATATAGGAAATAGGCCCCTCTCAGGCCTGCCCCTGTCACCCCTCCCTCTAAACAGTCCTTTCAGGGAAAACCTGGTAGTCTGTGACTACCAGGCTCCTCCATCCAACATCCCTCTATCCATGCGCTTATCCTTCTCCCTCCTCACTTGGAAGCAGGTTACCCAGGACTCATGGGTCCTCTAGTAATAAAACCGGGATGCTTCAAGTCTTGGGAGGCCAGTCCCACCCCAAAAGGCATTCCTCAACCACCCTGAGACAAAGTATCTCTCTTCCCTCCAGTCCCGCAGGAACCCCTTGCTCAAGGAATCATTCAGGAGGTTCCCACCTTGGCAAGAGGAAGAGGATTTATTCAAGAATCTTTCTGGTCCCCAGAAAGGAAGGCCCCTGGAGACCTATCCTGGACCTCTCCCACCTCAACACCTTCCTCAGAGTCCCCACCTCCAGGATGCTCTGTCTCCCTACCCTCCTACTCCCGATTCTTCCTCAGGCCTTTTTAGTGTCTTTGGACATAAAAGATGCCTATTTACACATACCCATTCACGCACTCTTCAGGAAGTACCTCCGCTTCTCTTGTGGACTCTGTGCTTTGCCCTTTGGGCTTTCTACAGTACCATGGGGTATTTACCAAATATTTGGCCTCAGTGGTGTTCCTCGGGTGTCGAATTCTGGCCAGGAAAATGATTGATTGCCTACCTCCAGACAGGATTGTGATGCTCGCATCTTATTTTGAGAGGATTCTTCCCCTCAAAGCCATTTCAGCCAGGGAATTCCTCAGGATCCTAGAGTTCATGGCCTGAACTATCCCTATGGTCCCCCTGGTGAGGCTCCACATGAGGAAGTTCCAGTGGTATCCAAGTTCAGTCTGGAAGCAACACTTGGATCCACTGGAATTAATGCTTCCCATGCTGCTGTGCCTGACCAGAGAACTGAAATGGTGGATCTCCCAGATCCTGAAGAATCATGGGCTGCCCCTGCAACCCATACCTCCCAACCAGGATCTTTTCACAGGTGCCTCAGACACCTGCTGGAGTGCAACCCTAGGAACCTGGAGAGTGAGCAACACATGGACCCACTCCCAACAGAAAGAGCACATCAATACCAAGGAAATGACAGCCCTGATTTTGGCCTTAGAAATTTTCCAGGATAATTTTCTACCAGGCACTCTGAGGTGATACACAGATAATACACCGGTGCTGTGGTACATCAACAAACAGGAGGTGGGGTGGCAAAGTCCTACCTCCTGTGCTGACTAGCACTGCAGGCTTGGGAAATCATAATGGGGAAGCAGATCCTCTCCAAGCAGTTTACATCCCCTCTGCAGAAAATGTGATGGCAGATTCTCTGAGCCAGACCATGACCATGTCTCACGAATGGATGCTGAACAGGGGCATGTTTCCGGACCAGGTCCATCGATGTGGTATTCCAGATGTGGATCTGTTCGCCTTCCCATGAACAGACAGCTCCTGACCTTCTGCTCCTGGGTACCTCACCCAGAGTCTTGGAAGGTGGATGCTCTCTCAATTTCCTGGAAGGGGATGTATGCCTCTGCATTCCCCCCTTCCCTCTTATACAAAGAGTCTTGCTGAAAATTCAGAAGGAACAGCATCAAATTTTTCTGGTGGCTCCCTACTGGCCAAGGCAGCATTGGCTTTCTCTTCTATTCCAACTAGCCAAGGCCAATCACCACAAGTTACCCCACCAGATAGACCAACTCACACAGGACAAGGGAACACTCCTACACCCTCAACTGTCCCCTTTGAACCTCACACTGTGGGTGATAAGGTGCTGATTCCCTTCAGACACCTATACTCAGAGGACATGATCCAGGTTCTGCAGGAGGCCAGAAAACCAAATACTAGAAAAATCCTACCTATCAAAATGGAAGAGATTTTCATTGTGGTGTCTAAAAAAATAACCAACTACTGAGAGTAGAGCCTCCAGTGGTCTTGGCTTATCTGTGTGACGTTATGAAGTCTGGATCATCTTATTCCTCCATTAAAATGCATCTATCTGTCATCTCTGCCTTTAGTACCTCCTTTATCTTCCAGATTAGAAGTCAAACTTTTTATGAGAGGAGCACTACATCTGAGACCCCCAAGGAACCCCCCCACCCCCTGGAACCTTAACTTTGTTCTAGAGAAATTGACACTCCCACCTTTCGAACCAGCCAAAGACAGCTCCCTCCAACACTGCACTTGGATGACTATCCTCCTGGTCGCCATCACATCAGCCAGAAGAGTCTCGGAACTCCAGGTCTTTATGGCAGACCCCCCTTCACAGTCTTCCACAAGGACAGGGTATGCTTGTGCACTAACCCCTCCTTCATGCTCAAAGCGGTCAATGAACTGTCCTTAAATCAAACCATAAATTTGCCGACCTTTTTTCCTCTCCCAGAACAAGGCAGAGAGTATACTTCATTCCCTAGATGATCATAGACAGCTCAGATATTACTTAGCCAAAACCAAATCCCTTCGCAAATCTGACGGGTCCTACCACCCAAGACCCCTGAGTCAACCTATTTCCAAGCAAACCATATCCTCTTGGATATCTAAAACTATTTCATGCTGTTACACTACTCATGGTAAGTCCCTCTCAGGGTTCACTCTAACAGAGCAGTGTCCGTCTCTGGAGCTTTTCTTAAAGGACTAGATACGGCTGCTATTCTTGAAGAAGCTACATGGTCCTCTGTTCACACTTTCACTAGGCATTACAAGTTGGACTTGGTTTCTTGGGCCAGGGCAGGATTTGCCAGAGCCATGCTCAATGGGTTGGCAGAAAGTGCTTCTGGTCCACCTTCCCTTCCACAGGACAGGAGCTTTTGCACTCTCTCTGATATCATAAGTACAACAGCATATGAATAAAAAGACATAGTATTGTTGTGTAAGAACTTACCATAACCTTAGATGACCTTCTCTTCTATATGCTGCTGTATAGTTTCCCACCCAACCTTCCCCCCACACTTGCTTGACTCCTGGAGCATCCACTCACTGGTCGCCGACTCCGGCGGCATTCAGTTTGGGGAATATGCGTGCTGACATCCGCTTTATACCTGACGTCAGAGAAGAGGTGCAGGATGTCGTGCGCACCCTACCGGTAGCATTAAACTTTTGTATAACGGCCAGACATGCGAGAGTTCATAGGAGCAAACTCCTTGCTGTCATGAATACAGCAGCTTATAGAAGAGAAGGACATCTAAGGTTATGGTAAGTTCTTACACAACAATACTTTCCTGGTTCTAAACATAATTTCTAGACACTACTTCATACCATTTTCCCTTCCTCCTGTCAAGAAGTTGTTCCCGATGTCCTACTCAGTGGGAGCTTGCAGCTGCAAAAATTGCCAAGCTGCTAGAAAAATGAGTCCTCCAACTGGTTCCTGAAAGCCATTTAGAGTTTGGAGTCTACGCAAAGTTTTTTTTAGTACCCAACCGAACTTGGGACCTCAGACCCATTCTGTATCTGACAAAAAACATAAGCTCCATGAAGAAAGGAACACCACTCAAAGGACAAGATGATTTCTTTTATGAACACACTTCTGGTACCTCGGCCTCTCACCTTCTAATGGAATGCTTTTCTAATACAATCCTTTCCCTATACACACACATACATATCAAGTACCAATTAATTAATTAATTAACTAGTTAACAATCTGGTTAACTAGTTAGTTAATTAATTTAATTAGTTTAATTAACCAATGAATTAAGTAGTTAATTGGGTTGTTAACTAGTTAATTAATTGGTACTTGATATGTATGTGTATTTATAGGGACAGGATTGTATTAGAAAAACATTCCATTAGAAGGCGAGAGGCCGAGGTACCAGAAGTGTGTTAATAAAAGAATTCAACTTGTCCTTTGAGTAGTGTCCCTTTCTTCATGGAGCTCCTGTTTTTTGTGGAGCTGTTTTTCTTTGGATATGTATTGAATTAATCCATTCTGTATCTGAGCCATTTAAATCAGCATGCTAAACAGACAAAATTCCAGATGGTCACACACAGTCCATTTTGCCTCTGCTGGGGAAACCTGATTGGATGTGCTCTATAGATTTCAATGACACTTACTACCATGTGAAGATAGGCATTCAAGGAGATTTCTCTGTTTCCGGCTTGGAGTCAGTCATTATCAGTTCAGAGCCCTGCCATTTGGGCCTACCACAGACCCCAGAGTGTTCACGAAGGTGATGCTAGTGCGCCTTTACCTGCTAGGGATCCATATTTTTCTGTACGTAGATGATCGACTCCTGACTGCTACATCCAGCAACTTGTTGTCACACCATTGGTGCCTTCAGCTTTCGGCTAATGCAAGATCTGGCGATCACAGTCAATCATACCAAAAGTCATCTTGTGCCTTCTCAAGTGATAGAATGTATCAGATGTCACCTGGACACAAGCTTGGAGATTGCCCGACTTCTCTCTCCAAGATGCTTTCGTTGTGCCTCACTACTATTCAGTTTCTCCATCACTCCTGCTCAACAGTGAGACTAAATAGTCTCTTGTTGGGTCTAATGGCTTCCACAATCCTCATGGTTCCAGTGGCCAGATTTTGAGACAGCTTCAGGGGACTCTGATAGTGCTGTGGTCATATATGCATCATTCACTTCATGCCATAGTTCAGCTCGCTCAAATTTTCAGGCAACACATATCCTGGTGGATAATGTTCAGGATGTCCATTCCTTATGGACCTTCCTGTGGCAGTAGTGATGATAGATGCATGTCTTCAGGGGGTCATTTTGAGCAGAAGACAGTCCAGTACACTTGGTCACATACAGTGGTCAACATTTGCATCAGTGTTCTGGAGATGAGGGCAGTCCTTCTAACATTGTAGGCCTTTCAGGACATCCTCCCCAGTGGTGTGATACAGTACAGACAAACAATTTCAGTGCTTTGATACGTCAGCAAGCAGGGAGGAACATGCTCGTATCCCTTGTGTTAAGATTCCATGACAGGCTGGCAGTGGATGATTTCTTAATGGTTTCTGATAACAGTGCACATCCTGAGGTCATCCACTGTACTGGTGGACAAACTGAGCAGATCTGTTGTGATGCCTCACAGGTGGTCCCTCCATCCAACAGTGACAACTTTGATTTTTAGTCTCTGGGACAAACCTTGTTGCGACTTGTTTGCATCCTGCCTAAACAACAAGTGCAGCAGTTACTTTGCCCTGATCCCCCCACAGGGACAGTCACCGAGGGATGCCGTAGTCCACAATTACCCCCAGGTCTAGTCTCTGCCTTCCCCTATTGCCTTTAATAAACAAGTTTGTACAGAAAGTAAGAATGTACAAGGCCAAGGTGATCCTCATTGCCCCTTTCTGGCCTTGACAAACCCTTCCTGTGGCCTCTGCTAGCACATCCTCCATAGATGCTGGATCATTATCCAGATCTACTAACAATCCTGTCAAGACTGCCTTTTCCGGACCAGAAAGTGATGGTTAACCACTTGGTTCCTCTTGTTCTAACCTTAGCCAAGTTGCCAGTTTTCAGTCTTCAGTCATTCAGATCATATCAGCATCCCAAATGTGGACCACTACAAAAATACATTGTAGCAAATCAAAAAGATTCTCCATTTGGGCTATGTCCAGGGGCTTAGATCCCTTTTCTGTACCCGTTCTTTGCATTTTTAGAATTCCTTTTGGAACTTTGTTCACAATGATTCCAGTTATTCAACTATCAAAGTGCAAATGGCAGCTATTTCTAGTTTCCACGTAGGTTAGAATGACAACTCTGTAGCCTCTTTGAGAATCTCTAAGGTCTTCCTGAAAGGAACCTTTCTGCTACCTCCTGTCAGAGACCCAGTACCTCCCTGGAGTAGTAACATCATTTTGCAAGCATTGACTCAGCCACCCTTTGAGCCAGCAACATCATTTGATTTGAAATTCCTCTCTTGGAAAACAAATTTTATGGTGGCAGTTACTTCAGCCAAACAGATTTCAAAGATGCACTTTCCTGCAAGCTGCCCTACTTGGTCTTCCACAAAGACAGTTTCCTAATTCATTACACCGTAATGATGCCTTTGTGCATTTCTGCATTTGCATCTTACTGACTCCTCTAGGCATCTGGTATTGTTTGTTCATATTTACTTAATTCCAAAACCATGCTATACGTACAAACTATTAGAAGATTACAACTTAAAGCTTACACAGTGGCAAACGCAACTGCATTGAATGGGACCTCAGTCTAGTTCAGGTAAAGAGATATCAGTTGTTGCTCATGTAATATTAATTTATATTGTCTTGCATTTTATGTTTCGCTAAGCATCTCCACATCCAAACATCACAGACAGAACTGCTTAGTCTCTTATGAAACCTCTTAGCTGAATGAACAAGTTAGTGCCGACAGTATGTGTTTAACTTGAGTTGTTGAGATATTATAAGCTGTTTCCAAAATATTACAAACTTAATGGTTACTGGTTCCACACAGCAGTGAAAATCAATATGTCTTTTATTGTAGTAGGTAAGCGCTTTCTCGGAATAAAATCCGCTTCATCAGACCAACAAAGATAGAATAGCAGTTGCATTTTTAAACACTAAAATATCCAATCAAAAATCAGATAAAATGTGCATCATAGCTAAAAGCCATGTGATAAAATACATCTGTAGAATATATAGATTGTTAAAAAATTGAATAAAACAGACTAAATGAACAATATGTACTTAAAACTGGTAAATACAATAGTAAAAAATAATAAAAGATGGACTATTGAAATATACATGATAAAATATTAAAAGAGAGATCAATGCTTTAATGGCCGTGCTTTAAGGAAGGGTTTCAGGGAAACTCTGTTGTTTAAACCAGGAGGTTTATCAGCTTGAAAGCACAAAATCCATTTATGTTCACTAGATTCTGTTCTATTTTTTATGTCACCTCCTCTCTTGGTACTATGCAGAATCTCTAGTACCATAAAGCTAAATTTATGTTCTTTAGCCTTTTTAGCTACATGTAGTGATAGTGCACTGGTTTCTTTAACATTCCTGATATCCCCAAGGTGTTCAAGTATTCTGTCCTTAAACACCCTGTTCGTTTTCCCTATGTAAAATGAGAAGCAGGTAGTACAATAGCAAAAATAGACCACATTTTTTGTTCGACAATCTGCATAAAAAGCGGTATCTATCTTAAAACCCAAAGTGGGATGTGTGAAATGATTACCAGTATATATATATGTGTACAGGCCATACAATTCCTACACATATATGTACCAAGTCTATCAGATATTATAGTTGATTTAGTAAGGATCGATAACAGAGCTGACTCTTAAGTGATCTATTATTTCTAAAAGCAAAATTTGGATGTGTGCCAATGACCCCATTCAACTCATGTACAGTAGACAGAATATCCCAGTTCTTTTTGATAATATCACATGCTACATGCACATTACTGGCAAAGGTCAATGGCATCCTTAGTTTATTCCTAGAGGTATCAGTGTAAGCATCACTTGAGAAAGTATTGTCAATATTATCCCTGTTGTTAATACTAGTGGGAAGGGGGGGGGGAAGTATGGCTGGCACTTACCTGATCTATGCCGCCATCCTTCTGCTATTTGAGAATCAAGTAAGTTGTGTGGAACCAGATTATTTTTTTTATCTTGTATTCTCTGGTTTTTGCATCTGATTCCTTATTTGATTCAAGGACTGTTTTCGTTTTAATAGTTACTGGGTTTACTGTGACATAAAATCCAGTTTAAGACCTAGAACCTAAAGAATACGACCGCTATAAATAATAGTTTGTGCTGGAGTTTGACGTTTACAAACTAACATTTGTTTGAAATTTGAGGACATAATTTGATTCAAAAAGCACAGGCTTCACACATTGGAAATGCAAAATTTCAGAGTTCCGTTGGAGAAGAATGAGTTAGAGTAATGCATCAGTCCTTCCTTAGGTGCCATTCAAAACTACTTTAAATCATTCGTTAAACGTACTATTTTTTTTTTCAAGATTTTCAAACCTGGGCAAATCCTTGCTACATATGCTAAACATTCATCACCAGGTCAAGTTCTGCCATCATAGGACCAAACCGTTCAGGAAGTAGTATCAGTTGTTTGTGGCATTCTCAAAACCTAAACTAGGGAAACTGCTAAAGTTAGTTTATCTAGATGGTTATCCAAATGCATTTCCTTCATGTACAGCATGGCCACGTCAACACCTTTTACCAATAGATTACCTATTGATATCTGGTGCAGCAGCTACTTGGTTAACAGTTCATGCTTTTTTTATCTCATTATAAGCTTGATGAACAATGTAGATAATGCTCCTTCTTTGGTTTCACTTTTCCCGGGTCTGTATGCTTGGGAATCTGTCCCATAGTTGAATCGGAGGAAAACAGACAACACTGGTTATGAAAATTATATATTTAACATAGGTTCAAAGTTTCATAGGTAGGTAATAGGCTATCGGCCCAAGGGCCTACGTCAGCCTAGCCAGCAATGTTCCATAGCTTACGCCACCCAAGAAAGTTATTGTCCTGTGCCACGATCCAGCAGAGACACAGAAGTGATCCCCGGGGTGTATTTCCTATTTCCCATTCACTCATCAAGATTTTTCTTGAAGAGTGCTAATGAAGAACTTAACATAAATGGCTAGCTTGTTCCAGAGTATAGGAAGTCACTGGGACAGGAATCTAGCTCTCCAGCGTGTCCTTATTGTGGTGACCAGGTTTAGGTCCCTAGAGCGTGTAGCTCAGAGGGATTGGGATTTCTTTAGTTGTAGCATGTCCAGCAGCTCTGGGCTTGACATAGCTTTATATGTTAGGCAGAGATCACCTCGGAGTAGGTGATATGCTATGGAGTAAAGCTGGAGTTTTTTGAGGCGGTCAGTGTAGGGCATTTGTTTGAGGCCAGTAATCCTCTTTGTGAGGTACTTCTGTGGCCTTTCCAGTTGCTGCAGATGTCTTTTGAGGTACATTCCAAAAGGGGCGTTGTACTGTATAATGGGTCTAATGAGTGATGAGTAGAGGGGAACAAGGGACCTCTTTTTTTTCCTGGATGAGAACCCTTTTATGATGAGGTGTGCCACATAGAAGGACTTCCTGACTACTGTGGCGATGTGACTATCAAAGGAGAGACTATTATCCACCTGGGTCCCAAAGTCTCTTATCAAGCATTCGGTGTTAAGTAGATTGCTGCCTATGTGGTAGTTCATGGTTACAGAGTTTTTACCAAAGGGGATGACACTGCGCTTTTTGGCACTGACCTTGAGGCCATGGATCTGACACCAGGCATCTATCTCAGTGAGGCCCTTCTGTAGGATGTCCACATCATTTGGGGACATGACTATGGCTCCTAGTTTGCAGTCATCTGCGAATTTCGTTAGCCAGAGGCCTTCTGTGTTAGCCTGTACTTCAGAGAATTAGATACCAAACATGAATGGTCCCAGGACGGAACCCTGTGGTACTCCAATTGTCACTGCTTTGAGGTCAGATTTGGAGTCTGCAACTTTTACAGTGTGGGTTCTGTCAGTGAGCCAGTTGGCAACCCATCTTGTGACGTAGGGATTTATACCTAGTTTAGTGAGTTTAGCTATAATTCCAAAATGGGGTTTGGTGTCAAAAGCCTTGGAGAGGTCAAGGTAGGCTGTGTGAACCACCTTACCCTCATCCACGGCTTTGGTGACTGCCTCAAAGAAGTCGATCAGGTTCAGGAGGCATGATCTGCCTTTCACAAACCCGAACTGGGTGGGATCCAGAGTTTGGAGGTTACTAATGTCTTTGTTTATGAGTTCCATGATGATACGTTCCATGGCCTTGCAGACCAGGCTCGTCAGGCTAATAGGTCGATAGTTCCTGGGATCAGTGGTGGCTCCCCCTTTGTGGAGTGGGATAACTGTTGCTGTGCGCCATTCAGTGGGCACAAAGCCTGATGCGAGGCTATTATTAAAAATGGTGCTTAAGTGGGGAGCCAGAAATGCAGACTGGGATGATGTCCGGTCCCATGGATGCTGTGTTTTTGGCTTTAGAGAGTGCAGCTTTTACCTGCGTAGTTGTGATTACAGGGACTCTGCATTCTTCCTGTATAGATATGGGCCCTTTAGGGGGTGAGAGTGGGGTAAAATTAGCACTGAGCCTATCTGCCAGGATGTTGGCAATATCAGTTGGTTCTGTAATTTTCGTGCCTTTTTGCTGCAACTCAGAGCAGATCTGGGTTTTGCCATCTAGATTCTTGACATAGCTATAGAATGCTTTGTGGTTGTCCTTGGATTTAGTGGCAATTTTGTTTTTGTGGCTAGCTTTGGAGGATCTTATAAGGGATCTTAGCTTCTTACTGAGGCTGACCAGGGGGCTCCTCCACTGATGGGATTTTACTCTCCTTTGCAACAGTTTCTTCCTTCTGTTGTACAGTTTGATTATGGCAGGGGACCACCAGATTGGCTTCCTTTTTTTGGAGGATAGCATCTTGGTTTTGTTTGGGATAGCATGATCCATGCACTCATGTAAGTGCTTATAGAGTGCATTTGTGTAGGATTCAGCAGTTGTAACTGTATTGTCCATCTGCATGGGTGTCATGAAGTTCACCACTTCTGTCTTAAGAAGCATGAAGTTGGCTTTGGAGAAATTTTTTACTGTGGTTTCCTTAATGGGGGGTGGGGGCGGGATGTGGAAATCAAGGGTAATAAGCTTATGGTCGGATCGAACCAACGAGGAGTTGACTTCAGGTGTGGAACACTGGTCACTCATGTTGGTAATGACTAGGTTATTGTTGCCACTGGTGGGGGTGTGGATAAGTTGATCTAGGGCATTGGAGTTTATGAATTCCAGAAAGCGTTGAGCTAAGGAGTTGGTACACAAGTAGTTTTCCCAGTTAATGGTGGGGTAGTTGAAGTCGCCCATTATTAGGGTCTTTGGTTGATAGATCAGTGTTGTCTGATTGTCATCTGGTTCAACCTCTCTTCCTGCCACCTCTCCCATTCCAGATTGACACAGATAGGGTTCTGATGACCAGATTGACTCTGGAATGCCCCCTTTGTGAGCAGCTCTAACTGCATATTTCACATAAGCCTGTCATTTTTTTCTGTCCTACATTCTGGAGTTAGTTTTGAACAAGGTTTATATGATTGATGTACACGTATTGGTCTGGATATTGATGTAGTATCTAAAGGGGGCAAACTCGTTTTGAGGTACTGAGGTAGAGTTCATGGAATTTGTGGGTAGGGGAGGAGTTAAACCCTTGGAACCAAAGAGCTTCAGAATCCATGCCAAGGTTGGATCCGACAACCCGTATTTGAACTGGATGAAAATCAGACAACATGGATCTATCATTATGGTAATTGTATAACTTCCAGATGTTCTTCGTATTTCACTGTTGCAGTCATCACATTTGGGTTATCTGTCTGCAGGTAGCCCTCAGCCAGCCTGAATACCAGAGTCTTGGGATTTCTATGTCGGATGCTGTCACTTCTTCCATGCCGTCAGGTCATCAGGGGTATAAAACATGCAGCCGATGCCATTACATCAGTCTTTCTTGTCATGTGGTGCCTGATAGCAGAAGCAGTTCGCAAGTGCCGGTCGGCCGACTCCTGAAATTTTTGTTTTTCGAGTTTCAGACCTGAAGTCTTCTAAAAGACAAGTACCCCATTGGGGATCATTTTTCTTGCTCTGATGTCAGAAAAAATTAATAATTGTCTTGCCTGTGGAAAAAGCTAATACTTCAGAGATTTTCATTCTTACTGCATCACCTGTTTAGGCCCAGACCACGACATCCCTCGCTGTCATTTTTGTGCCTTGTTCAACGCCTGAACTATTCGTTGCTGGGCTGTTTTTGTAGCTAAATTCTTTCGCTCTCTCTCCGTACTCCGAAATGTCTTCGGTAAGCCATCCGGCTACCGATCTTCCTAAAAATTGAAAGGATAAAGACAGAGACGGACCGCATAGGTCCAAGGTTACCGACGACACTACCATTAAGCTAGTCGCCAGTCCACCTGTACTCAGTGAGGCGCTTTCGCAGGCCCTGATACCCACTTCTACAGATTCGCAGGCCTCTACTGAGACCCATTCAGAGTCCGGTACACCACGAGATGCTTTTTCGACTATGGAACCTGTGGATGTCTCTACCTTGGATGGGTCTGGAGCCGATGTGCAGGCACTGGCTTCTGAGGGTATTGCCTTCCAGTCTTCATATTAAACCGACAACTTCCTTTCAAACCAAAAATACCGAATTTCTCAGGCCTAAAGCTCACACTACGCCTAGGAAACTGACAAACAAAGTGCATTCTAAGGCCCACATGCCACAAAAACAAATGATTAGAATGACTGAGGACCTCATTACCTTAATTAGGGGAAGTCAGCCTTCCCCCTCAAAAAGACCCAGAACTGACTTTCCTTCTGATTCTTCTGATCAGGAATCTGATCACTCTGATCCTTCTGATTTCCAGGACATAACCTTATCTACCTATGAGGATTCTGATGCAGAGGATTCCATTCCCTCTGCTTCCCCACCAGAAGATTTTTCCTTTGGTGAAACCCTGCACACCATTAGAGAACATTTCTGCTGGGAGAGCCAGAACTACTCCCAGTCCAAAAAGAGACTCTGGGAATTTTTAAGCTTACCTCAGCACAGACCACTAGCTATCCCTCCTGTTCTGGAAATGTAGATGATGTCTTCCTGGAATCCAGCTTTACCCACTGGTAACCTTGCCTCCAGCTCTCAGAAAACTTGACAGCTACTGTAGAGTGCCCGACTCCCACAAATTCCTTTTTAGGAATCCTACTGCGAATCCAGAGACCATTTCCCAGGGACCTAAAGGCATTAAGGCTACAACTGCCAAAAATCCTACCTCTTCCGACAGGATTCTAGGGCATTAGACAGATGGGGAAAAAAAGGTATACACCTCTGCTACGCTTGCCATTAGGGCTTTAAATTGCCAGTTTCATATGTTAAAGTATCAGCAGTATATTATGGAGCTAATTAAACAAAAAATGTTGTTGATTCCTGATTGTGCATAACAAAGATTTGCAAGAGTTAATGCATTCTGCTAACCAAGTTGGTAAACATACTTTGCAATGTGGTTTTGATGCTTTAGAAGCATCTTGCAAGGCTGCTGTCACTGGGTCTGTTCTTAGAAGACATGCTTGGCTTAAGGAACAAAACTTTCCAGATCATGTCAAAGCAAAATTACTGGATGCACCATTAAATCAAGTGCATCTATTTGGTAATAAAGCAGAAGTAGTCCTCAAAAGAATGGAGGAGAAAGCTAAATCTATGCAAACAGTTAAAGATTTCTTGCAAGTACAGCCACCTAGATTCAGTAGACATTGGCCTTCAAAAAACTGATCTTTTCCAGTCCCTTCCAGGCCTTCTCAGTCCAAACCCAGGGGCAGCAGCCCACCAAGACTTCAGTCTCAGGCTATGCACAGATCCAAGCAACTCCCATGTCCAAAACAGGGAGTAGTAAGCCTCTGTCCTTTGGTAAAAATGCACAATGACTTATCCTTAACTCTTCCAAGCTTTGCCAAGTACTTGCACCTGTAGGAGGAATACCTGCACAGCATGCCAAAAATTAACAATACATTACCAAAGACAAATGGGTCTTAAACATGGTTTCCCAGAGATACAGATTCCAGTTCCACTCAGTATCCTCCATAAGCGGATGGCCAAACCTCCCACCAAACCAGTGGGCAGAGGCCCAAAAGCAAGTACTTTCTCTTCTCAGTATCAACGCTATTCAACCTGTCCCAGCAGAACAAAGGGGACAAGGTTTTTACTCCAGACTGTTTCTCGGCCCCAGAATAAAAAACTCTTGGTGTCCTATCCTGGATCTGTCTATTCTCAATACCTTTTTGGTGATTCCAAAATTCAAAATGTTAACTCTCCAACAGCTGCTTCCTATGCTAGCAACCCTAGATTTAAAAGAAGCTTATCTGCACATCCCCACAAGGGAATCTTACAGGAAATACCTACACTTCAGAGCAGGCTCTATGCACTATATGTTTTCTGTATTTCCCTTTGGCTTATCTACTGTGCCCAGGGTATTCACAAAGTGCCTAGCTCCAGCCATTGCATATTGCAGGCAGAGAAGAATTCAAATTTACCCATACTTGGACGATTGCCTGATTCAGGTAGACAGAAGTTGCTACTTCAGCACCTGGCATTTGTAAAGAGACTTCTCACTTCACTGGGATACTCCATCAACGAAAAGAATTCACAATTGGTACCCAGCCAACAGATTGTATTCTTGGGAGCAAGCTGGAACACAACTTCCCAGATGGCATTCCTCACTTCAGAGAAACAAATTTATTTGACAAACTATTTCAATCTACTGGCCACCAAAACCCAGTTATCTGCAAGAAAAATACTGCAAGCCTTAGGGTTCATGGCCTCTTGCGTTCTGTTAATTCCATATGCAAGACTGCATATGAGGAAACTTCAATGGTACCTAAAAAGTCTCTGGTGTCAACATTCTCAGGACCTATAAACAGTGATGTTAAGTTGTCTATCTCGCCTTTATTCTTGCTGGATGGGTTCGGAGCCGATCTTCGGCTCCGACTCGGCCAGTACTAAAGCACGAGAGCTAATTCCACCGGCTCGAGGCTCCCCTATATCCCACAATGCTAGGCGGTAACTACTCAGATCTCGTTTGCCGCTTAGCTGACGAGGTGCTTTTCTACCGGCTCTGGCAGATTAGTGAAAAATTATTCTATTTTCACAATCTTTACACCCCTATTACTTTCTTAGTATAATTTTTTAGTTTTAATTATCTTTTCCTTGAATCGATTCACCTCATTTGCCCATAATCCCTTCCTTTATTTCCCTTTAACTTTAAGCCTTAGACCCCTTCCCCTCCTTCTCCTAGTCCTTTAGTGTGACTGGAATTTAATATTTTCTTAAAGGCCCGTGTGTGTGTGTGTGTGTGTGTGTGTCTGTGTGTGTGTGTCTGTGTGTGTGTGTCTGTGTGTGTGTGTGTGTGTGTGTCTGTGTGTGTGTGTCTGTGTGTGTGTGTCTGTGTGTGTGTCTGTGTGTGTGTGTCTGTGTCTGTGTGTGTTTATTACTTAGGCCTTTAGTATGTCTAAGGACTCCAAGGTCTCAGGCTTCAAGAAGTGTGACTCGTGCTGTCAGAAAATGTCTCTGACAGACGGTCACACTTCTTGTGTGTATTGCCTGGGACCTTTGCACCTGCAGGACTCGTGCTGTGTGCCATGGTTTCAGCCCTAGAGTCCTGCAGGAACGCAAAAATAAATTGATTTTGCGTGGCTTATTAAAGCCCGAAGGCCCCCCCCCCCGACCCAGTCTGTGTCGGGGAAGCCTTCTAAGACTTCCAGACAGTCGGCTCCGGCTTCAGAGCCGTCCTCTGGAAGCATCAAAACTGCTTCGACATCGGCTCCGGCTGGAGACATTGTTTCCAAGCCTCATACTATTACCTCGGCTCCGGCCGGAGCCGAGGCTGATAAGACTCAGTTGGCTCCGATACTCTTATCAGAGCAACCTTCGAGAAAGAGATCTAGGCCTCCCTCCATCGGCTCCGTTCACTCGGCACCAGGATCCCCTCTTCTCTCGGAACAGAGCCATAGATCACATTCCTCACGGTCTTCCAGGCTATCTGACCACGATTTGCAAAGGGTAGTGAGTAGACTTAAGTCCGGGGCGCTGGCCCAAATGCTTCATAGCCCGACTCATCAGTCAGCGGCTATTTCTGTCCCTCAATGTGTTCCCCCTACGACTCCTTTGAGCTCGGAGCCGGGGCTCATCGGAGCCATGACTGTCGGCGCGTCGGATCCGATACCTTCCCTTTTGGCTCCGTCGTCTGCTCCGATCTCCTCTTTGGAGGGATCTCGGCGCTGAGCTTCCCTCATCGGCTCCGAGGGGGCGAGTGGCATTGGACCCTTGTCCGACCCCGCTCTCCCTCTCGGTGCTTCGGCGCTGGTGAGTTCGGCTCCGACATCGGCCTCGGAGCCTTCCCTGTCGGTGCCGGGGCGTCCTGGTCTCTTCGGAGCGGGGACCTCCGGCCTTGCCCGATGGGGGCGCCTTCGAGGTCATGCGGAGCGTGCTAGAACCAATGTCTGCCCCACAGTCGGCTCCGTCAGCCCCTACATCCTCAGTGCCTGCGGTGATTTCTACCCACCCCCTTGCTTCAGACCGCAGAGAGCCAACTCCTCAAGTTTCCCTTTGGGAATTTCCTCCTCTTCCGAGGCCTCTCCTGACCCGGTAGGAGAACCCCCTAGGAAGAGGCAGTGCAAGAGGAAGCACATTGACTCCCCTGAGTCTATCACCTCTGACACTGACTTAGAGGAATCTGAAGGTTCCCCTTGATCCCCCCTCTGAGGATGTCTCCTTTGCTGACATCCTTGAGATCCTGAAACAGAGGGGGAACTGGCCAGCCCTTAACCCTTCAGAGGATGAGTCAGTGTACCTTGAGGCGTTCGGCTCTTGCCCTTCTACCTCCTGGGTGTCCCCTCCCGTTGACCCCCTTATGGAAGTGGTGACAAGGAAGGCCTTTACGGCTCCTGATTCAGTGGAACCCACCCCGAGGAGGCTGTCTAAGTTTATTACTGCCCCTAGAGATAAAGATTTTTTATCTAAAGGTGTCCCCGTCGATGCCATGGTGGTGGCCACGGCCACTAAGAAGGAGTTGGTTGATCCTTCGGTACCTGTCCATCCTCCTAATAAGGAATCTAGGACCATGGACAGGTACGTTAAGCAGATGTTCTCATCAGCGACCTTTTCAATGCGGTCGCTGAACTACTTATGTCACTTCACTCGTCTCCAGAGAGATTTACTCAAGGATATGGAGGAGAGGTAAAGGATCCAACAGCTGAGGGGTTCCAAGACAGAATGAACTCCCAGTTGGCAACCCTGAACTCCATTGTTAATTCCTCCATGCGGCTTATCTCATATGCTGCGGATGGGGCGAGTAGAGCTGCAGGCACAGGCGTTGCCTTACGACGTCACACCTGGATGCAGCTGTGCAACTTTGCGGACCCTTTCAAGGCGTCCTTCACCAATTCCCCCTTTGATGGATCATCCTTTTTTGGTCCTCAGGTGAAGGATACATTGACTAGGTGCGAGGTGGAAGGTAAGACTCTCTCTGCTGTGGGAGTCCATTTTTCTACCCCTTCTAGGCCTTATCCCAAAGGTCAGAGGGAAGGAAAAATGTGGTTCCGCAAACAAACCCAGGGAGTCTCATCTGGGGGAATAACAACAGACGCCGCCTTAGAGGCAGAGGAGGTCCACAAAACCAGGGTAGCAGAGAAACTTTCTCTGACAAACCCTTTCAGCATCCCTGAGGAGCTGCCCGGCTGTCCACCTTCGGAGGCAGTCGGGGGAAGATTATCCCTGTACCCAAAAGCCTGGCTTTCCCTTACACAAGACAAATGGGTACAGTCGATCATATCCGAGGGTTACAAAATTCCCTTTATTCACATTCCATCCCAACCCAAAGGATCCCTTCCAGACGTTCCACCCAGTCTAAGGGAACAAGCAGCACTAGAAATTTCAAAGCTGCTATCAAAAAGAGCTATCCAGTCAGTCCCAGCAGACCAACAAGGATCCGGAATCTTCTCCAAATTCTTTTTGGTACCAAAAAAAAACAGGGGACTGGAGATCCATTCTGGATCTCAGCAACTTAAACAAGTATGTCAGAAAAACAAAGTTCCGGATGGTCACGCTACAGTCCATTCTACCCTTCTTGGGTCAGGACAATTGGATGTGCTCGATAGATCTTCAGGATGCGTACTACCATATCAAGATGAACAGACGCTCCAGGAGATTTCTCCGCTTCAGACTGGGAGCCAGTCACTACCAGTTCAGAGCCCTGCCCTTTGGTCTCACTACAGCCCCCCGAGTGTTTACCAAATGCATGGCAGTGGTCGCGGCTCACTTGAGACGTCAAGGATTCCAGGTGTTTCCATTTCTAGACGACTGGCTCTTTACTGCCACCACCAGACATCAACTACTTCTATCCAGAGACTTCACTATCTAAACTTGCCAAGCTCTAGACATTTCAATAAATTTCGAAAAATCTGCCTTGTCGCCTTGTCAATCTGTTACCTTTATAGGCACCACATTAGACACACGCAGTCTTTCAGCCAGACTTACAGAGCAGAGAGTGTCAGACATCTGCAAACAAGTTTACCTTCTCTTACGATGCAACAAAGTCAAAGCCAGACTAGTTTTCAAGGTATTAGGACTCATGGCAGCAGCTATCCCCCTTCTCCCCTTAGCTCGCTTCCACATGAGGATTCTCCAATGGATGCTGTTTACTCAGTGGTCCTTCCAACAGCTCCCAATGTCCCACACCATATTGATAACTCAATCATGCAAGAATCAACTGTCTTGGTGGATCACATCACCTCAGGTTCTCCAAGGAAGACCCTTCACTCACCCCCCCCCCAGTCGTCACATTGACAACAGACGCCTCCCTGATCGGGTGGGGGGGCATTATCAGGGCAGGACAGTCCAGGGCATGTGGCAACCTTTCGAGTGCCACTTGCACATAAATGTCTTAGAGATGAGAGCAGTGCTTTTAGTGTTGCAAGCCCTTCACGACTCTCTTCCCACAGGGACTATTGCAATTCAGACGGACAACATGTCCGTAGTGTGGTACATCAACAAACAAGGCGGAACCAGATCATACCCCTTATGTCGAGAGGCACTCAGACTTTAGCAATGGGCGATCTCTTCTCAGCATTTTCTGGTAGCAACGCCCATTCCCGTGAAGTCCAACATGATTGCAGACAAGTTGAGCAGGGCAATTCTCATGCCCCACGAGTGGTCTCTGAAGAAATCAGTACTGGAAGAAGTGTTCCAACGATGGGGCCAGCCTTGCTGCGATCTTTTTGCTACTCCCCAAAACAGAAAGTGTCACGACTTCTTCACTCTCTTCCCGTTACCAGGCCATCCCACCAGAGACGCTCTAGTCCAAGATTGGCCCTGGGGACTTCTGTATGCCTTTCCCCCTTTTCCACTGATAACTCAACTAATTCAGAAAGCCATCGCCTTGAGAGTGACAATGATCCTCATTGCCCCTTACTGGCCTCGACAGATATGGTTTCCGTTCCTTCATCGTTACCTTTTGGAGCAGCCTTGGCATCTGGACCCAGTGCCAGATGTCCTTCAAGGATGCATCTGCAGTCATCACATATGGGTTGTCCTGCCTCAGGTAGCCCTTCGGTCGGGTTGTCCTGCCTCAGGTAGCCCTTCGGTCGGCCGGATTCCAAAGTCTGGGTCCGGCGTCGGCTGATGTCGCCCTTTCCCTGACGTCACAGCGCCTGGGGTATAAAAGCGTCAGCCGACGCCATCTTCGTCAGTCTTTCTTGCCGCGTGGTGCCCGAAGCAGAAGCAATTCGCAAGTGCCGGTCGGCCAGCTCCTGTAAATTCGCTATCCGAAGACTTCAAAAGCTAAGTACCCCGTTGGGGACTCTTTCTTGCCTCAGCCGATGTCAGAAAAAGTTAATAATTGTTTAACTTGTGGGAAACAAATACCTCATAAGGATTTCCACTCTTATTGTCTTCCCTGCTTAGGCCCAGACCACGACGTCTCGGCCTGTTCAGCCTGCGCTTCCTTCAACTGACGCACTCTTAGACGTTAGTCGGAGTTCGCAGAAGAGTTTTTTGGGGATAATTTTGCTTACAAAATGCCGTCGGAAACCCCAACATCACATTTAATTAAAAAATGGAAAGACAAGGACCGACACACGCAGACCGCGGTTTCGGCTGAAACCGCGGCTAGGCCTACCGCGAGTGTCTCGGTCTCGGCTGATACCGAGTCCTTGGAACTTTCGAACCCTGAAATAATACAACTGACAGCCTCGGCCCAGGAGGCTACTACCGAGTCGGTTACAGAATTGCCTTCCGAAACTGGTGTACTGGAATCCTCCGACACCATACCTTTAGACAAAGCTACACCAGCATGTGGTGCAGCCAGGCCTCCTGCATCCATGTCTATTAAGGCCTTCACCAAGGCTAAGCTGCAAAACACACTAAAGCCATGCCTCCCAGAGTTATTCCTCAGGGTCCTTCTTCTAGTTCACAGATTCTAACCTTAGCAGAGGACCTTATCTCCTTAATTAGGGGCTCTCAGCCTCATCCGGACAGGGGCTCCCAACCCCCTCTTGACAAAAGGCCCAGGATGGATCCTCCTGATCCCCTTTCCTCAGAGGAGGCCTCTGTTGGCTCGGATCACTCAGACTACCAGGAGGAGGCTTATTCGGCCTACGAGGATTCGGATGCAGAGGAATCTATTCCCTCGGCCTCCCCTCCTGAAGAACTTTCCTTTGGGGAGACCTTTCACACTATGAGAGAGCATTTCAAATGGCAGGGCCAGGAATATTCTGATTCCAGGAAAAGACTAAGAACTTTCCTTCAGTTACCTCAGCATAGACCTTTGGCTATTTCTCCTGACACACTGCCTCCGGCTCCTGTTAAGCCTGATAGGTATTACAGGGTCCCGGACACACATAATTTTCTTTATAAGGCCCACTCTGCTGACCCTGAAACTATTTCACAGGGCCCTAAAGGGATTGCAGCTGTTACTACTAAAAACCCACTCCCCTTGCAAAGGAGTCCAGGGCATTAGAGAGATGGGGTAAAAATGTGTATACTTCTGCCACTCTTGCTATGAGGGCATTAAATTGTCAATTTCAGATGATACAGTATCAAGAGTATTTGTTAGAAGAAATGCATAAGAAATTGTCTTCTTCTGAACCCCTTGACCGTAAATCCCTTCAGGATCTGGTACATAACTCCCAGCAGGTTAGCAACCACTTCTTGCAGTGTGGTTATGATGCATTGGAAGCTTCATGTAGGTCAGCAATGACAGGTGTTGTCATACGCAGGCATGCTTGGCTGAAGGTACAATCTCTGCCAGAACATGTTAAAGCTAAGCTTTTGGATGCTCCACTGGAAAAGCAAAAGTTATTTGGTTCCACTGCTCAAGACGTCCTAAAGAAATTTGAGGAAAAGGCAAAATCTGTACAAACAGTTAAGGATTTTCTTCAAGTCCAACCGCCTAGATTCAGCAGAAACTGGCCTTCCAAAAATTGGTCCTTTCCGGACACAGAAAGATTTCAAAGGCAAACTCAATGACTTTGCTTGGACTCCGCCAACCAGGGCTCAATTAGAAGCACCTTTGGGCGGAAAGCTTTCTTTATTCTCAAGAAATTGGCACAACATTACAAGAGACAAATGGACACTCCAAATAATAGACAACGGATACAGGTTCCATTTCCACACATTGCCAAAAAGAAAAGGCATGCCAGGTCTGCCACCAAATCAAAGGGCAGAGGCTTTGAAACAAATCTCAAATTTACTAGAAATGAAAGCCATAGAAAAAGTTCCTATTTCAGAACAAGGCCAAGGCTTTTACTCCAGGCTATTCCTTGTTCCAAGAAAAGAGCATCAATGGAGACCAATTCTCGACTTGTCCGTACTGAATACTTATCTCATTGTGCCAAAATTCAAAATGCTGACTCTACAGCAACTCCTTCCCATGCTGGGTAAGGGGTCTTGGCTGGTTACTCTAGACCTCAAGGAGGCATACCTGCATGCCCCTATCAGACAAAGTTGCAGAAGATACCTCAGATTTCTTGCAGGGTCAGAGCTTTATCAATTCTCAGCATTGCCCTTTGGCTTATCTACTGCGCCCAGAGTATTCACGAAATGCCTGGCATCAGTAATAGCACACTGCAGACTCCAGGGGATTCAAATCTACCCATATCTGGATGACTGCCTTATACATGCGGACAACCAACAAACTTTGATAAAGGACTTAAATTATGCCATCAATCTTCTACAGGCCTTGGGATATGCAGTCAACATGCACAAATCAAGACTTGTTCCATCCCAAAGAATAACCTTTCTGGGTGCGGATCTAGATACAACCACCCAAATGGCTTATCTCACAGAAGAAAAACAAAGTCAACTACCGGATTACTTCAAGAATCTGACAAGACAAACCTAGTTGACTGCAAGGAAAATCCTGCAGGCCCTGGGTTACATGGCATCCTGTATACATTTGATCCCATAAGCAAGGCTACATATGAGAAAGCTACAGTGGTACCTAAGGAGTTTATGGACTCAGCACAGTCACAGTTTGGAAACTTTAATCCCACTCATTCCATGCCTTCACAAGGAATTTCTGTGGTGGGCTCAGGCCAGCCAGTCCAACAGAGGGTTGCCCTTCACGAAGCCAAAAGCCTCCCAAACTATTACAACAGACGCTTCAGACCTAGGTTGGGGAGCACACATGGAGGGCAGAGGTATCCAAGGACAGTGGTCACGAAAGGAGCTACGCATGCACATAAATCAGAAAGAAATGCTAGCAGTGATACATGCAATCGAGGCCTTCAAACTTTTTCTGCATCAAGGCCATCTACTAATAAGGACAGACAACACCACAGTTATGTGGTACATAAACAAGCAAGGAGGTACCCATTCTTACCCTCTTTGCAGACTGGCAATGAATCTATGGGATCTTTCCTTGAAACTCAATATACAGCTACAGGCTCAGTTTGTGCCAGGAAAGGACAATACACTGGCGGACAGCCTAAGCAGAAATATCATGGATGCACACGAATGGATGCTGCACCCAGACATTTTTCAACTGATAACACAAGCTTGGGGGAGCCCGGACATAGATCTATTTGCATCCCCCCACAATCATCAACTGAAGAAATTCTGCTCAAGGACATACCACCCACAAGCGTGGAAAGTGGACACCCTCTCCTTCAGGTGGAGAAATCTGACAGTGTATGCATTTCCTCCTATTCCATTAATGACCAAGGTGTTACTGAAGATCAGGGCAGAGCAGCCAGAAGTGATTCTGATAGCTCCGGACTGGCCAAGACAGCACTGGTACCCACTGCTAAGGAGCACGTCACGTACGAAACCATGGCCCCTACCTCTATGGCCACTTCTACTGACACAGCACAGATACAAAACTCTTCATTCCAACCTGAAAACATTGCAACTAACAGCGTGGAGAATACCTTGACTCCTCCTCAGGATAAGCTATCCCAGAGAGTGAAGAATATTATTATGGAAGCTCAGCCTTCCACAAGGAAGGCATATTCAGCAAAATGGAAAAGATTTCTCATCTGGAACACCACAAAGGGCCTAGATGCGACAATGATGAACATGGCACATATCCTGGAATATTTGGCAGAAATGTTCCACAATGGGCTGTCTTACTCTTCTATTAAGATTCATGCTTCAGCAATTTCAGCAGAGTACAATATTGATCCACCTGTCTTTTCTCATCCTCTCCTAAGACAGTTTCTAAGAGGAATTAAAAACATCAAACCTCCTAGGAAACTGCCTCTACCTGCTTGGGACCTTAACTACGTGTTGGAAAAACTAACACTGCCTCCATTTGAACCAGCAGCATCTGCAGATCTACAATACCTTTCATGGAAGACTGCTTTCCTTCTGGCAATAACCTCAGCAAGAAGGGTTTCGGAATTGCAGGCCCTGATGGCAGTTTAGCCATTTATTATTTTTCACAAGGACAGAGTTTCATTAAGAACTAATCCTACTTTTATGCCAAAGGTGGTATCCAGGGTTTCATTGAATCAAGCCATTCACTTGCCTACCTTCTTCCCAAATCCACAAAACAAAGGGGAGAAACTGCTGCACACCCTGGACATTCACAGACAGTTGCGCTACTACCTGGACAGAACTAAAGGTTTCAGGAAAACTGACCAGCTGTTAGTAGCATATGCTGCTGGTACTCAAGGAAAAACAATTTCCAAACAGACAATTTCAAAATGGATAGGAAATTGCATCTGCTTTTGTTACTCATTTCATGGAAAGGCTGTACCAGCTAACATTAGATCTCATTCTGCGAGAGCCACAGCCACCTCCACAGCTTTCTTAAGAGGGGTGGCTACAAAAGACATTTTAGAAGCTGCCACATGGAGCTCCGTGCATACATTTGCCAAGCATTACAATTTACCTTTATATTCCAGATCCAGAGCAGGCTTTGCTACGGCTGTCCTGCAGGGTATCTTAGCTACACCATCCTTTTCCTAGTACCTCCACCCCCAGATTGGCTATGGTATTCTACCCATATGTGATGACTGCAGATGCATCCTTGAAGGACATAGTACAGTTTTGTACCTACCATAAATGTAGATGTCCGATAGGTATGCATCTGCAGTCAGGTTTACCCTCCCTCCTTCCCCTCTGTGGTATTCCTAGGGTACTTACCTCCCTATTAGCTAGCTGGGGGGATCTATTATAGTGTATTTGTTTTTATATATATATATTTTTGCAAATGTTTGGATTTTTTATTGCATTTTTCCAAATTTAGCCTTCCTAGAGGGCACCTGGCATCTGGGGCAAGAAAAACTGAGGAAGATGGCGTCGTCTGACGCTTTTATACCCCAGGCGCTGTGACGTCGGGGAAAGGGTGACATCAGCCGACACCGGACCCAGACTTTGGAATCCGGCCGACCGAAGGGCTGCCTGAGGCAGGAAAACCCGACTGAAGGGCTGCCTGAGGCAGGACAACCCATATGTGATGACTGCAGATGCATACCTATCGGACATCTACATTTATGGTAGGTACAAAACTGTACTATCTGTTGACCCACCAATCGGGCCAGCTGCACCAATCTCTTCATTCTCTCAACCTCACAGCGTGGTTTCTCCGATTCCAACCTTAGCCAGGCTTCCCTTAATATCTTGCTCGGTCCGAGATATCTTGATATCCTCTCATAAATCTTCTACCCGGAAGATTTATAATAGCAAATGGAAACGCTTCTCCTTTTGGGCAACATCAAAAAATATAGATCCCTTCACTGCACCTATCCAGTCTATTCTAGACTTTCTAGCAGAACTCTTTCATTTAGGCTCTTTTTCATCTACCATTAGAGTTCAGTTGGCTGCTATATCTAATTATCATGTAGGTGTCTCGGAGTCTAGCATCATGGCTCACAAGCTCTGCAAAGCCTTTTAAGGCGTTTTCTTCTCAAACCTCCAATCAAAGATCCCCCGCCTCAATGGGACTTGAACTTGGTTCTGGCATCCTTAATCCTTCCCCCTTTCGAACCAGCGGCTTCATGTTCTCTGAAGTTGCTTTCATGGAAGACACCCTTCTCGCTGAAGTTATGGCTACTAGAAAAAAGTATCTGAACTCCATGCTCTGTGCAGTCGCCCTCCTTACTTAGTGTTTCACAAAGATAGGGTATCCCTCCGTACTAATCCATCCTTTTTACCTAAGGTTTCCTTTCAAACAAACCTAAACCAAACGATTGATCTCCCAGTCTTTTTCCCTAACTATTCCAACAGGTCGGAACAAAAGCTACATTTTCTGGATGTTCACCGCCAACTTAGATATTATTTAGACAGGACTAAACAATTCAGGAAATCTGATCAGCTTTTTCTATCGTATGCGGAAGGGAAATTGGGCCTTCCAGTTACTAAAGTTTCCCTTTCTAGATGGCTCACCTCTACAATTACTTTCATCTATGAGATCAGACATCAAAAACTACCTTCAAGACCTAGAGCTCATTCAACTAGGGCATTAGCTACATCCGTAGCTTTTCAGGACAGGCTGCCAATAGATTCCATTTGTGCAGCAGCCACTTGGGCTTCTCCTCATACCTTCATTTCACATTACAAATTGGACATGGTCTCCAGAAACCGTGCCAACTTTGGTTCCACTGTTCTCAAGAGTCTGTTCCGATAGGCCACCCGGAATAAGGTGCTAGGGGCACGGTCCCATCCATCAAGAATGAAGGCGAGATAGACAACTTAACATTAAGAAGTTATGTACCTACCATAACGTTCCATGTTAGTTGTCTTCTTCTCGCCTTCTTTCTTGCGTCCCACCCTCCTTCCCCCAAGCCTGAACAGACCGATAGGAATTCATTTTGTGATCTTCCTTTGGAAGAGTTTCATTCCCACACGTTCTACCACCTCTAATTCCCCTTTTGTT
This sequence comes from Protopterus annectens, assembly GCF_019279795.1. NCBI lineage: Eukaryota > Metazoa > Chordata > Ceratodontiformes > Protopteridae > Protopterus > Protopterus annectens. Next base: position 1,013,167,094 of record NC_056741.1, on the reverse strand, counting down.
AGGTCTGGGAAACCTTACACTCTGGTTTATATAGAGGTGGGTTACCCTTCTCCATACTATGGAGACTAGAATTGCTTGGTCTAGCTATCAGACGAGATCTAAGTAGTTACCGCCTAGCATTGTGGGATATAGGGGAGCCTCAAGCCGGTGGAATTAGCTCTCGAGCTTTAGTATTGGCCGAGTCGGAGCCGAGGATTGGCTCCGAACCCATCCAGCAAGAAAGAAGGCGAGAAGAAGACAACTAACATGGAACGTTATGGTAGGTACATAACTTCTTAATTCCTATCATTCCTTGCCTAAAGACAGAGTTCCTTTGGTGGGCAGAGGCCTGCAACCACAACAAGGGACTCCCTTTCATTCTACCCCCTGCCGCCCAAACCCTAACAACAGACTCATCAGACTATGCATGGGGGGGCTCACATGGCAGAGCAGTGCATTCAGGGCAAAAGGAGCCCAAAGCAAATGCACCTGCATATCAATCAAAAAGAAATGTTAGCTATGCAGAATGCTCTGACAGTCTTCAAGGGCCTTTTTCTTTCAGGACAACTACTGGTAAAGACAGGCAACACTACAGTTAATGTGGTACATAAGCACAGGGGAACCCATTCCTACCCACTCTACAGACTAGCCATGGTTCTGTGGAAAACAGCCTTGAGCAACCAAGTACAAGTACAAGCTCAATTCCTGACAGGCAAACTAAATTCACTGGCAGACTTAAGCAGAAATCTCATGGATCCACACGAGTGGAAACTGGAACCCAAAATATTTAAGCTTTTGAGGAACAGGTGGGGGACACCAGAGGTGGACCTTTTTGCTTCCCCTCAGAACTATCATTTGAGCATATTTTGCACTAGAGGTCCCCACGGCCAAGTTTGGAAAGTGGATGCCCTGTCCTTCACCTAGGAAAGCCTCTCAGTCTATGCCTTTCCCCCCTCTGCCACTTCTCCCGAAGGTTCTACTAAAAATCAAACCGGACAAGCCAAGGACAATCCTGATTGTGCCAGACTGGCCATGCCAGCACTGGTGCCCTCTTTTGCACAGTATGACAGTGCTGCAACCATGGCACCTGCCTCAGACTCATTCCCTGCTGTTCCAACAGATGGGCCAGATTTTGCACCATCAGCTACAGACTCTGAACCTTGCAGCCTGGCTAATCCCCTGAATTCAACACCAGCAAACCTCAGTAAGCAGGTGCTGGTCCTCATCCTTGAGGCAAGGAGGCCTAGTACTAGAAAATCCTATTTGGCAAAATGGAAAAGGTACTGTTCCTGGAGCCAGTCTCGGGGAATGGGCACAGCTGTGCCCAGCTTACCTCGTATACTAGATTACTTAACAGAAATGCTCCACAAAGGCCTATCTTTCTCTTCAGTTAAGATCCATGCCTCTGCCATCTCAGCTCATTATAATACCGAGCCACCCCTCTTCTCTCATCCTCTGGAAAAAAATTCCTGAGAGGAGCCAAAAATCTAAGACCCCCCCAGAAGAGCTCCCACCCCAGCCTGGGACCTTAACTTTGTATTAGAAAAGCTCACACACCCTTTGAACCTGCGGCCACAGCAGAGTTTAAATTCCTCTCATGGAAAACAGCTTTACTTCTAGCCATCACTTCAGCAAGAAGAATGTCTGAATTTCTGAATTGCAGGCCCTTATGGCAGTGGAACCCTTCATATCTTCCATGCAGACAGGGTTTCCCTCAGGACTAACCCATCTTTTATGCCCAAGGTGGTGTCTAGTGTGGCTCTAAACCAGTCCATTCATTTGTCAACCTTATTTCCTAATCCTCAGAATAAAGGGGAAAGGATCCTGCATTTCCTGGACGTGCACAGGCAGCTGAGGTTCTATCTGGACAGGACTAAGCCTCTCAGAAAATCTGACCAGCTGCTAGTCAAGCTTTGCTGCAGGGGCAGAGGGCAAGGCCATTTCAAAGCAAACCATTTCTAAATGGATACCACAGTGCATCCATTTCTGCTACAAGCACCATGGGAAACCTACCCCACAGGGGATCAGAACTCATTCCACTAGGGCTACATCTACCTCTACAGCATTTCTCAGGGTTGTCCCTACCAGGGGCAACCTGGAAGCTGCAACCTGGAGCTCTGTGCACACTTTCACCAAGCACTACCACTTGCCTATATTTTCTAAATCCAGAGCTGGATTTGCCACAGCAGTCTTACAGGGCCTGATTGCCAGCCCTAATGTTTCATAACTACCTCCACCCTTCCTTAGCTTTGGGAATCAACCCAAATGTGATGACTCCAACAGTGAAACATGAAGAACATAGTACAGATGCTCTTCGTGTTTCACTGTTGCAGTCATTACATTTGGGTAATCGGCTGGCAGGTTGCCCTCAATCGGCCTGAATTCCAAAGTCTTGGGTCCTGCTTCGGTTGCTGTCTTCTCTTCCATGACGTCAGGTCATCAGGGGTATAAAACATGCAGCCGACGCCATTTTCTTTAGTCTTTGTTGCCGCGTGGTGCCCGAAGCAGAAGCATTTCGCAAGTGCCGGTCGGCCGACTACTGAAATATTCGAGTTTGAGTTTCAAAACCGAAGTCTTCACTAAAGCTAAGTACCCCGTTGGGGAAACTTTTTTTTTCTTGCTTTTTACCGATGTCAGAAAAAGTTAATAATTGTATTACTTGTGGGAAGCAAATACCTCATAAAGATTTCCATTTATACTGTATTCCTTGCCTAGACTCTGGTCACAACGTACCTGGCTGTCGGTTTTGTGCTAGATTTAACCAACGCACTATTAAGCGTCGGTATATTTTTGCATCAAAGTATTTTGGAAACAGATTTAACTACCCAGAAATGTCGTCGTATAGCAATCCGACTACCGGAGTACATAAAAAACGCAAAGAAAAGGACAGAGAAAGGCAGTCCAAATCCAAAACCGACAACGAAGCTTCTCCTAAGCCAGTCGCCGGTTCGCGGTACTCAGTGAGGTGCTTTTGCAGCCCCTGATACCCGCTACCTTCGAGTCGCAGGCTTCTACCGACACCCATGTGGAGTCCGGCATGCCGTAAGATACTCAAGGTATTGGACCGACGGATGTATCTCCCTCGGATGGGTCCGGAGCCGCTGAGCAGGCACCGGCTTCTGAGGGTGTATTCAGACCTCAACATTTATATATCAAACCGACGACAGCTGCAAAACCAAAGACGAAGGCAGCTTCTAAATCTAAAAAACCGACGCATGAGCCACGTGCACAGGCCTCTATGCCTAAAAAACAGATGATCAAAATGGCTGAACAAGGTAATAAAGGTGATCAGGGGTACCCAACCCCTCCAGATAAGAGGCCTAGGCAAGACACTGATTATGAATCTTCAGATCCAGTTTCTATTTCTTCTGATTCCTCTTCTGATCAGGAATGATCTATACCACCCTATGAGGATTCTGATGCTGAGGAGTCTATTCCATCTGCATCTCCTCCAGAAGATTATTAATTTGGAGAAACCTTGCATACTTTGAGGGAGCATTTTCACTGGTAGAGTCAAGACTTCTCAGAATCATAAAAGAGGCTTAGGGATTTCCTCCTTCTCCCTCAGCACAAGCCTTTAGTCATCCCCCCTGCTTTAGACATTGTGGATTATGTGTTTTTGGAGTCAAGCTTGACCCCTGACTCCTTACCTCCGGCTCCCAGTAAGCCTGACAGATATTACAGGGTCCCTGACTCGCATCAATTTTTATTTAGAGGCCCTGCTGCTGATCCTGAAACTATTTCACAGGGTCCAAAGGGAGTTAAGGCCTCAACAGCAAAACATCCTACCCTCTCTGACAGAGATTTAAGGGCACTTGACAGATGGGGAGAAAAGGTTCATACATCTGCAACCTTGGCAGTCAGGGCCTTAAACTGTCATTTCCACATGCTTAAGTACCAACAGCATGTTATGGGAATGCTGAAACAGAAAATTATGTTGATTTCAGAATGTGCAGAAAATAAAGATTTGCAGGAATTACTGCATGCAGCTGAACAAGTTGGAAAGCATACTTTGCAATGTGGTTTTAATTCCTTAGAGGCCTCCTGCAGGGCCGCAGTTACTGGATTTGTGATTAGGAGGCATGCATGGTTAAAGGAACAAAATTTGCCAGATCATGTTAAAGCTAAATTGCTAGATGCACCTTTACAGCATGGTATTAAGGCAGAAGAGGTTTTAAAGAAAATGGAAGACAAAGCTAAGTCTATGCAAACTGTTAAAGACTCCTTACAAGTGCAGCCACCAAGATTCAGTAGACACTGGCCTACAAAAAAATGGTCCTTTTTGTGCCAGACAGAGCTCAAAGGTGCAAATTCAGACTCCCAAAGGGTTCCAGATACCAGGCGCAAGATTCATACAGGTCAAAGCAATGGGGCGCATCTACCTCCAATTCAGGAGGAGATAAAGCGCAGACCTACAGAAAACAATCCCAATGACTTCCCTCTGCCTACACCAAGCACTTATCTTTTGACAGCACCCGTAGGGGGGAAATTAGCACTTTTTGCTCAAAACTGGCAGTTAATAACCCAAGACAAGTGGGTACTAAACAGAGTATGTGAAGTTGTTAAATCTCGCCATTTATTCTCACTGATGGGTTCGGAGCCGATCCTCGGCTCCGACACTGCCGATGGCAAAGCTCAAGGTTTGCCAGTAGCTTGTGACCAAGCCCCTTAACCCACAATGCACTGCTGGAATTACTTCAGATCTAGTTTGCCGCGGCAAGAGAGATCTCGGTGATCCAGCTAGCTCGGACCATTTGTGGGAAAAATAACAGCAAATTTATAAAAAAAAACCTTACTTTTTGTTACTAAAATATTTGTGTGTTAATATCAGGTTGTTTATTAATATAATCTATAGTTTATGTAGTTTCAAACTGTTTAAATAGTTAGTGCCCTGTTGGCTTCTTGGTTTGTGTGGGCCTTTAGCCCTATTTACTCCTTAGTCTTTCAAATAGTCAGGGTTCTTCTCTGTGGGCCTCTCAGCCCTATATTTGTAACCTGTAATTATATTGTTAGTTAGTGCCCAGCTTGGGCTTAGTAGTGTTGTGGATCTTTATAAGTGAGTAAGGACTTTTCTGTCTTACTCTCATCAGTTTACTGTCTGTTACTAACTATGTCGGATGAAAGGGAGAAATCCCATCCTAAATCGGGATTCAAAAATGCCCATATTGTGGGCAGAAAATGTCCGTCACTGACAGACACATTCAATGTGTCTACTGTCTGGGGGGCTAAACACCTCCAAGACATTTGCAGCATTTGCCATTCCTTTTCTTCAAGAGTCCTCTTGGAGAGAAGGAGGAAGCTAATAGACAGGAGATTGCTGCAGCAATCCTTTTCTGAGGTTTTGAGTAGCCATGAGGGTACTAGCTCGTTCTCCAAATCCTCAAAATCCAGATCTTCAGACAAAGTGACAAAAAAGGCAAAAATTTCAGGAGGAGGGTCATCGGTTCCACAGACCTTGGAACCGAGTGTACCTTTGATTCGGAGCCAGCTCTTGGTTTTGGAGCCGGTCTCTGAAGCTCCTTCTTCCCCTCTGCTCCAGTCAGCACCTTCGGTGCATTCAGCTAAGTCCTCAGTCAGCCTTTCAGGTTTTGATATGGATCGGCTAATGCAGAAGCTTTTACAGGCACCAGGACTTGACAAATTGTTGTCGGCCCCGACCAGCTCGTCTGTGCTGAAGACCATGGAACCGGATTTGTGTACTACTCCGAGCCGTACTGGACACTCGGAGCCGAAGGAAACTGAACCGATGCTTGTCGAACCCTTGGAGCCGATACCTGCAACGGCGTTATCGGCTCCATCTACTCGGATGTCCTCGGCGCTGACCGAGGACTCTAGGAGCCGACGCTCTCCCGTTGGGTCTAGGGAGGATAGTCAAACCGATTTGTCGGTGCCGACTCTTCCTCTCGGGGCTTCGGCTCGGAAGAGCTTGGCTCCTACCTCGGCCTCGGAGCCCAGGGTTTCGGTGCGGGAGGATCGGACAGAACTCTTGGGTCCGTCTACTCCTTCTCGTCGGAGCCATGGTGCCTTCGATGCTATGAGGAGAGTTTTTATCTCCAAAGACAACGTTAGCATCGGTTCAGCCTTCCCTCTCCCCTCAAGCTCCTGTGTCTGCTTCTTCATCTACCGGTCCCTCTAAGCGTAGAGACCCCGAGCCTCAAGTACCCCCACAGGGCGTCCCCTAATCTTCTGAGACCTCCCCAGATCCCCCCACTGGGGAGGTGCCCAGGAAGAGATTGCGCAAGAGGTGGCACTTAGACTCCCCACAGGAGTCTTTGACATTTGACACGGACTTAGATAAGTCAGAAGGGTCCCCTCGATCCCCCTCTGAGGATATCTCCTTTGCAGAGATACTAGAGATCCTTAGTCAGAGGGTCGATTGGCAGTCCAAGACCCCTACTGAGGATGAGTCCGTGCTCTTGAAGGCTTTTGGGTCTCAACCTTCCACTTCTTGGGTGTCTCCGCCTTACGACGAGCTCATGGAACTGATTTCTCGTAAGGTGTGGGAGTCACCGGAGGCCATGGAACCTGTTCCTCGTAAACCCAATAAATTCATGTCTGCCCCAGTGGACAAGCCATTTTTGACAAAGGGAGTGCCTGTTGATGCCATGGTGGTAGCTGCAGCCACCAAAAAGGAAGTATCTGAGACATCCACCTCTATCCATCCCCCTAACAGAGATTCTAGGGTCATGGATAGATATGGGAAGCGCATGTTTAGTTCAGTGACTTTTTCTCTGCCATCACTGAACTACTTAACCAACTTTACGAGACTGCAGAGAGATCTCCTGAAAGAGCTAGGAGATACTCTCCAGGGTACGGTAGCTGCAGGGGTGGCTGACAAAGTCCACGCCCAGCTCGCTACCCTAAACTCAGTGGTAAACTCGCCATGCGTCTCGTATCCTATGCAGCTGTTGGTTCGAGTAGAGCTGCTAGTTCGGGCATTGCTCTTCGAAGACAAGCCTGGATGCGTCACTCTTCCTTTGCGGAACCCTTTAAGTCATCCTTTATTAATACCCCATTCAATGGCTCATCACTATTTGGGCCCAAAGTAAAGGAAACTTTAACCAGGTGTGAGCAGGAAGGCAAGACCTTATCTGCCGTTGGAGTCAGTTTTTCGACCCCTACTCGGCCCTACTCCAAGGACCCTAGGGGAGGAAAAATGTGGTTCCGAAAAGCTCAGGCAGCCTTTCAGGACACACATGGAGAAACCCCCTCTAGAGGCAGAGGAGGGTGTTATAATGGAAGAAGCCACCCCCGTGGCAGAGGGGGGTCCGCAGCAACCGGGTGACAGGGGTCAGTTCTCCAGTCAGCCCTACCAGTGCCCCTGAAAGGAGGCCCGACTGTTCGGCTTTGGAGGCAGTCGGGGGTCGCTTGTCTTTTTACCTAGAAGCCTGGCTGAACATAACATCAGATACGTGGGTACAAAGCATCATTTCCAGAGGATATTTCATACGGTTCTCTTCCCCTCCCATTTCTGTAAAGAGAATCCCAGATGTTCCACCCAATCTCAGGGAACAAGCAATCGTAGAGGTCCACAGATTGCTAGAAAAAAGAGGCATCCAACCAGTCCCAGCAGACCAAGTTGGATTCGGAACTTACTCAAGATTATGTGTTGTACTTAAAAAAACAGGGGACTGGAAACCTATCTTGGACCTCAGCAGACTCAACCAGTTCGTAAAGAAAGAGAAGTTCCGAATGGTCAAGCTTCAGTCCATTCTTCCCTTATTAGGGAAAGGCGATTGGATGTACTCCATAGATCTCAAGGATGCGTACTATCACATAAAGATGAACAGACACTCCAGAGATCATCTGCGCTTCCGGCTGGGAGCCAATCATTACCAGTTTCGAGCTCTGCCCTTTGGTCTCACTACACCCCCCAGAGTGTTCACCAAATGCATGGCAGTGGTCACAGCTCACCTGAGACGTCTAGGATTCCAGGTGTTTCCATACCTAGACAATTGGCTTCTAACTGCTGCCACCAGACATCAATTGACTCAGGCACCACAATACACTCTGACACACTGCCATCAATTAAGCATTACAATCAACTTCGAAAAGTCTGCCTTATCTCCATTGCAGCATACCTTTTTTATAGGAGCAGAGTTAGATACCTCAACTACCACTCTACGTCTCCCTGTCGAAAGAGTCTCTCTTTTCCGCCAAAACGTCAGCTCACTGGTGTCAAAGAACAAAGCTACAGCAGTGGAGGTATTGAAGGTACTAGGTTTGATGGCGGCAGCAATCCTGGCTATACCACTCGCAAGGTTGCATATGCGAATTCTTCAATGGCTCCTCTTCGCTCAGTGGTCTTACCAGAAACTACCGATTCACCACATGATTCTCGTCATGGATTCTTGCAGGAGAGACCTTCGGTGGTGGTTGATGTCTCTTCGTCACATTCGGAAGACCCTTTGTCCCCCCCCCCAGTAGCCACTGGGACCACGGATGCTTCCCTGATAGGGTGGGAGGGGCATTTTCAGGGAAAGACTGCCCAAGGCACATGGACAGATCAAGAATCACATCTGCACATAAATGTTCTAGAGTTGAGAGCAGTACTTCTGGCGTTGCAGTACTTTCAGGACTCTCTCCCTCTAGGAACTATTGCAATTCAGATGGACAACATGTCAGTAGTCTGGTACTTGAACAAGCAAGGCGGAACCAAGTCTTACCCCTTTGTCAAGACGCCCTCAGGGTCTGGCAATGGGCTGTGTCGTCCCAGCGTTTTCTGTTAGCAACGCACATCCCGGGGAAATCCAACGTGATAGCGGACAAGCTAAGCAGGGCGATATTGCTCCCTCATGAGTGGTCTCTCAAGCAACAGGTTGCGGAGTTGATTTTCTGCAAATGGGGCCAGCCTTGCTGCGACCTTTTTGCCAACCACATCAATTCAAAATGCAAAAGCTACTTTGCCCTAATACCACCTCCTGGTCATCCCCTGAGAGATGCACTTTTACACGATTGGTCCCCGGGTCTCCTTTATGCATTTCCACCCTTCCCATTAATACCCAGATTTTTACAGAAAGCGAAATCGCTGGGAAGGACTGTTATACTCTTAGTCCCCTACTGGCCTCGACAGATTTGGTTTCCGTTTCTCCACCATCATCTGTTGGAAGATCCATGGATCCTGGACCCAGTTCCAGACCTTCTGACACACCCGTCAGGGGACCTTCATCCTTCACTACAGTCCCTGAATCTGACTGCTTGGCTAATCCACTTCTCCTAATTGCCAGGCTTCATTCAATTTCAGAAGATACAAGACAAATTCTCTTGTCTTCTCACAAGCCATCTACCAGGAAATTATATGGCAGTAAATGGAAAAGGTTCTCAGTTTGGGCCAACACGCAGAACTTTGACCCTTTCCGAGCTCTGCTATCTTCTATTTTAGAATTTTTGACAAAAATTTTTAAGGAAGGGGCAGCAGCTGCTACAGTTCGAGTTCACTTAGCGGCCATCTCTAATTTTCACCTTGGTTTTGGTGGCTCAAATATTATGGGCCATAAATTATCTAAGACTTTTCTTAAAGGCATTCTTCATATGAGACCTCCGATCAAAATTCCCTATTCTCCCTGGAATTTAAACCTTATGCTGTCTCAAATTATTCTTCCTCCTTTTGAACCAGCATCTTCTTGTGATCTCAAATTTTTATCCTGGAAAACAATATTTCTTGTGGCCATTACTTCTGCCCGCAGAGTGTCGGAACTTCAAGCATTATCTATCAGACCACCCTACAGGATTTTCCATGCTAATAGAGCATCTCTCATTTTTACCTAAAGTCTGTTCTGAGTCGTATATCAATCAGGTCATTGAGCTGCCAGTCTTTTTTCCCAACCACTCTAGCAAATTGGAATACATGCTGCACAAACTTGATGTTCACAGACAGCTCAGATTTTATCTTGACAGAACTAAAGATATTAGAAAATCAGACCAACTTTTTGTATCCTTCTCAGAAGCAAGAAAAGGCAATCCAGTGGCTAAAACAACCTTATCTAAATGGTTATCCGATTGTATATCCTTTGTTTATGAAAATGCGAGCATGCCATTAACACACAAACCTAAGGCTCATTCTACCAGAGCCGTCTCTACGTCTTCTGCTTTTCAAGCTAAATTGCCCCTTGACAATATTTGCGCTGCAGCCACTTGGTCTAAGCCTCATACCTTTATCATGCATTACAAAGTAGATAAGGCTTCAAGGGACAGGGACAGGTCTTCCTTTGGTTCTACGGTACTGAAGAACATACTCCCATGAGCCACCCAGGGTTGATGGTGCTAGGGACACTACTCATCAGTGAGAATGAACGGCGAGATATAACAACTTCTCATATAGAAGTTATGTACTTACCATAACATTCCATGTGAGTTGTTTATCTCGCCTTTATTCTCGCGTCCCTCCCTTCTTCCCCCTCCTGGCTGACTGTTGACTTAGAGACTAGTACCATCCTGGTTATTCAATATTTCTTCTTCCCTTTGGGAAGTGTTCTTGGTAGAAATACATAAAAGGGTATGTATATGTTTGTGTTCGGCTCCGAACCCATCAGTGAGAATAAAGGCGAGATAAACAACTCACATGGAACGTTATAGTAAGTACATAACTTCTATATCACGGAGATACAGATTCCATTTCCACACACTGCCAATCGCAAACAGTTGGCCAGATCTACACAAAAATCAGTGGGCAGAGGTACAGAAACAGGTTATGTCCCTCATGAATATTGGGGCCATTCAACCAGTACCAGAACAGGAAAAAGGACAAGGTTTTTCCTCAAGACTGTTCTCGATACCCAGAAAGGACAAGGACTAGCGGCCAATACTGGATTTATCAATTTTGAACACATACCTGGACATTCCAAAATTCAGAATGCTGACTTTGCAGCAGCTTCTGCCCATGCTGGGCAAGAATGCTTATCTGGTGACAGACCTAAAAGAGGCATACCTGCATGTCCCAGTAAGACAGTCGTGCAGAAGATACCTCAGATTCAAGGTTGGCTTACTGCATTACCAATTCTCTGCACTGCCCTTTGGCTTATCTACTGTGCCCAGGGTCTTTACAAAGTGCCAGGCACCAGTAATTGCATTTTGCAGACAAAGAAGTATACAAATATATCCTTAGTTGGACGACTGTCTCATTCAAGCAGAGAACAAGGACTTGCCTTGCGCCAGACAAACAAAGGCAACTGACTACTTACTTCAAAATGATGGCAACAAAAACACAGTCTTCTGCAAGACAAATTCTGCAGGCTATGGGCTACATGGCATCCTACTAATTCCATATGCAAGACTGCATATGATGAAACTTCACTGGTATCTAAAAAGTTTATGGAGTCAACATTCACACAGCCTGGAAACAATGATTCCTCTCATTCCCTGCCTGCAACAGGAGTTTCTATGGTGGGCAAAGGCCTGTCACCAAAACATGGGACGGCCCTTCACTCTACCCCCTGCCAGTCAAACCTTAACAACAGATGCATCAGATTATGCCTGGGGGGCCCACATGGCAGGAAGATGCATTCAGGGCACATGGGCAACAAAACAAATGCATCTACAGATCAACCAGAAAGAGATGCTAGCTGTTCAAAATGTCCTGACAGCCTTCAAGAACTTACTTCATCCAGGACAACTACTAATAAAGACGGACAACACCACAGTCATGTGGTATATAAACAAGCAAGGGGGCACACACTCACACCCCCTTTGCAGATTAGCCATGGCACTGTGGGACACAGCTTTGACCTACAAAATACATCTTCAAGCTCAATTCCTGCCAGGAAACAAAACACTCTGGCAGACGATTTAAGCAGAAACCTTATGGATCCTCATGAGTGGAACTAAATCCACAAGTCTTCAGCATGATAACAGTGAAATGGGGGAGCCCAGACATAGATCTATTTTCCTGTCCTCAAAACTATCAACTGAAACGATTCTGCACAAGGACTTGTCACAGACAAGCATGGAAAGTGGATGCCCTATCCTTCAGTTGGAAAAACCTATCAGTTTACGCCTTCCCTCCTCTGCCTCTTCCACCCAAGGTTCTCCTAAAAGTCAGACAAGAGAAGCCAAAGATTATATTAATTTCCCCGGACTGGCCCCGCCAATACTGGTACCCAATCCTAAGGTACTTGTCTCAATACCCAGCACGGACCTTACCTCAAAGACCACAACTACTGTCCCAGCAAAACAGTCGGATCCTGCACAATCAACTACAGACTCTAAACCTAGCAGCATGGCTAATCATGTAATCATGCAAACAACACCTCTCAGTAAAGCGGTGATGGATGTCATTTTGGAAGTCAGAAGGCCTAGTACTAGAAAATCTTATGCTGACAAGTGGAAGTGATTCTGTGCTTGGAATCAAGCACAAGGAACTGATACAGCAGAACCAAATATCCTTCAGATATTACAATACTTAACTGAGATGCTTGACAAAGGCCTATCTTTCTCATCAATCAATATCCATGCCTCTGCCATTTCGGCTCATTACAACACAAAGCCACCAATCTTTTCTCATCCTGTACTAAAGCAGTATCCTCGGGAAACCAAAAATTTAAGGCCCCCCTAGAAGATCACCATTACCCGCATCGGACCTCAGTTATGTGTTGGAAAAGCTCACCCTGCCTCCATTTGAACCAGCTGCTACCGCTGATATAAAGTTCTTATCATGGAAGACATCTCTGCTACTAGCAATTACTTCAGCAAGAAAAGTGTCAGAGCTACAGACCCTCATGGCTGTAGAGCCTTTTTATCATATTTTACCCGGACAGGGTGTCTCTGAGGACAAATCCTACTTTTATGCCTAAGGTGGTTTCCAGTGTGGCTCTTAACCAAACAATTCATTTGCCAACCTTTTATCCAATTCTGCAGAACAAAGGGGAGAGAATTCTGCATTCCTTGGACGTACACAGACAGCTAAGATTCTACTTGAGCAGGACTAAAGCTCTAAGAAAGACTGAGCAATTACTAGTGTCATATGCTGCAGGATCAGAAGGAAAGGCTATTTCAAAGCAGACATTTTCTAAGTGGATAAGCCACTGCATCCGTTTCTGCTACTTACACTATGGTAAACCTGTGCCCAAGGGCATTAGGTCTCATTCCACCAGAGCTGCAGCTACTTCAGCAACCTTTCTCAGAGGAGTACCAACCAAAGACATTCTAGAGGCTGCTACTTTGAGTTCTGTTCACACCTTCACAAAGCATTACCATTTGCCTCTCTACTCTAAGTCCAGGGCAGACTTTGCCTCTGCAATGCTGCAGGGCCTTATAGCCGCACCTGATGCTGTTTAGCCACAGCCTCCCAACCATAGCCTTGGGATTATACCCAAATGTAATGACTGCAACAGTGAAACACGAAGAACATAGTACAGTTGTGTACACTTACCATAAATGTAGATGTTCGAGTGTATTTGCTGTTGCAGTCCAGGTTACCCACCCGCCATCCCCCTGTCATTCTGAAGTTTATCTTTCCTTCACTATCTTCTACAACCTGTGTGGTGTATTTGCTTGTAGATGAATTTAAAGTTTATATTGATGCATGTATTTATATATATATATATATATATATATATATATATATATATATATATATATATATATATATATATAATTTTGCTACCTTTTTGGGGGCACCTGACATCAGGGGCAAGAAAAACTAAAGAAAATGGCGTTGGCTGCATGTTTTATACCCCTGACGTCATGGAAGAGAAGACAGCAACTGACGCAGGACCCAAGACTTTGGAATTCAGGCCTACTGAGGGCAACCTGCCAGCAGATTACCCAAATGTAATGACTGCAACAGTGAATACACTCGAACATCTACATTTTTGGTAAGTGTACACAACTGTACTTTGTGTACACTTACCATAAATGTAGATGTGCGAGTGTATTCACTGCTGCAGTTCTGGTTACCCTCCCTCCAGCCCCCTGACTTCTCTTGATTTCTGTCCTATCTTTTTTGTCTGGCATGTTTTATATCATTGGTATTTGATGTTAAGTTGTCTATCTCGCCTTCATTCTTGCTGGATGGGTTCGGAGCCGATCCTCGGCTCCAACTCGGACTTTTACTAAAGCTCAAGAGCTATTTACCGGCTCGAGGCCTCCCCTTATCCCACAATGCTAGGTGTCAGATACCCAGATCTCGTTTGCCGCTTCAGCTACCAGGTTGCGTTTTTACCTGTTCCAGGTCGTATAATTCTTTTTTATCATCTTTCATAGTCAGGGTTGTTGTCGCTAATTTAGTTTTTCTTTTCTATTAGAGTTGTTAAATTATAATCCCTTTAGACCCAGTTATAATTCTCTTTTTTTTTCTGTTGTTTACAGAGTTTTATTCCCTTCCCCTCCCCATCCCCCCTTGGGGTAGTGGTTAGGCCTATCTCTGTATAGTGTGTTGTATAGTTTTTATAATTTTTATAGTTTTTTGGTTAACTATAGTTGTAGAAGTTGTATTGTCTGTTCTAGTGCGTGTGTGTTTGTGTTTAGTGTTTAAGCACTAGTTTAAATTCCCTTGGTATCTTTTCTACCATGTCCAAAGATACCAAGGTTTCAGTTTTCAAGAAGTGTGACTCGTGCTGTCAGAAGATGTCTCTGACAGACGGTCACACTTCTTTTGTTTATTGTTTGGGCCCCCTACACCTGCAGGACTCTTGTTCGGTCTGTCATGCTTTCAGTCTGAGAGTCCTGCAGGAACGTAGGAATAAACTAATTTTGAGAGGCTTGTTAAAGCCTGAAGGATCCCCGACTAAGCCTTCGTCGGGGAAATCCTTAAAGCCTGCCAAACCGTCAGCTCCCTGTTCGGAGCCGACGCGGAGTAGAGCTTCTACATCTTTGTCTGTTCCGGCCGGAACCGACACTTTGAGACCTCAGTCGGCCCCGACTTTGCCATCGGAGCCGTCTCTGAGCCGGAAGCGTTCGAGATCCCCTTCCTTAGAATCCGTTTGCTCGGCTCCTAGATCTCCATTACTACAATCGGAGCAGAGTCATAGGTCCCATTCCTCTCAGTCCTCCAGGTTATCTGACCACGACTTAGAGAGGGTGGTCAGTAGGCTCCTTAAGTCACAGGCACTGGCCAAAATGTTGACTAGCCCTTCTCAGTAGACTGTGGCTATCCCTTGTTGGGGCTCGAATCGTCGGAGCCGATACCCCACCCTTCGGCTCCTTCGTCGGCTCTGATCTCATCATTGGTTCCGTCCTTAGAGGGATCCAGGCGCCGAGACTTCCTCGTCGGCTCAGAGGGGGCGAGTGGCATCGGACCCTTGTCCGACCCCATTCTCCCTCTCAGGGCCTCGGCGCAGGTGAGCTCGGAGCCATCTCTCTCGGTGCCGGGTGGGGTTCACTTCTCTTCGGAGCAGCAGCCCTCTTCTCTGCCTAATAGGGGCGCCTTTGAGGTCATGAGGAGCGTGCTGACTCCGGGGTCGACCCCTTTGGCTCCTCCCCCCATGGTGCCTGTGTCGGTCTCTGTCCATCCTCCTGACCCCAAGAGTGGAGAACAAGCGCTCCAGGTAGCCCCATTGGGTGCATCTTCCTCTTCCGAGGCCTCCCCTGGAGGGAAGGTGGAAGATTATCACTGTACCCAGAAGCCTGGCGACTCCTCACACAAGACAAATGGGTACAGGCTATCATATCCGAGGGTTACAAAATCCCCTTTGTCCACAACCCCATTCAAGCAAACCGATCCCTTCCAGATGTTCCACCCGGTCTAAGGGAACAAGCAGTACTAGAAATCTCAAAATTGCTAAGAAAGAGAGTCATCCAGCCAGTCCCAACAGACCAGCAAGGATCTGGGATGTACTCCAAGTTCTTTTTGGTACCAAAGAAGTCAGGGGACTGGAGACCCATTTTGGATCTCAGCAGATTAAACAAATCTGTTCAAAGAACAAAGTTCCGGATGGTCACGCTTCAATCCATTCTACCCTTTTTGGGTCCGGACATTTGGGTGTGCTCCATAGACCTTCAGGACGCGTACTGCCATATCAAAATGAACAGACGCTCCAGGAGGTTTCTCCGCTTCCGGCTGGGAACCAGTCACTATCAATTCGGAGCCCTGCCCTTTGGTCTCACCACAGCCCCCAGGGTGTTCACCAAATGCATGGCAGTGGTTACGGCTCACCTGAGATGGAGAGGATTCCAGGTGTTTCCATATCTAGACAACTGGCTCCTAACTGCTTCCACTAGGCATCTGAGCCTGGGATTGTACCATCCAAACTTGCTCAGAGCTAGGTATCTCTATAAACTTTGAAAAGTCTGCATTGTCGCCTTGTCAATCTATAACCTTTATAGGCACCATATTAAACACAAAAGAATTGTCGGCAAAACTCCCATTAGAAAGAGTTTTAGACATTCGCCGACATGTTCAAACTTTGATACAATGCAAGAGAATTCAGGCCAGATTTGTATAGAAAACCTTGGGTCTCATGGCAGCAGCTATCACATTACTTCCTCTGGCTCATTTCACATGCAAATTCTTCAGTGGATGCTCTTTACCCAATGGTCCTTTCAACAGCTTCCGATGTCTCACAACATAATAATTACTCGTTCATGCAAAGACCACCTTTCTTGGTGGATGGTCTCCCCTCAAGTTTTTCATGGCAGATCGTTTGTACTTCCTCCTCCGGTTGCCACGGTGACAACAGATGCCTCCCTGATAGGGTGGGGGTGGGGGAGCATTTTCAGGGCAGGACTGTCCAGGGCACTTGGCAACCCCTAGAGTACCATCTGCATATAAACATCTTGGAGATGAGAGCGGTACTTTTAGCGTTGCAAGCTCCTCAGGACTCTCTACCTACTGGGACTATTGCAGTTCAGACTGACAATATATCGATAGTGTGGTACATCAACAAGCAGGGCGGGACCAGGTCCTATCCCTTATGTCGAGAAGCACTTAGACTCTGGCAGTTGGCTATCTCCTCTCGATGGTTTCTGATAGCAGTGCACATCCCCGGGAAGTCCAACATCATAGCGGACAGGCTAAGCAGGACAATCCTTATGCCTCACGAGTGGTCTCTCAATCAGTTAGTAGCGAACAAAATTTTCCGCAGATGGGGTTAACCTTGCGACCTTTTTGCAACCCCTCTCAACAGCAAGTGCAATGACTTCTTCACTCTCTTCCCTCTCCCAGGCCATCCCCCCAGGGACGCTCTAGTTCACGATTTTCCCCGGGGTCTGCTCTGTGCATTCCCTCCTTTTCCCTTAATTCCAAAACTGATTCAGAGAGCGACTGCTTTGGGATCCAGGATGATCCTCATTGCTCCTTACTGGCCTTGACAAATTTGGTTCCCATTCCTGCATCGTCACCTGCTGGAACAGCCTTGGAATCTGGACCCAGTGCCAGACCTCTTGATCCATCAGTCGGGTGGGCTGCACCAATCCCTTCACTCTCTTAACCTCACAGCTTGGTTGCTCCACTTCCAGTCTTAGCCAGGCTTCCACATGTTTCTCAGTCAGTGCACAAAATCATACTTCGCACAAACCTACTAGAAAGACTTATGCTAATAAGTGGAAATATTTTTCTTTCTGGGCAGAGGCTAGGAAGATAAACCCCTTTACAGCCCCTGTCCATAATGTTTTAGATTTTTTGGCGGAACTTTTTCGAGCAGGTTCCTCAGCTGCCACCATTAGGGTCCAGTTGGCTGCTATTGCAAATTTTCACGTTAGCCTATCAGAGTCCAGTATCATTTCCCACAAACTTTGTAAGGCTTTTCTTAAAGGGACTATGTTAGTTAGACCCCTGGTTAAAGATCCCCCCCCTCCTCCGTGGGATTTGAACTTGATTTTAACTTCATTGATTCTCCCTCCTTTTGAACCTGCAGCTTCTTGTTCCTTAAAGTTACTCTCCTGGAAGACACTCTCTTCTTAGTAGCCATCACCTCGGCCAGAAGAGTATCAGAACTTCAAGCCCTTTGTGTTCGCCCTCCATGTCTTATTTTTCACAAAGATAGTTTCACTCAGGACTAATCCTTCCTTTTTGCCCAAAATACCCTCAGAGACAAATCTCAATCAGGCTACTGATCTTCCTGTCTTTTTTCCTAATTATTCAAACAGAGCTGAACAAAAGTTACACTATTTGGACGTTCACAGGCAGTTACGTTTTTATTTGGATAGGACCAAACAGTCAAGAAAATCAGATCAACTCTTCCTGTCCTATGCTGAGGGGAAGCAGGGCTTGCCAGTTTCTAAGGTAACCTTGTCCAGATGGCTGGCCTCTATTATTACCTTGATCTACCAACTGAGACATAAAGAACTTCTGTCAAAACCAAAAGCTCATTCCACCAAAGTATTGGCTACGTCGGTAGCTTTTCAGGCTAGACTTCCAATGGAATCTATTTGTGCTGCAGCAACATGGGCCACTCCTCATACCTTCATTTCGCATTACAAGTTGGATATGGCCTCCAGAAGTTGAGCCGATTTTGGTTCCACTGTGCTCAAGAGTCTGTTTCGATGATCCACCCAGGGCTAAGGTGCTAGGGACGCTGTCCCATCCAGGAAGAATGAAGGCGAGATAGACAACTTAACATTAAGAAGTTATGTACCTACCATAACGTTCCATGTTAGTTGTCTTCCATCTCATTTTCTTTCTTGCATCCCACCCTCCATCCCCCTGGCCTGGTTAGGACCGAGAAGAATCCCTTTTGCGGCCTTCTTCCTACGGTTGACCTTGTTTTAGGTTTCGTCCTACTCTGTTTGTAGCACTGTAGGTAAACCTTTGGTGGGACTAGTGTGTTTTTTTTTCTATGGTGTTAGCTTTTCCAAATGAGATCTGAACGTCTGATGCCTAGCATTGTGGGATAAGGGGAGTCCTCGAGCCGGTAAATAGCTCTCGAGCTTTAGTAAAAGGCTGAGTCGGAGCTGAGGGTCAGCTCCGAACCCATCCAGCAAGAAAGAAGGCAAGATGAAGACAACTAACATGGAATGTTATGGTAGGTACATAACTTCTTATTTTTTGCTGGGGGTGTTACACACCATGTAATTGCTTCCTATTTTGGGGGCAGCTGACATCTGGGGCAAGAAAAACTGATGTAATGGTGTCGGCTGCATGTTTTATACCCCTGACGACCTGACGTCATGGAAGAAGCGACAGCATCTGACACAGAAATCCCAAGACTCTGGTATTCAGGCCGGCTGAGGGCTACCTGCAGGCAGATAACCCAAATGTGATGACTGCAACAGTAAATACACTCAAACATTTATGGTAAGTATACACAACTGTACTTTATAGCTCATTGCAGGCTACAGGGTATTCACATTTTTTCCCATATTTACATGACATGCTTATCTTTGCAGAGTCTCTTACAAAGTGTCAGGAATCTCTCTGATGGGTGAGAGATCTCTTACACAAGCTGTGATTCTAGGATATTATTCAAAAGTAGTCTTGACTCATTCGTACAGGATCAGCTGGTTCAAGTGGAGCAGACAGCTCAGTTCAAAGAACTTTTCTTCCACAGGAAAAATAGGTCTTTCTGTTTATTTCTAAGGTCTTCCACTCAGACTTTGGTCATTGTGAGGGAGTACGTCAGAATTTTGGGTCTCATGGCATCTCTGATTCTCATGATACCACTGGCAAGACTTCACATGAAAGATACAGTGGTATATGAAATCTGATTGGCTCCAGCTTCAGCACCCTTTATCGTTTCAAATTCCAGTGATGAGTTTTGTCAGAAGTGAAATCTTTTGGTGGAGGCAACAGACCTCCTTAAATCCAGGTGTCCCTTCTCCCTCTGTGCCAAAGCAGTCAGTCACCACAGATGGTTCAAACTTTGCTTGGGGAGCAATTTCACAAAGGATAAAAGTGCAGGGAGTGTGGAACAGTAAGGACAGATGGAAGTACATAAATAGCAAGGAGTTGCTTGCCCTGATCAAGGCACTCAACTCTCTGAACCATCTTTTGTCCCCAGACCTCTTCATGAGGTTGCAGACAATACCGCATTCATGTGGTATACCAACAAGCAAGGGCGGAAGCAGGTCATACCCCCCTTGCAGATTAGTCATGTTAGCTTGGAATATAGCTTCACAGCACATTCTCACTCTTCATGCATCCTACATTCTGTCAGAGCAAAGTCATGAGGCAGACAAGCTGAGCAGAATCAGGGCAGACCCTCAAGAATGGAAGCTAGATCAGGGAGGTCTTCCAAGATTTGATCTATTTGTGGAGAGTTCCTCAATTAGACCTGTTTGCCTCCTGTCAGAACAATCAGCTGGCAAGATTCTGTTCCAGGGCTACATGCAAGAAGGCTTAGATAACAGATGCCTTTTCTTTTCCTTGGGCTGGAAATGTTCCATTATGCTTTTCTACTCTTTCTATTAATGTCCAGATTCGGAAGAAATCTTCCAAGATCATTGTGGTGACTCTCTTCTGGCCCAGACTACTGTGGTTGTCCCTTCTTTTGGAAATGGCCAGGGACCGTTACCATAAACTTGCTGATGGACTGGATCTACTTAAACAAGAACAAGGGTGTTTGATACACCCTGACAGAAACTTCACTGAGATGCCTGGATGATAAGGTCCTTATTCCTTTTAGGCACATGTTTACTGAGGACGTGTATCAGGTACTAATGTAGGCAAGAAAGCCTGCTACGAGAAAATCATATATTAGCAAATGGAAAAGATTTTCTAATCTGTACTAAAAACATAACCAGCAGCCATTCAGGGTTAGTTGTTTTCTGGTTCTACAGTATTTGTGTGAATTATTGTATGGCCTTTTTTTCTCATTAAAGGTTCATCTACTGGCCGTTTTTCAGCTTGTCTGCCTGTGGATCATCCTCTTTCAATGCAGACTTATTTCCGAATGTTCTTGAAACAGATTTTGCATAAGAAGCCTCCAAGAAAACCGGTGGCTCCTCTTTGGGATATAAACATTTTGTGTTAGAGAAGCTAACACTGAATTGAGGTTCTTAACATGGAAAGCGGTTTTACTGATTGTGCTGACGTTTGCAAGAAGGGTATCCGAGTTGCAAGCCCTTATGGTGAGTCGCCTTATCTCATTTTCCATAAGGACGGGGATTTTTGATCACTAATCCTTCTTTTACACTTAAAGTGGTATCCGAGTTTATTTTAAGCCAAACTATTCATCTCCCCATTTTCTTTCCTGAATGTAAAATTGAAGGAGCAAGGACATTCCATACTTTGGATGACCCCAGGCAAGTCTTGTATCTTGACAGAACTAAGTCTTTCATATCTTTGGTTCAATTATTTATTTCTTATGAAAGTAAGTAGTAGTCAAAACAAACTATTTCCTAATGGTTGTCTAAGGTCATTATCTTTTGTTATACTCAGCATAACAAAACTATTCCAGGTAGCGTCAGAACCCTCTCTACCATGTCCTTCATCTGTGGCTTTTTGGAATGGCTTTTATAAGTGTTTAGAAGCTGCTACCTGGTCATCTATGCATACTTTTACAATGCACTTTAAGCTTGATTTCTTCTCTATGTCCAAATCAAGTTTTGCTAGGGCCATTCTCCAGCGGCTCCTGGGCTCTTCTCCTCCCACCTCCCAAATGTAGTTAGTTAAGGTAATCTAGCCATATTATTTTGGCTGTTGCAGCTGTGATCATTATGATGAACATAGTGCAAATGTACAAGTTAAACTTACCATAACAGTAGATGTTCATATGATCACTGCTGCAGTGTCTGCTCTTTCTGTCCATCTCCATTGCTTTTTGTGTGTTTTTATACAAGGGTGTGGAGATTTATTTTTTTGTTTTTCCTGCCATTGCCCTTTCAGGGATTAGCCTCTCGTTCTGTCTCTGCAGGCAGGAAAACTCTGAAGGGCTTTTTGCCAAAACTTGTATTTAAGTCAGCTCAGCTTGAGCTGCCTGATAGTTTGGGCACATGGAAGGTACCCTAAAGCTTTGGAAACTGGCCAGCTGTTAAGATCCTTGGCAGGATATAGCCCATATAGCTAAGGTTCCTTCAGCAGTGACCATTCAAATATTTACCCTTGTGGTAAGTTTAACTTGCTCATCTGTTCTTTCGTGCTTATCAAAAGAAACACTAAGCAAAAAACATGACACACAAGGGCAAAAATAAATAAAATAACTACACAATATACTTTTTTTTTAAATTTATTTAGCTGTACTTAGTAGAAATCCTTTTACTCAGAAAAAGGTGAGCATCTCTTTAGGTAGTTTTATTTTTTCCAAGAGATGGCAGTAGAGTACACATCAATAGTATTCTTCAGATGGGTTCAGTGTACCATGAAGTTTTACACTACTGATCTTAGTTTCAATACTTGAAGATGATGAACTGTGCTACATGAGAACATGTGAGATCTGTGTTGGAGACCAAGCTACAATGTTCTATTTTCTTAATCGTTGTTGAAGTTTAACACCTAGAGAGTGTTTTTGTGACTGGTGTACCAGTTTTAGATTGGGTGGGGTGGCAGTTGTAGAAGTGTGCGTGATAGGAGCTATACATGAGAAAAGGTGTAGGAATGGGAACATCTTAGTTTATTAATGTACTGAAGTATAAATGTGAAAAATGGAGCTTGTAATTTTCATCTAATACCAAAGACAAGGGGAGAGTTGGATTTTTTTATTGGAGTTGTGTAGATCCAAGACACACTGAGGTTTATTTTGCACTGTATATTTCCAGTTACAAATTTTCAGTTAGTTTTGGTCAGATTAGCAGTCTGGTTTACTGGATTTCCATAATACGGATGGCTTTTGCAGCATTTAATTGAACATTTACCTCAACATTTGTGCATTGATGTTTAAGTGGAGGAGGGAGATTAGACATATTGCCAGTTCAAGCAGCTGCTACTGTTCTTTGCTGTGTTGAGGTACTTTGGGACCCTTCCTAGATAGTTGACAGTGTTCTTTACCAAGAGGTGCACTGGAAAGAATTTTTTTTTAACAGAAGTACAATAAAGAGGTGCTTTGGCCAACTCTTGTAGTTTATTTAGCAGCCACCTGCATTGTGTCTTTGCCCTGTTCATATCATCTCAGCATACCCATTGCCATACATATAATGAGAAAGAGTCGTATTATTTTGTGCATGACATTTGGTTGCAATCACTGATGTCATGTTGTCCTGATTCTTATCAGTTGTTAAACAAGTATTCCGCATTTATTATGCTGTATTTCTTCAGGGCAAGTTTAATGCTTTACTCTGAAAGACTTTAAACATGCATTTACAGTCCTGTTTAGAGTACTCCTCTCTGTTATGCGCTGGACTAGTTTTCTATTTGATTATATAGAAAATTTCAGAGACTTGCAATAGCCAAGTTATCTATAGCTATTTGTGCCATTCGAAAGTGTGTATATGCAGATGTGCTTCCACACATGCATCCTGTGAATGGTTTGATACTGTTTAAGATAAGTTTATTTGCTTTTTTGCCTTGTGCCCCGAGTACCAGAAAAGGCTGCAGCTCCTCTGTAGCCCTTCATTAGACCAAACTGGTAATCAGCAAATGAACTACTTATTCTGTGTGCATTTATTTATATTTGTTTATTGGAGAAGAGCAGTGATCATAGCATGACCAATTGCAGGCTCATACCATATTACATGCAAAACTGTAACAACAGAAGTTTTCAAGTAAATCCGTCAGTAATCTGAGACAAAAAAAGTGCATGCAATAAGTGTAGCAAAGAACATTAATAAAGGGGTGTCAGAAAAAACTGTAGTGCATGAAGCACTGCATTTACGCTTTGATGTCAGGGAAGGGGGGGTAATCTTGTCAAGTAGTTCTGTAACACAAAATTGCATTTTAACAGCACTTAGTGACGCTTATCAAAAGCTTGTTAAAGACCCCCCTAAGCACTATTAAAATTGCATCTTGCACTAGGGACTAACAGCAGAGAACAGCTGCAAAGATAAAAGCTGTTAGCACTTTACTCTGCTACACATTCAGTGTGGCAGCATGGAGTCAAAAGCTTTTAAAATGTTTTACCCTCTGATCATAGCTCTCAATTGTACAGATTTTTGCAGAATATCCAGATTTTTGCCTCAAATATTTGGTCTATTCCTTATAAAATCTGTGATTTTCTGGCAAATCACAGAGGATTGAAGTCACAAAAATGACCAAATAATGACATATTTAAGTTTGACTTCATATCGTTCAGAAAATGCTTGGTAACACAAGTCCTGTTATTCTAGCAGATTTCTAAGTTTATAAGAGCTATATTTAAAAGCGTTCTCTATTTTGGGCCTTTGTCCCCCCATTGTTTTAGAATTTTTCCAGATTTCTTGAGTTAAGAGCCTGAGATGTATGCCTCTGATGGGGTAATATTTTGCTTTTGCTTGCTGTACCTCTCAACTGCCCATGATTTGGTAGAAATGTCTTGAATTTTGCCTCATATTTTTGACCTGTCCATATAACATTTTTGATTTTCTCCTAAATAACTAAGGATTGCAGTTGGTCAGTAATGCCAGACATTAAAGTTTCATACTAGATATTGTTCAGAAAATACACATTGGTGCAAAACTATTGATCTGATGTCTTCATTCCTCCTCATGATAAGGTCTTTAATCCGACCTTCGGATCTGGCTTGGCCACAGACTTAGATCCAACTCTCAAGCTCCTCCCTCTTTCCCATAATGCACTACATCCACCCAAGTACGTCAGACCTTGTTTGCCACTTCAGCATCTGAATGTGGGTCTTGTGGTCTCATGCTGTGGGAGTAATTTCCTTTGGAAACTTTTGAAAACTATTGATAGCTTTTTCCTGCAAGTCCTCCCGCCTTTATTTCTTCTTGTTGTTAGAGTGTGTGCGCACATGATGGCTCTTTTCCTACAAGAAAAAAAGTAGTTAGTTTTATCTTGGGTAGTTATTTTTAACTTGTCTTTACCCTTATCTTTAAATTTAAATTTAGATTTAATTTTAGCACTTATTCTTGTAGTTAAGTCTATACACTACGGTGGTGGTGCTGCAGTAGCATTGTCGCCTCATAACAAGATGTTGTCCCGTTCGATTCTCAGATAGAGTGTCTTCTGTGTGGAGGCATACGTGAATGAGGCGTGCCTTCGTTGAAGGTTGTTCATCAAGGCTGGTAACCCGGTACGTAAAAATCCACTACCAGTTATTACTGGACCGGAGTTCCGCTGTGGCGACCCCGAACTGGGAAAAGCCGAAAGACGCAAACAAATTCTTGTAGTTAAGTCTGTGTTATTAACCTATTGCTAAGGTCATGTTAGTTGGCTTTGGCAGTTTGTTTTTGGCAGGCTTTACTTGTGATGGCGGACAAGCTTTTGCCTGGTTTTAAACGCTGCACTTCTTGTGGGCATAAAATCCCCAACCAGAATGCTTACGAGGTGTGCATATATTGTTTGGGGGCTGAGCATTTAAATGCGGATTGTTCTTTCTGTGCTTCCTTCATTCCACCCACGTTGGCCGGCAGAACAAATAAGTTGATTCTTAGAGGTCTTCTTCCTTCCTCTGCTCTGGAGACTCAGACCCTTTCCTTGGCTTCTTCCTCCTCCTCCTCTCCAGTTTCCACTAAAGAGGCAAAAAAGAGATCTGTCCCTGTCTCCTTGAGATACTCTATAGAGCCTAAGAAGTCAAAGAAATCATCGGATCCAGCTTCCTTGGATCTGAAGAAATCACTTCCCCTTTCAGATCCCTCAGCATTTTCAGATCCAGGGGATGTTATTACCATATCTCCTCCACCTTTGTTTGCTCTTATGTCGGATCAAGTGTCTCAGGATCCAAGGGCCTTGACAAAGTCCCCAGCTCATTCTTCTAAGTCAAAAAATTCTCGATCTCCTTTGTCAGCTTCATCCAGTTGCTCTAAAAGCTGGTCTAAGGCGGATATGGACAGGATGATGAGGAGATTCCTCAAGGCCCAGCTCCAAATGGGGGTAGTTTCGATTCTGTTCCCTGTTGGATCCATGAGCTACCATGGCCATACCATCAGAACTCTTTCTCCGATCCAACCTTCGGTTTCAGAGTTGCAAGATTTGGGACTGCCATGTGTGCTGGGCTCGGTGCAGGGGAAGCTGCCTTCCTCAATGCTGAAAGTTCCCTTCACTAGTCCTTTTCCGGTTCGTTCAGAGCAGAGCAGGTATCAAAGCTGTGGTGTCTGTTCTGGGTCCGGGGGACTGGGGCCTGCTCAGTCCTTTTCTGAGTCATCTCTTTCCCTAGGTGCCTCGGCACTCAACAACTCTGGTTCGGTCCCTTCTGGAGGTTGCGGATCTTGGGTGAGTCTTTCTTCTGGTCCTTCAACCTTTCAGATAGTGGAGAGGGTTTTCTTCTGAGTTGGAGATTTGATGACACATGTCCCCCAATCCATCCCCATACCCCTGTTGGATCTAGGCATTGAAACCATTTGTCCTGCCATGAGTCTACCTGTCCCGACCAGCTTCCAAGATCTCCGTGGTCAAGAGGTATTCCCTTCTTACATTTCCCCAGAGTACTCAGCTGAGGAAGCCACTTGGAAGAAGACGTGCAAAAGGAGACTTGTTGACTCCCCATTGGAGTCGTTAACGGAGGACACTGACTACGATGAAGGGGAAGGATCCCCAGCTGAAGACTTCTCCTTTGGGGACATATTAGAGATCCTGAAGCAAAAAGGTGGGTGGTTTGTCCAACCTTCTCCTTCTGAGGAGTCTGTTCTCTTGGAGGCATTCGGGACAGACCCATCTATGTCTTGGGTGCCCCCCCCCCCGGCAGATGCCATGGTTAATGTGTAGTCCCGCCAGGCATGGAAGGAACCAGACACCATCGAGCCCATACGCAAGCGATGCAAGAAGTTTCTGGTACCCCCTGTAGATAAGAAACATTGGAGCAAGGGTCCCGTAGTTGATGCCATTGTGGTGGTAGGGGCAGCCACTAAAAAAGAGCTGGCAGAAGAAACTGCTACTGTCAATCTGCCTAACAATGAGTCTAGAGCACTAGACAGGATTGGGAAGTATGTTTATGCCTCAGCCACCTTTGTGCTGAGGTCGTTAACTACTTCACTTATTTTACCCGGTTTCAGAGAGATTTGATCAGGGACCCACAACTTCTGTCTGAGAGCCCATGCCTACCGAGGAATTTAAGAATCTTTCTCCCAAGCTGACCACTCTGTCATCCGTCACCATCTCATTAATGAGGTTGATCTCCCATAGCATGGAGAGTACCCCATGAGCAACTGGTTCAGGACTTCCCCTAAGGAGGCATGCCTGGGTGAGGCTATGTGATTTTGGGAGCTTTTTAAGGCATCCTTTGTGAATGCCCCTTACAATGGCTCCTCTTTCCAGGACCCGGTCGGGGAACATCTCTCCTCTAGAGGGGGGAGGGTTTGATGGTAGACTCTGCCCTCTAGAGGCAGAGGGGGAGGGCTTGATGGTAGATGCTGCTGTCTAGGGGCAGAAGGGGGTCCGCAGAACAAGGGCTTTAGGAAACCATTTCCTGATAAGCTGCTCCTGAAGCATTGCCCAACTGTCTATCACTGGAGGCAGTTGGGGGCCCACTAGCATTGCACTCAGAAGCCTGGACCCAGTTGACTCAAAACCGTTGGGTGCCAAGCATAATATTCAGAGGCTATTACATTCCCGTTTCTCTTCTTTCCCCAAACTCCAAGAGCCTTCCCGATGTGCCACCCAGTCAGAGGGAGCGGGCAGCACGGGAAATTCAACAGCTGTTGCATAAAAAGAGTATTCCAAGAAAGCCGAGCAAAAAGATTCAGAACCTACTCCCGCTTATTTTGGTGCTGAAAAAGACAGGGGGCCTAAGATCGATCTTGGATCTAAGCAAGTTGAACGACTATGTAAAGAAGTTTAGGTTCCGAATGGTCATGGTTTAGTCCATTCTACCACTGTTGCACAGGGACAGCCGGATGTGTTTGATAGATCTCAAGGACACGTACTATCACATCAAAAATTGACAAGCGCTCCAGGAGATATCTGCACTTCTAGGTGGAAGCCAATCATTAACAGTTCAGAGCAGTGCCCTTTGAGCCCCTCTCCCCCCGGGTATTCACCAAATGCATGGCAGTGGTTGCAGCTCACTTGAGGCTTAGAGGATTCCAGGTGTTTCCACATTTAGATGACTGGCCGCTTACTGCTCCCATGAGACATCAGCTAATTCAAGCCAGGGATTAATTAATCGAGTTATTGCATTCTCTGGACATCACCATAAACCTGAGCAAATTCAGCCTGACTCCTGTGCAGAACCTGGAATTTATAGGGGCACAGCTGAACACGAGGAGTCTGATAGCTTCTCAACCTTTACACCACGGAACAACTCTGAGGAATCATTTACAGGACTTATCTCAACAGGCCCCTCCTGCACGAATGGTTTTATAAGCCCTAGGATCCATGTCAGCAGCTATCCTGCTAATTCCTCTAGCCAGAGTCTTCATGTGGGTTCTCCAATGGTCATTGGCAGCACAATGTTCCATCTTCTTTCACCCGCTGTCCCTTCCCATCAGATTGACTCCAGTTTGCAAGCATCATCTCATTTGGTGGATACAGTCAGTCTCCTTCTAGGCAGATCATTCTTAAACAACCCCCCCATAGCTACCTTGACCATGGACACTTTCTAGTTTGGGTGGGGGGGGGGACGTTACAGTGGGAAGATGGTCCAGTGTCCTGGAGATGAGAACAGTCCTCCTAATGTTGCATGCCTTTCAAGATGATCTCCCCTTAGGGACTATTACAGTACACACTGACAACATGTCTGTTGTGTGGTACATCAACAAACAAGGAGGAACCCGTTCTTACCCCTTGTGATGGGAGGCCATGAGGGTGTGGGAGTGGGTGATATCTTCAGAATGCCTTCTTGTTGCAGCACATATCCCGGAAAAAAAACAACAATCTAGTGACAGACTCACTAAATCACATCTGGTTCTGCAGGAGTGGTCCCTCGATCAATCAGTGGTGGATGTGATCTTCAGCTGTTGGGGTCAACCTTGCTGTGACCTTTTTGCCTCTCCCCTGAACAACAAATGCAGCACGTTCTTCACTTTGATCCCTCCACCAGATGAGTCCCCGAGGGATGCACTAGTGCATGATTGGCTCCCGGGTCTCCTGTATGCTTACCCTCCTCTTCTGCTCATCCCAAAGTTTCTTCAGAAGGCAAGCAGGTTGAAGAGCTTGGTTATCCTCATTGCCCCCTTCTGGCCTCGTCTGATGTGGTACCCCTTCCTATAGTCTCATCTGAAATATCCTCCCTGGATACTGGAGCCAAGTCAGGACCTCCTTTCTCACCCGTCAGGGATGCAGCATCAGAATCTTCGTGCCCTCACACTTAAAGCTTGTTTTATCCACTTCCAACCTTAATGAGACAGTCTAGGCTTAATTCCCCAATCTGAAAGATACTTCTAGCCTCACGAAAGGCTTCCACCAAAAAAATCTACACCAGTAAATGGAAGAGAGTTATTTAAGCCACAGGCAGAAACATTGACCCTTTCTCAGTTCCCTATCCGGGAAGGTGCTAGTTTCTCGCCTATCAAGCTTCAGTTAGCTGCTTTTTCTAATTTCCATGCTGCAAGTCAGTCTTGTGTTCTGTTCACTTTTCTGCTGTGCAAATCCTTCATGCAAGGTGTTTTCTTGTTAAGGCCTGCAATCAAGGACCCATCCCCTCCTTGGGATCTCACTGTCTTGTTACAGGCTTTGATCCCAGGGACCCTTTGAACCAGCTGCAAGTTGTGACATGAAGTTTTTGTCATGGAAGACGGTCTTTTTGGTGACTATAACTTCCACTAAGAGAATTTCTGAACTACAAGCCTTATCCTCCAAGCCTCCTTGCATAGTTTTTCATAAGGACAGAGTATCTTTATGCACCAGTCCTTCTTTTATGCCCAAAGTAGCCACTGAGAACAATATCAACCAATCCATCCAGTTACTAGTGTTCTTTCCAAATTTCTGCAGTTAAGGGGAGTATATTCTTCACCTTCTAGACGTTCATAGACAACTCTGTTTTTACCTGCACAGGACCAAGCAACACAGGATGTCTGACCAGCTCTTTTGTAACCTTTTCATCTAATAGACTAGGACAAACAGTGTCCAAAATTACCTTGGCAAAATAGGTATCTGACTGCATTTCGTACATTTACTCACTCAAAGGATTGGAATTACCAAGACCACCCAGAGCACATTTCATCAGAGCTATGGCTGCTACTTCTGCTTTCTATTCTAGAACCTCCATTGATGACATTTGCTCAGCTGCGACATGGTTGAATAGTCACACCTTTGTATCACTCTAATGGTTGGATATCCTATCCAGGAGCAGGGCCTCCTTTGATTTGGCGGTGCTCCAGCATATCCTTCCATGAGGGCCACCCGGGATCTATGTATCTGGGAACTCCGACCCTATCATGAGAGGAATGGAGAAGACATCACTAAAATAAAAAGATCTGAAGTAGTTACTTCATTTGCTCTGCAACCTGTGGGTATCTGATCCGATCTCAGATCCGAGCTGGCAGCTTTCCAAGCTACAAGATCCGAGCTCCTAGCTCCTCCCCCTACCCATAATCCCCTGTTATGTGCTACATTACCTCAGATCGTTTTTTGCCGCGGCTGAAGCAGCTACTTTTGAAGAGCTCCTTGGCTTTTTGGTGAGATTGAACCTTTTTCTTCTCTTGTTTAAAAAAAAAAAAAAAAAAAAAAAAAAAATCTTTTCTTGTGTGAGAGTGTTTAGTTTTTTTTTTTTTTTTTTCTGGGTTAGTTGGCGAAAGTGTAGTTAGGTACCTTTGTTCCCCCTTTCTAACTAGTTTTTTCTGTTAGTTCCCGCCTTTCACCCTCCCCCCTCTTAGTGTTTGGGTGTGTTTTTTGGTGTGAGTGGTGTTATGGCTGAAGGGCCTAAGGCGGTGTTCTCAAATTGTACTGTGTGTGGCCATAAGCTTTCGCTGGCGGATGGCCACACTCAGTGCGTTTTATGCTTGGGGGCGGCCCATTTGTCATCGGCCTGCACAATCTGCATGGCCTTTAATCCCCGAGCTATTAGGGACAGGAAGAACAAGCTGATCCTGGCGGGCTTGTTGCCTCAGGAATCAGCTTCTTCTTCCTCTCCCTCTCTGGCACAGGCTGTCTCTATAGCTCTCGTGCCTTCTGGGCCCCCGACTCAACCTCCCTCTTTAGGTTTGAGTTCGGGGGATTCGGGTACCTCCACTACGGTGGAGAAAAGACACAAAGACAAGGGACATAAGTCCCACAAAAGGCGAGCTGAGACTCAACCCTCAGCCCAGCTGTCTAAGCTGACTAGGTCTCCCTCGAGGGGCTACGGATCCTCCCGCTCTCGGCTCCGTTCACCTCGTTCTTCTCCGGAGCTGGAGGAGGAGGATCGGTCTCCCTTGAGGTCGTCGAGGTGACCCTCCCGGACCGCCTCGACAACTTCTTCAAGATCAACAAGAAGCCTCACTGTAGCAGATATGGATTGGATGATGCGCCGATTCATCCAGACCCAAATGCAGATGGGTGTGCTCTTGCCTCCCCCCCCCCTCTGGGGTGGAGCGCGGCCCCCATATTTGCTCCGATTACTCCTTCTCCGACCCATTTTCAGGTCTCAGAGTTATCGGATCCGGGCCCTTTCGAAACGGGGGATTCGTCGGCGCCAATAGCTCCGGTCGCTTCGACGCCGACTGTGCCTTCGAGTCTGGGCCGAGGGCTGAGCATCGGATCCGGGGGAGCTGGTGTGTCTTTAGCTCCGTTGGGTTCGGAGCACACCTCTCTCTCGGCTCCGGCTGCATTGGCTCCGACCCCGATCCCTACCTCGGAGCCGAGGAGATTGCTCTCGGAGCCTGGTGAGAGTAGCTCTCTTTCGGCTTTTGAGGTTGTGGAGAGGGTACTGTCGAGGACCTCCAGGTCCCCGGACCGGGCGTCGGATCCTCCCGTACCCCCGCTGCATGTGGGTCTATCCTCCATCATCTGACCATCGGGACAGCCTGCTCAAGCCCTCCAGTTGGTTCCCTTAGAGGAACAGGACCCCGTTGACGAGCCCTCTTCGGACAGTCCCACCGAGGAGGTCCCTCGAAAACGTCGGTGCAAGAGGAGGCACCTGGACTCCCCCGAGTCAGTCACAACCGACACGGATTTAGATGAAGGGGAAGGTTCTCCAAGGTCACCCCCCGAGGATGTTGCTTATTAGAGGGGGGTGGTCTGCCCAAAAACCTTCCGCATATGAATCCGTGTTCCTGGATGCGTTTGAGGCAGGCCCTTCTACCTCCTGGGTGTCCCCCCCGGCTGACCCCCTGGTAGACCTCATTACTACCAGGGCGTGGAAGGAGCCCGACACCGTGGAGCCTATCCCGAAGCGACCCGACAAGATGCTTAGCCCCCCAGTGGATAGATTGTTTTGGGCCAAGGGAACCCCAGTGGATGCCATGCTGGTGGCGGCTGCCACCAAGAGAGAACTCGCACAGGAGAGTTCTTCGGTTCACCCGCCAGATAAGGAATCTCGAACACTGGACCGCATTGGGAAGCGGATGTTTAGTTCAGCGACCTTTTCTGTAAGGGCGCTTAACTACATGGCACATACCATTAGGCTGCAGCGAGACTTAATTAAGGAATACGCTGCAGCCCCCCCGGAGTCCATGTCGGTCGAGGACAAAAATGTTTTCTCTACTCGTATGGCCACTCTAAAATCCATCTCTAACACGTCCATGCGTCTACTCTCCCATGCCACGGAGGGAGCTGCTAGGGCCAGCGGAGCCAGGGTCGTCTTGCGACGTCACTCCTGGCTCCGTCTTTGCGATTTCGTGGATCCCTTCAAGGCGTCCTTTGCGAATGCACCCTTTGACGGATCTTCGCTCTTCGGCAAGACCGTTCGCGAGACGCTGGTCCAAAGCGAGAAGGATGGGAAGACACTGTCTGCCATCGGGGTCCGCTTCTCTAATCCCCAACTATCCTTTTCTAGGAATCAGAGGGGACAAAAGAAGCTGTGGTTCCGTAAGTCCCAGCAATCCCATCCGGCTTCGGACCCCCCCCTCCTCTAGAGGCAGAGGAGGACAAGGAGGACGCCGGCCCAGAGGCAGAGGGGGACCGCGTAACTTTGGGTCCAGGGAACCCTTCCTGGATAGACCCGCGCAACAGCCCTGAGGGCTTACCCGGCTGTCCCTCTCTGGAGGCAGTCGGGGGACGGTTGTAGGAGCACCTGTCAAACTGGGTGTCCATTACGACAGATCGATGGGTGCTCCGCATCATATCCAGAGGTTATACCACCCCCTTCATAAATCACCCTCCCTCGACCAGACACCTCCCAGATGTTCCACCTGATCGAAGGGAGGCAGCAGCTTCAGAAATCCTGAAGTTGCTAGAAAAAAGAGCCATCCAGCCCGTCCCCCCAGACCAATCCGGATCGGGTTATTACTCCAGGTTCTTTTTAGTGCCAAAAAAGACGGGGGACCTCAGACCCATTCTAGACCTCTCCGCTTTGAACCTGTTCATTCCCAAAGAAAAGTTCCGGATGGTCACCCTCCAATCTATTCTCCCCCTTCTGCGGCAGAACGACTGGATGTGCTCGATAGACCTCAAGGATTCGTACTACCACATCTTGATGGACAGACGATCCAGAAGGTTTCTCCGCTTCTGGCTGGGAGCCAGTCATTACCATTTCAGGGTTCTCCCGTTCGGCCTCACCTCAGCCCCCAGAGTGTTCACCAAGGTCATGGCAGTGGTTGCAGCCCACCTGAGACTTCAGGGTATTCAGGTCTTCCCGTACCTAGACGACTGGCTCCTTACCGCCACCAACAGGCATCAGCTCTGCCTGGCAAAAGATTATGCTCTGACCCTTGCCCAGAGCTTAGGCATCTCTGTAAACCTCCAGAAATCCTCTCTTTGCCCCGTACAGGTCCTGGAGTTCATAGGGGCCCAGTTAGATACCCGCATTTCCCGAGCAATGCTAACTGCGGACAGGATAAACAGCTTGTCGTGTCAGGTGCTAATTCTTCTTCAAAGCCCGGCCCCGAAGGCAGAATTAGTTCTGAGGGCACTAGGATCTATGGCAGCAGCGATCAGTCTCACCCTTCATGCGCGTCTGCGGATGAGGATTCTGCAGTGGACCCTTCAAGTTCAGTGGTCCCTGCTACTCCATCTGTTGAAGACTCCGATTCCCCTAAGCAGAGTTTGCAGGCACTCCCTTCTTTGGTGGCTCCACTCCCCAGAGCTGAAGGAAGGGAGGCCTTTTGTTGTCCCTCCCCCCCAAGCCACGCTGACCACGGATGCTTCTCGCCTCGGGTGGGAGGGCATTGTTCGGGCAGAACCGTCCAAGGCACGTGGACTCCCCTGGAGACCGCTTTGCATATCAGTGTCCTAGAGATGAGGGCGGTGCTTCTAGCGTTGCAAGCTCTCCACAACCTTCTACCTCTGGGGACTATTGCAATCCAGACAGACAACATGTCAGTGGTCTGGTACATAAACAAGCAAGGAGGAACCAGGTCCTACCCACTTTGCCGGGAGGCTATGAGAGTGTGGGAGTGGGCGATATCCACCAACCGCTTTCTGGTAGCAACGTACATTCCGGGTCGGTCTAACATTTTGGCGGACAAACTGAGCAGAGTGATTCTCACTCCGTACGAGTGGTCTCTCAATCCATCAGTTGCGAAGCAGATCTTCCGCAAATGGGGTTGGCCTTGCTGTGATCTTTTTGCTTCTCCCTTAAACACAAAATGCAGCGAGTACTTCGCAATACTTCCCCCCGAAGGGGAGAATCCCAGAGACGCTCTAGTCCATGCTTGGCCATCCGGTCTACTGTATGCCTATCCACCCCTTCCGCTCATGACCAAGTTCATGCAGAAAGCCCATTGGTTGGGGAGCAGAGTTATCCTCTTAGCCCCATTCTGGCCTCACCAGATCTGGTTCCCGTACCTGTGGTCTCGCAGTGTATCTCTGCCATGGATACTGGATCCCATTCCAGACCTGATTTCACATCCGGCGGGATTACAAACCCCGAACCTGGTGAATCTCAAGCTTGCGGCTTGATTGCTCCAGTTCCACTGATGGCTAGGACTCCCGGTATCTCATCTTCTGTTAAGGCCATTCTAGTAGCAGCACATAAGCCGACTACTAGGAAGATTTACTAGAGCAAATGGAAACGCTTCTCTGTCTGGGCCAAAGATAGAGGCCTGGATCGATTTACAGTTCCTATTCCTACTATTCTAGACTTCCTGTCTCTGATAGTCAGACAAGGAGCAAGTGCCTCAACAGTTAAGGTGCAATTGGCAGCCATCTCCCATTTCCATGTGGGAGACGGACTAGGATCCTTGGCTTCTACAAAATTATGTAAAACCTTCTTACGGGGCGTTTTCCTCTTGAAGCCTCCAGTGAAAGTGGTGGTGCCTCCATGGGATTTGGCCTTAGTCTTACAAGCCCTGACAGGCCCACCCTTTGAACCTGCGGCTTCGGTTCCATTAAAGTTCTTGTCCTGGAAAACAGCCTTTTTGGTGGCCATTACTTCAGCCAAAAGGGTATCAGAACTTCAAGCCTTATGTATGAAGCATCCTTATCTCATTTTTCATAAGGATAGAGTGTTCCTCAGGACTAATCCGTCATTCTTACCTAAGGTGGCTTCAGAGTCAAATATCAATCAATCAATAAACTTACCCGTGTTCTTCCCAAACTTTCAGAATAAAGGAGAATACACATTGCATAAATTGGATGTGCACAGACAACTGCGTTTCTACCTGCACAGGACTAAGGATTTTCGCAAATCGGACCAGTTGTTCGTGTCATTTGCTAAATCAGCCATGGGTAAGGCCATTTCCAAAGTGACTGTAGCAAATTGGATTTGTCAATGCATAGTCCACGGGTACTTATCTGCAGGCAAACCAGTTCCTATGGGAATTCGCGCTCACTCTCCGAGGGCTGTGGCCATCTCTGCAGCCTTCTGGTCTAGGATCCCTTTGGATGACATATGCTCTGCAGCTACCTGGTCCTCTTCACATACGTTTATTTCTCATTATAAGTTGGATATGGTATCGAGAGGTAGGGCTTCCTTTGGCTCTGCGGTGCTTCGGAATATCCTTCTATAGGCCACCCAGGGTTTCTCCCTAGGTAGCTGGGGACTCTGTCCCACAGGTTGCAGAGCAAATGAAGTAACTACTTCAGATAAAGAAGTTATGTACTCACCATAACATTCCATCTGAGTAGGTACTTCATTTGTCTGCATCCGACCCCCCCTGCCATCCCCTGAACCTTTCGGGATTCCTGATCACCAAAGAGATCTTGTTCTGCCTTAGGACAGTTTATCTGGTGTTGCTTCCTCTATCGAAGGTAGGAGTTGTGTAAGAGGCAAAAAATTCGATCTGAGGTAATGTAGCACATAGCAGGGGGTTATGGGTAGGGGGAGGAGCTAGGAGCTCAGATCTTGTAGCTTGGAAAGCTGCCGACTCGGATCTGAGATCAGATCCGATACCCACAGGTTGCAGACAAATGAAGTACCAACTCAGATGGAACGTTATGGTGAGTACATAACTTCTTTTTATGTCTTACCATAATTTGGCATCTGTGTTATCTTCCTTCATTCCTTCTCAATTTCCCACCCAACCATCCCCCTGCCTCGTTTGTTTTAGAGGAACCTGGATTAAGAAAGGACTTCTTTGTCTGAGTCTCATCTACCCTTCCTTTGGTGTATGAGTGATGGATGTATGGAATCAGCAAACTCGATCTGAGGTACTTGGGTGGATGTAGTGCATTATTGTTAAGAAGAAGGATGAGCTTGAGAGTCTGATCAATTCTGTAGAATGTTGCAGAGCCGGATCCGAAGGTTCGATCCAAGACCCTATCTTGAGGAGGAATGAAAGAAGACAACACAGATGCCAAGTTATGGCAATACATAACCTTTTATTCTGTTAACTTTTTAAGAGAATTAGAGCATTAAATAAAAACTGCCCCCACATTATTTTTGGATTTGTGAAGATTTCTTAAGCAAAGAAGCTGAGAGATACGTGTGCCTTCTGTTTGACAACACTCGCTAAATGCTTTACTGGCTTTCAAAGCAAGTAAAACACTGTGTAAAATTTTTTTTTTTGTAAACTGGTAGTACATAGAAGAGATTAAGCTCCATGTATTACAAAGACGTATGACCGAGTCTGTGATCATAATGCTTATTATGTGTTCTCGACATGGATGCCAAGTTTAACTTCTCAAGCTTTCCTGTCATTCTTTTTATCCATGTCTCAAACACATAAACTGGTTATGATCGGAGACCAGATTCTTTTGTCTGAGACCGATTAAAGGTATCCATCTCTGTATGTTTCTTCAAGTATTTATCACTACTCTGCATATTATAAATGATAGTTACTAAGCCACATATATTCAAAAAAAAAAAAGTGTACTAACAAGTATGATGCAACTCACACCCCTACCCCAAAAAACTAAAATTAAATTAAAGTAAAATAATGAAGTAATAAATTAATGGAAGTGTCTGCCAACCCATCCAGAAATAAACTTAATTTTATTTTATTTTACATTTGTTGACCGGGCTGGTCCAACTGGATTTGAGTCCATTTTCAGTAGAGGCCCAGGGAGAAAAGCTCCAAAATACAAACATTGATAAACAGAATTTCAACTTTAGTTAGTGAGCATTTGCAGTAGCAAGTTCTTTCAGGTGCAACAGTTGGGACTTAAAATACATACTAATGGATTAGAAATTGAGCAGGAAAACAGACAAGTAAGTTATAGAATAAAGTTAGTAAGCAGAAAATGTGGAAGTACGAGACGTTAAAGGAAATCTTAGTCAGGGTTTGTGCAGGGGCATAGCCAGCGGGTACTAAGGAAAGTTTTGAGCTGGGTTTTGAAGCAGTGAGGAGAGGAGATGGAAGTGAGATTGTCAGGAAGAGAGTTCCAGGATTTTCCAATAGTGTTTGAGAACAAGGAGGTTCCTGCCAAGTTGTTGGATTTAAAAGTTGTTCTAAGACGTTTGTTAGAGGAACGTAGGCTTTTGAGGTTGCAGTAAGGAGTTATAAAGGAAGTGAGTGTAGGGGTGTTAGTGGGTTTGTTCAGGATTTTTTGGGCTAAATCAGATTTTGCAACTCAAGCCATCCTAATTCCTTTAAGTTTTTGTAATGGTCAGTTCTAAAAGTAGAGCCAGAGGCAAATCTGGCGATACTGTTGTAGGCAGCAGACAGTTTATTGTGGTTAGTTTTGGACAGGTGAGTATAAATGGGAGAGGCGTAAAGAAGGGTTGAAACCAGGTGGGAGTGGGCAATGGAAGTTCTGGCAAGTGGAGTAAGGAATGGTTTAATCCTATAAAGGGAGCCTAGTTTTCTGTTGACTAATTTTCTAGTGTTATTTATGTGAGAGTCGAAGGATAGGTTGTTATCTATCTCTGCTCCAAGGAGCCTGGTAGAGGGGTCTGGAGATATTCTGGTGCCATTATTAGACAGGACAGAGAAGTTGAGAGGGGGGGATTTACGGGTGAGGAGAAAAGTAACAATTTGTTTTTTTTAGTGTTTAAGATTTTAATATCAGAATAAAGACAAATGTAAAAGTCTGGGCTAAACAAACTGTCTAATATACATAACTAAAGTATAAGCCTTATGTTTAAAATAATCCTCTTATGTTGCTAGTAAAGTTGTACCATAGAATTGCCAAGAATGCTAAAAAAAAAAAAAAAGGCTGAAACCTATCTCAGAACTACAGTAGCAAGCTGTCTACAAGACAGCTATTCAAGAAAAGCTACACAAAAGGTCCCAAGTTGTTAACAAGGGGTCCATATTTGTTAAACCTTAGAACTCATGCCTCTGGTGTTAGGATCAT
Organism: Protopterus annectens; assembly: GCF_019279795.1. Lineage (NCBI taxonomy): Eukaryota > Metazoa > Chordata > Ceratodontiformes > Protopteridae > Protopterus > Protopterus annectens. The sequence goes on along the minus strand of NC_056741.1, from coordinate 1,013,128,528 downwards.
TTAAAAATTTCACAGGCTGATGGAATTTTTCTTTCTGTAATGTCATATCTTTAGGACTGATGCCTCTGGTGTTAGGGTCACTTGGCATTTAAAACTTTCTTGTTGGATTCCTCCTTTCTGTCGTGTCATCTCTCATATGCCAGTTCTTTGCCAGTAGTGAAGACATTCAGAAGAAAATGACCCTAAGCTGCCTTCAAATAAATTTATTTTTATATGTACTACTTTGTAACCATTAAGTGTCTCATTCTGCCGTTCTGTGTTACTGCAGTTTACGTTTGGTTTTGCCATCCTAGAAGATTTCATTATGAACTGACTTGACTGCATAAACAGTGAAATGTATGATTTCCTCTCTAAATAAGGAACAAACCAGAGCCAACATAAAAAGAGGACAATTGCTCTCTCCGAGAACTAATAACTAAACAGCCACCCCACTTAACATCTCTTTGGTCTTCACTCTTACAATTTCCATCAGTGTCCATTGCCCTATATCCTTCACTCTCAACATACCTCACAAGAAACCTCTAGTCTTGCATACTGTCCAAAAACACAAATATTATAGCCCTTAAGAACTAGCCAGAACCAGTTGTACAGTTTGTGATGTCCCCACTCTGGGCCAGTAATCAAGGAGCCTGAATCCTCACAACTGACACTGGAGAGGGATGGTCACTTGGAAGACAGATAGATACACTTTGTATTTCTGGATGCAGACCTCTCTGCGTCAAGTACAATTTCCCTTAAGAGCATTGAGGGAACACAATCAGTCCAGGGTCTAGATTTCTGTATATCTGTCTCCCTCTCCCCAGTAAGACTCCATACTGGCACAGCTGTAGGGTTAGGTCCTCAGCTGGCACAGATTTACTAGCTATGCCACCTTCTATCCAGACTATAAGGTAGTTTCACTGCCACCAATTAGTTACTGTAAGGCTGTTAAGAGTATCCAATTATACTGAGTAAACTTAATATAATACAAATGGTAATGTTTACCAAACAGCCAGGCTTTCAGGAGTGGTGAGAGTTATCACCAAATGAAATATATGCAAATACTCCCAAAGCTTAAATATTCTCTAAAAGGACTAGACACAGTGAAACGTTTAAATATATTTAATAAATAATAAAAGAACATGGAAATACTAAATATCTATGTACAATAAACTCCAGAGTTTCAAGTCACAGGGAATATTAAAATAACACCTATCGAAAGTTTCACATAGTTATAGAAAAAAACAGTATTTAGCTAGTCTTACTATCTGTTCCTGATTGACTTAAAGAATTACTGTTCCTACTTACTGAATAGAACAAGGCAATATAATATGGGTGAGTGGTCCTTGTTGTGAGATCCAAGACAGAATACAGAATGCAGCTGAGACTTCAGTCTCCTCTAATATTAAAACGTTATTATTGTACAGAATGCCATCATATACATTTGGTCATCTGACTCTGTTTCCCGCACTATCCCCCATCATTAGAAGCTACCAGGGTTTAGCCACCTATATACTACAATACGCACAGATAAAGCTTTTCTCAGATGTGGTACAGCTGCTGGAAGTCCTAGAACCATAAAACTATTTCACTGTTCCTACAGGAGCTGCACCCTATTCTCTAGCACAGGCATTGCTTCTCTGGCTGCCTTCAAAAATGTGGGATAACATCTTTATGGTTTAACCCATAATGTAATTTAATTTCAGGAATGTTTTTTAAAGTCAGGTGGATTAAGATTAACTTCTTCACTTCCGTTATATGCTGTTACAATGTATACATTTAAACAGTTACAATAATGCATGTACACCTCTCTTCCTTCCAGCAGGGCAAACTGTTGATACATTTTAACACAAGGAAGCCTCACAAATACATTTTCAGCATAAGCATTTGTAGAAATCAATTTGATATACAAATGACATACAGTTATTTGCAAAATTCCAGCTAGCTGTGTTGACATACGTTACAAATCCAATGCCCTATTTCTCCTGGCATGGTTGGCAGTACCTCCTATTATCACACAGTTATTTTTAGGAGCATAGATTCATCATTCTTAGCCAATATTATTATGACAGCACTTTTAGCCCTTCAAAATAAATTCTTCCCAAAAGTGATCAGACAATGAAAAGCAAAAAAGACCATTTCTATAACTAAAGAACTGAAAGCTTTCTGTAAGATCAGGGCCTGAGAACAGTTGAAAACAGCCTGTGCATCTAAGAATAAGGGCAGCTTCATCCTTCTAAGAAATTTATCAAAGGAAGCCACAAGAATTTACAAAACCTCACACCTGTAGTCAGTACAGTCTATCTCTTGGACAAATAAAAAAAAAGTTTGTGGGAAGTAGTCGCCCAGGTTTTAGGTTGGACTATGAAATGATCATCTCAGTGTAAACACAGTCAGTCCTCATGAGGTAGCCTGACTGCTTCTGACTTCCCACACAAATTTTCCATTGTTCCATTATCTCCTACATTCACAGTGATGGCCCTAGTAAGGACAATTTTCTTCTTCCTTGGCACATTATACATTTGTGGGGAAAAATCCATTGTATCCCTTTCTTACTTACCATCTATAAAAAAGCTATTATTAACCCATTCCAAAGTTAACAAAACCTAAGAAGCCAGTAACTTCTGACTGACTTCTTAGTTGTGGGTTTAAGTCTAGCTGAAGCACCATGACAACTTCCTACACTCTCACAGACAACATACCCCAAAACATGGGTAAAAGCTTCCTAAGTGGTCTGTCAATGTTTCTATATACATTGCAGCATTCGATGAGTCAAGTGCCACAGTGTATTTTCCAGCTTGCCCTTCCTTATATTTTTGGGCCATTTTTTAATAAAAAGCTTTGCAAACTTTTTATTAAACCATAGCCCCAAAAATTTAGCTTTTCCTCTTATGATGTTATCATAGACTAATGTGAGTTACAGCCATAGACTTTAATGAGGTACCTTTGTGCATGCACAGTGGTGTGCCTGTTAAAGTCTGTGGACTTAACAGACACTTTTCCTATGCCTAGAAGGAAACCCAAATAATAATATTATATATATGAATGCAATACCCAAAACATTTCCTGATGGGGAATGCACTATTTGGGACATTTTGCACTGTATGCTGTATTGCCATGGTATGTTTCAGAACCTTGGCAGATCACTTTTAACTGGTTTAAAGATTGTGCCGAATTGTTTTTGTGAAGAAAAAAAAAAAAAAAAAAAGTGTTTGCATGCATCTTTGTGTGTGAATGCTTTTATATAAAAACAAAAGATTGCTTCATACCCATTTATAAATAAAATGCTTTTAAAAATTGCTTCAAAACACAGAAGACTAAATGTACTGAGTTGTGTTTACTGCATGAATATTCATGGGTAGGCAGGAGGTGCCTGTGTCACTTCTTTGGGTTTCAGGTCTAATTATAATTTGTGTAGGGAAGTAATTGTAAATTAGTTATTTAATTGCCAAATTGCTAAATTAACAGTTTGGCAAAAAAAAAGGCATATTTTTTTTCATACTGCTAATTTAATAGTTTGGCATCTATGTAACTAATTTACAAATGCCTACCTACACTAATGTGGCTTAATTACAACTGGAACTCAAAGTGACACAAGTGTCTCCTGCTCACCCAGGAATATTTAGATCTGATGTTATCATTTTAATTCATTCCTCAACAAATGGGTTTGGATCCAATCCTTGGATCTGACTTGGCCACTTTTTCCCACTCATGGAACACTGCAGCTGCCGAATTCTTCCCTTATCCATAATGCATTAGTTCACTACCATACCTTAGATCTTGTTTGCCACCTTTGTGTACAGACATGGTCACTGTAAGCTCTTTAGTAGTAGGGTTTGCGAGTAAAAGTAGATTTTTTTTTTTTGCTTATTTATCTCATTTTTAGAAAAACTTTATACATACCCTCCTTTGTTCCACTACATTATTTTAGTATAGTTCTACTTTACCGTAGTTAGTAATCTCTTTTTCTGTTTTCCCCTTTTATACCTTTTAGGTATATCCTTGTATTACTGTTGTTGATACTTTCCTTTGTTCCTTCCCATCCATGTTTTCCAAAAAAAAAAATCTTTTTCTTCCTTCTTGTAGTTAAAATATGGCTGAAAAACTCTCTGGTTGTAAAAAATGTATAGCCTGTTGCCATAAAATTCCTCTCTTTGATGCACACGATATGTGTGTGTTTTGTTTAGGCCTGGAACATTTAGATTCTGCCTGTGACATATGCAAAGCTTTAAACTCTAGGGCTCTAATTGATAGAAAAACAAGTTAATTTTGAGATGGATACTTTCATCAAAATCTTCTGATACAGCATCTGGGGCTCAAACTCCAAAAAAAAAACTGACAAAAAAAGAGGCTAAGAAGCATTCCCTGGATCCTACAAGTTCCTCTACTCTGGGTTTGGAACCGCCTCTTAGCATCCCAAAACTTTTGGATCTGACCTGTTTGGATTCAAAGACAAAATCTTCCAGTCTGACCCTTTCAAAGGCAAAAACTTTGGGTTTGACCCCCTGGGATCCGAAGAAGCATTTGGATAGGTCACCACAGATCAGATCTCCTCTACGCTTGGATCTGTTGTCCTCTCATCTCCCATTTTCCTTTCTGGAAAGGTCTCCCAAGTGTCATCATTCTAGGGCTTCATCATTAGCATTGCTTTTCACTCATCCAGAAGTCTGACTGAAGCAGATATGGACAGGATGTTGAGGAAATTCCTCTCAACAGAAATTCAAATGGGGGTTCTCCTGGCTTCTACCCCATTGGGTTCAGAGACCTTCATGAGTACTAGGCCACTTGAACTCTCTCCTTCTGTGATCCAACCTTTGGTTTCAGAGCAATTGGATCTGTGAATCCTGGAACTGTCTGTATTGGATGTGAAGATCATTGTGTCTTCTACTCCAGTACCATCTCTGAGTGGGCTAGCTCTGAGCATGTCTGAGCCGGATGACTCTCAGAACCATAGCATCGGCACTGGATCTGGGGTCTTGGAGTTGACTCTGATGTTGTCAGAGCCATGTTTGTTCCTCAGTGCCTTGGCGCTGGACAGCTTGGCTCTGACCCCTACCTCTAGTGGTTTGCCTTTGGGTTGAAGGAGCCGATGGTCTAGAAGCATGTCTTGTTGGAGTCATCTGTCTCTTTCTCTCCAAGGCATTCTGCTTTTGAGGTAGTGGAGAGAGTCTTCTCTGCTCTAAGAGAGAGGATGTATCCACACTTCTCAGCTCCTACTTCCCAGACCCAGTTGTGTTTGCATCCCTCAGCCTCAACTTCCTGTACCACAGGGACAGCCAAGCCAAAGTCACCAGGATACCAGAAGGGTATATTGATATCTTCCGATACTTCTCCAGTATATCCCGTTGAAGAAGTTCCTAGGAAGAGAAAGTGCAAAAGGAGGCACTTAGACTCCCATCAAGAGTCTGTCACAGAGGATACTGATTTTGATGAGAGGGAATGGCCCCCAAGATCACCACCTGATGACATTGCCTTTGGAAACATTCTAGAGATCATACCTCTTAGAGTAAGAAATCTGGACAAAGCCACGAAAAAGTGGTACAAATAGGGAAATGTTTTAAATATTGCTCTTAAAAGCTTAGAAAGTTGATAAAATAACAGGTTTTGCATTAGCATGCATTTTCTGAAGGGTATGAAGTCTAAAACTCAAATATCTGTCATTATTTTCTAACTTCAATCTTTAATGATTTGCCACTAATTTTCCAGAAAGCCACAATTTTATGAAAAATGGACCAAAAATATAAAGCAAAAATCTGAACATTCTGCAAAAATCTGTACAGTTGAGAGGTATTTTAGAAGCAAAGGGATGGCTGGTCTACCGACCACTGTTCCCAAGAGAAGTCGGTATTCCTGGAAGCTTTTGGAGCTGGCCCATCTGCCCCCTGGGTGACTCTGCTCTCAGAGGAGCTCATAAATTGGATCTCTCGACGGGAGTGGAAGGAACCTAATTCCGTTGAGCCGATCCCCAGAAGACCACACAGGATCCTGGCAGAACCCAAGGACAGGGAATTTTGGAGCAAGGGAGTACCATGGTTGTAGCAGCAGCCATAAAAATGAACTTGCAGAACAAAGTTACTCTGTTCATCCCCTAACAGGGAGTTTAGGGTGCTGGACAGATTCAAAAAGCGTGTATATGCTTCAATGACTTTTGTACTTCGATCGCTGAATTATTTGGCACACACCACTAGATTCCAGAGGGATTTGATTAAAGAACTTAAATTCCTCTATAGGACCATTACTTCCAAGGCAGAGAGCTCGATTGGCTCACAGTTAGCTGCCCTGCAGTCTGTTTCAAACTCATCCAGGCACATCTCCCATGCAGCTGAAGGTACCTTAAGGGCAGCGGGTTCAAACATTTCCATTAGGAGGCATGCCTGGCTGTGCCTGTGTGATTTTGCAAAGCCCTTAGTCTTCCTTCATCAGTGCTCCCTTTGACAGAAGTTCTTTATTTGGTCCTAAGGTTAGAGAAACTGTCTAAGGGTGAGCAACAAGGTAAAACCCTGTTTGCTGTGCGTTTATGTTTTTCGACCCCTTAAAGGACCTTTTCTATTAATCAATGGGGTGGTCAAAAAATATAGTTCAGGAAGTCCCAGGGTCCCTTTCAAGATCCACACGTGGATAGTTCCCCCAGGGGCAGAGGGGGGAACTCTAAAGGAAGATGCTGCCCACGCTGCAAAGGAGGTCCGCAAAACCAAGGAGCTAGAGATGCCTACTCTGACAGATCCTACAAGAGCTCCTGAAAGGAGGCCTGATTGTCCACCTCTGCAGGCAGTCTGGGGTCATTTTATCCCTGCACCAGAGAGCCTGGCTATTGATTACAAAAGATTCATGGGTACAGAGGATTATTTCCAAAGGTTATACAATACCCTTTTCACTACCTCCCTCAACAGTAAACAAAAATTCTAATGTTCCACCCAGTCAGAGGTAAGCAGCAGCACTAGAAATAAAAAAGCTGCTACAAAAAAAAGTCATTCAAGATGTCCCCCCAGACCAGGAAGAGTCAAGAATTCGCTCAAGTTTTTTTTTTTTGTGCCAGAGAAAACGGGAGTGGAGACCAATTTTGGATGTCAGCATTCTGAACAAGTCATTTCAGTACACGAAGGTCATGGTTCATTCCATTATGCCTTTTCTGCACAAGGACAACAGGATGTGCGCAACAGATCTTCAGGATGTGTACCATTGTACAAAAATGAATAGACAATCCAGAAGATACCTAGACTTCTGGCTGGGAACCAGTCATTACTAGTTGAGAGTTCTACCCTTTGGCCTCATCACATCCCCCAGGGTGTTCATCAAATGCATGGCAGTAGGGGTAGCTCACTTCAGACTGCAGGGATTCTGAGTGTTTTTCTTACTTGGATGATTGGCTCATAACCGCTGCGACCAGGCATCATCTGATCTAAGCACGAGATTATGTACTCCAGTTATGCTGTCACCTGGGAATTACTCTGTCTCAACTAAGCTCAACTAGAGCCAACTCAAATATTGGAGTTCGTCAAAGCTTTGTTCAACATGGTATCCTCCAGCGGTACAAACCATACGATTCCAGGTCAAAAAGATCATTCAAAATTCTTTTGTCTCTGCTCGATTGATCCTTCAAGCATTGAGATCAATCTCTGCAATGATATTTGATATCCTGCTAATGCAGCCAAAACTGAGAATTCTTCAGTGGACCCTAGTAACTCAGTGGTCTATTCTTCACTGACTTTTAGCCACCCAAGTCAGGATAACTCATGCAAGCAAAAATGACCTCCTTTGGTGGATTTACTCCTGCCAGATAGTGCAAGGTTGCCTCTTCATTCTCCTAAAGCCCAAGGCCATCGTTATCATGGACACTTTCCGGATCGGGTGGGGGGGGGACTTCTTGGGAAAGACAGTCCAAGGCACATGATCCTATGAAGAGGCCCCTATGCATGTCAGTGTCCTAGAAACGAGAGCTGCCCTACTAGTGTTGCATGCCCTTCAAGACCCTTTCCCCTCTGGGACCACTGCAGTTTATACAGACAATATGTCAGTGGTCTGGTACATCAGCAAACAGAGGAACCAAATCTTATCCCCCTGTGTGAAGAAGCTTTGGGAGTGTGGCAATGGGTGATCTCATCCACTCGATTTCTGATAGCACATTCCAGGGAAACCAAGTGTGATAGCAGACAAGTTAATCAGGTCCATTCTAATGCCTTACGAATGGTCACTCAACATAAAAATGGTGGAAAAAATATTCCGTTGATGGGGGCTTGCTGTGACCTCTTTGCATTTCCTCTCAACAGGTGCAGCAAGTTCTTTGTCCTGACCCCCCCCACCCCCACCGGAGGAATCGCTGAGAAGCGCTTTTCTCTACGATTGGCACCCTGGTCTCCTACGCTTTCCCCTCAGTACCCCTAATCCACAAATTCTTTCAGAAAGCATCTCAGTTGAAGAGCGCAGTCATTTTCATTGCTCCTTATTGGCCTAGTCAGATTTGGTTCCCCCTTCTTTGACCTCGTCTGCTTGCCTGCCATGGATTTTGGATCCAGTTCCAGACCTCCTGATCACCTGACAGATATGATTCACCTGGACATTTTAGGCCTAAAGTTGACCACATGTTTTTTTCCATTTCTGTTGATTGCTAGACAGCCCAGACTCTCTTCCTGTGTCCACCACATTTTTATGTCCTCCCACAAAGCTTCCCCGAAAAAAATTTACAGAAGTAAATGGAAAAGATTTGTTTTTTTGGACATGGCAAAATGACACTGATCCCTTTTCAATGTTATTACCTATAGTTCTTGAGTTTTTAGCTACAGTTTTTAATGAAGAAACTAGTACAACTGTCTGCCATTTCTGATTTTCACATTGGAGTAAATAAGTCGTCTTTAGCTTCTTTCAAACTTTGTAAGGCCTTTATAAGGGGAACATTTCTTCTTAGATCTCCTTTTAAAGATCCCACTCCCCTGTGGGATTTAAATTTGGTTTTACAATCTTTGAGCCTTTCTCCTTTTGAACCATTAGCCAAACGTAAACTAAAATATTTAACCTGGAAGACTGTCTTTTTAGTGGCCAAGTACATCTGCTAGAAGTCTGAGAAATTCAAGCCTTCTTTTCTAAGCCTCTATTTGATTTCTCATAAGGATAGTGTATCCTTATGAAGCAACCTATCCTTCCTTCCTAATGTGGTTTCAGAATCCAGTATCAGTCAAACTATCAACCTTCCAGTTTTCTTTCCAAATTTCTCAAAGGAGAGAATATGTTGCACCTGTTGGATGTTCACATACAGTTGAATTTTTATTTACATAGGACAAAAATTTTCAAGAAATCAGATCAATTATTTGTCTCATTTTCTGATTCAAAATTGGGCAAACCAGTAAGGTGACCTTAGCCAAATAGTTAACTTATTTTATTCCTTTGTTTACAAAAAATTAGGTTTGTCTTTGCCAAAACCTCTAAAAGGTTATTCCAGCAGGTCTGTGGCAACTTCATTATTTTTATCGAGATCTTCCTTGGATGATGATTGTGCAGCTGTAACTTGGGCTAATCCTCTTACCTTTACTGCTCTTTACAAATTGTATCTGGTCTCTGGGGGAAGAGCATCCTTCTGTTCAGCGGTGCTCAGGAATATCCTTCCTTAGTGTTCATAGGTACTAGGCTAATGGCCCTGGAGCCTTTACAAGCCTAGCCCAAAAAAAACTGCCCAGGCATAGTGCTACCCGATGTTAGTTCATAGTGCCCCTATCCAGTAGGGGAACTGGAATGATCCACGGAGTGAACCTTGTTACCCATCCACTTGTCAAGATTTTTCTTGAATAGGGCCAGCGAGGTGCTCTGCTTGACATAAATGGGAAACTTATTCTAGAGTATGGGCAGTCTTTGGGAGATGAACCTGTCCCTCCAGCATATTCTGTTAATTGTGGTAATGAGGTTGTGATCTGTGGAGCGTGTGGCGGGGGTGGGGTATTGATATTTCTGTAGGTGTAGCAATCCTCCTGGGATTTAGGTAGCTGGGGGACTCTGTCCCATATGTTGAGGAATGACTGAAAATGTCATCAGATAAAAAAAAAAAAAAAGTTTTGTACTCAACATAACATTCCATCTGTGTTCTCCATTTTCATTCTTTCTCAACTCCCTCCCTCCAACCTCCTACCAGTTTGACTTATGGAAGGATTAGAAGATGCTAAAGGAACTAATATTACTTTATTTGAGCTCCAGACACTGTTATCTCATCTTTTTATGTGTTAAATATTATATGGGGTTAAAGGCCAGCAGACAATTTCCCGGGTATTTTAGGGGACTAGTGCATCATGGGTAAGGGAGGAGTTTGAAAGTTTCAGTGTTCCATGAGCTGAAAAAAGCGTCCGAGTCTGATCTGAACCCATTTCATAGGTTCATAGTTTAGTACTAGGCTAACTGCCTTTGTGAGCCATTTTAAGCCTAGCCAGTTACCCCAAGTGAGAATCAAACCTTGCACCTTGTGCCTGTAAGGTGAACACCTTAACCATTATGCCAATCTCCCCCCTTGTTGAGGAAGAATGGAAATGGACAACACACGTGGAACGTTATGGTGAGTACGTAACTTTCTTTATGCAACACTTCTCTGTGTTTAAAGGTGTGAAGTGAACTTTTCTTTTCAAACATGATCTTTAAAGGCTTTCTTACCAAGAATCTGTACTCTCCCCAGTTCTATTATCCCTTTTTATAAATAAATTCCTGTCTGATTTTTCCCAGCATCCCATCACGTTATACGCAGATGATAGTTAATTTACAGATTATGCTGATACCACTCAGTCAACCTTTTACACTTCACTAACTGGCTACTAGACAGCAGGTTTATCTTTAACACACACACTCACACACACACACACACACACACACACACACACACACACACACACACACACACACACACACACACACACACACACACACACACACACCTGTTTTCTTTCGGGCACAGCAAAGACTATCCTTGACTCCCTCCACTTGGGCCATCTGTAGTACTCTGAAACCCTTGAAACTTTTGCACACTTTGGCTAGATCTGACAACGTCCTTTTCATTTGTTCCTCAATGATTGGGTATCAGATCTGACCTTGTACACAACTTGGCCACCTACACCAGACTCTTAGATCCAACTCATGACCTCCTCCCACTACCCATAATGTCCCAGTCAACTAGCTGTTCCTCAGATGTCATTTGCTGCCATAATGCTACAGATGCAGATCCTTCTCTGAGAGCTCTTTTGGGGTGTTTTTTCTGCAACTGGAATTAGTTTTTTCCTCATAACCTTTCCTATAGTCTTTAATATCACCCAACTCCCTCCCCTAGTTTTTAACTTTGAAGTCATCTTTAGTGATAATTATTTTTGTCCTTCTTTCATGTTGTGTACCTTTGGAAGCTTTCTCTACCTTTGTTGGTACTTGTCTGTGTCACCTTTTCCCTTCTACCCTCTAGAGGGTACTCTTCTCTTAGCATTGCTGGTAGTTAAAACCTTCTTTCCTATTATTTTTTTAGGATGGCTTAGAAACCAACAGACTCTAAAATGCGCAGTTCCTGTGGGTATATGATCCCTGTCTGTGATGACGCACCTTAACACTGACTGCTCCATTTGTGCTGCTTTTAATTTTAGGGCACTCCGTGATCAAAGAAATAAGTTTGTTCCAGAAGGGCTACTGCCACCTTTTTCCTCCTGTTGAGGGGCTCGAACCCTAAATCAACCAAGTCTTCCTCTGAGGTAAAGGAATCAAGCAAGCAGACCCTCACCCGCTCTCTAAAGGTTGCTGCTGCTGCCACTACTACTACTACTACTACTTAGGTTCATAGGTGTTATTAGGCTTACTACTACTACTACTTAGGTTCATAGGTGTTATTAGGCTAATGATCATAAGGGCTTTTTTAAGCCTAGCCATGCACCCCAAATCTCTGAGAAGTTCTGGTACCCCTGATATGTATAAGCAGGGGCTTGAGAGATGAAACCTTTACAACAGTGGCCTTTTACAGGTTGCCTGTGTCTATTAGAGACATAGGTGCCAAGCTGGGGAAAAATTTCCTGTTCTCCATCTAATTGACAAAGTTACACTTGAATTGGTTTAGGGAGGAACTCTGCCTCACATGGATGAGGCTCCTTTTCCTGAGACGGGGTGGTCTCTGAGATACATTCCTGTCTCTCCAGCAGGTCCTGTTTATAACACAAACAGGGTTTAAGTCTTTAGAACAGGTAATTCTGGTGCTGTTTGTTTTACTCCTGTGCAGGAAGTCCATCAGAGTGAGGTTTGATAATGCCATGCATGCTAGGCATATATCTTCCCTCAACAGCCTGTAGGAGACAGACTACAGGGATAAGGCTTTGAGGCAGTCTGTATAGAGCATTTTACTTGTGCCCTGTATTCTTTTAGTGAGGAACCTCAGTGGACATTCCATTTGTTGGAGATGCCTGATTAGGTACATACCAAAGGGGCCATTATACTCAATGATAGGTCTGATGAATGCCAGGTACAGTGGAACAATTACTTCCTTGGACCTAGATGCCATACCTTTGTTTATAAATTGTGCAACATAGAATGATTTCCTCAGTACTGTAGACACATGGTGGTCAATGGCTAGATTACTATCTATTTGTGTCCCCAAGTTCCTGACTACTGGGTCAACTCTAAGGGTTGTGTTGTCAATGTGATAGTTACCAAGGGTGTCTTTCCTGATGGATACTGTTATGCATGTCTTTGCATTGAGTTTTAGTCCATAGCTCTGACACCAGTTATTTGTCTGTGTCAGCCCTTCCTGGAGAACATTTGTGTTGGTGTGGGATTCACTGATGGCTCCTAATTTGCAATTGGTCAGCCATAGACCATTGACACTGACCTTGATTTCAGAGAACTAAATGCTAAAAAGGAGTGGTCCAAGGACTGATCTCTGAGGGACTCCACTTGTGACTGGCCTCTTTGTAGAAGTGGACTCCCCAGTTTTAACTTCTTGAGTCCCATCTGTGAGCCAGCTGACTATCCACCGGGTGACATATGGGTTTGTATCTAACCTCTTGAGTTTGTCAACAATGCCTGAGTGGGGTATTGTGTGAAATGCCTTGGCCAGATCAAAGTAGGTAGTGTGAACCATTTTGCCCTCAGTCATTGCTTTGGTGACCTTCTCAAAGAAGTCCACCAGGTTGAGTAAGTATGACTTGCCCTTGATGAAACCAAACTGGGTTGGGTCCAGTGTCTGGAGGTTTATTGCATCATTATTGATCATTTCCATGATAATTTCTTTTCCATGGTTTTGCATATAAGACTAGTGAGACTTATGGTTTATAGTTTCCAAGGTCTGTAGATGGCCCACTTATGTGCATAGGGATGACTGTTGCTGTTCTCCATTCATGAGGCATGAAGCCTGTTTGGAGACTACAGTTAAATAGCAATTCCAGAGCTCCTCATAGGTCATGTTTCATGCTATTTAGAAGGCATCCTGCGATATTGTCAGGGCCCATTGATGCAGTTTTCTTGGCATTGGAGCATTAAGGACCTGTTCCCTAGTGATAGCAAGGGAGTTGTATTTGATGGTATTTCCTGAGGGAAGGTTGAGGGGGGAGAGAGGGGTAAAGTTGGAGATGAATTTGTCAGCCAGTAGGTTCACTGTATCTTCTGGCTCAGCATAGGTGGCTCCATTTACAGTGAGCTGTATGTACATGTATTGGCTTTGAGGTTGCGGATGTAGCTAAAGAATGCTTTGTGGTTGTCCTTGGCGTAGGAGAACAGATTTCCCTTAAATCTGGCTTTGGTAAAATTTATTTGCCCTCTGAGTTGTTTAGTTTGAGAGTGCTTTTATCCTGCTGGGTGCTGCACCTCCTAAATTTTGTCATGATTTTCTTCTTTCTGTTGTATAGCTTATTGATTTTGTGATTCCACCAGGGTGGCTTGATTTTTAGTTAGTTCTGTACTACTTCCTAGTGGGTACAACTGCCTCTCTGCAGCTATTAACATGCTTGCATAGGGTTTCTGTGAACAGTTCTGCGTAGGCGGCAGTGTTCTTTGGGTTTATGGGGGCTTCAGATTTTGCCAGATTATCAGTTAATAGCAGGAAGTTAGCCTTAGATTAGTTTCTGAATATTCCAGGGTTAGTTGGGGGTTCAGGTTTTATGTTAACTTCAAATGAGACCATTTTGTGGTCTGACCTTACCAGAGAAGACGTTACACTAGGGGGGTGTGCAGCACTCTCCCATATTAGTGAGGACTAGATACAGTATGGCTGCACCCCTGGTTGGTGTATTGACAATCTGGTTAAGGGAGTTTGTGTTTACAAAATCCAGGCATCTCTGTGCCTGGATGTTTGTGTCGTATAGGATTCCCAGTTAATAGGATAATTGAAGTTGCCCATGAATATGGTATTGGGCTGGATAGTGAGCGTTTCCAATAATTTTACATACATAGTATGGGTTTCCTGGGTCATAGAGGGGGACCTATAGCTTGCAAGGAAGTGGTACTGGATTTTGCCTGTGATAATTTGAACATGGAGTAGCTCAAGTGCATTGTCCTGTTTGACCAGCCTTCAAGTATATTTATTTTTGATGTAAATCAAGACACCTCCACCTTTAGTCCCTGTCTGTGTAGTAACTGGTCTAAGTTTGTGGAAGGCAATATAATCTTTTACTGTAGGTGTGCTGTCTGTGGCTTTAAAGCATGTCTCAGTGACGGCACAGATGTCTGCATTCTCTAGGGTGAGGAGAGTTTCGAGGGAGTGGTGTTTTTTGTTTAGAATCCTAGCATTGAGCAGTAATACATTTAGATTTTCTTGGTTTTGATTTGCTATGTTGGAAGTACTTTCAGGTTTGGCATTGGCTAAAAAAGGCACTATGGGGGAAGATAGTGTGTTAGCTAATATTCAAAAGCTTAGAGGAGAGAGGTACAGATCTTCCTTGACAAAACATGGTGGTCTGTTGGCCATCTCCTTCCATGCTGACAAATATTGCACCTCCTTAGAATGACTTCTTAGGAGCCTCCACAGAAGATTAAAAAAAATATCTGATCCAACCTCTTTGGATCCTTAACGGAAGTACTCTGATCACACATGCTCAGATCCGACTGCTCTTCAGGCTGTCTCCTTGAACCTGCTCATCGGTATTCACTATATAACCTATTTTCGTCAACTCCATTCCCCCTTTTCTCAGCGGATCTAAGGAAAGAGTCTTGGCCCAAATTCACCACTTCTTCTATTAGGTCATCCAGAAGTGTTTTAGAAGCGGAGGTGGATAGGATGATGAAGTTCATCAGAGCTCAGATTCATATAGGGGTTCTCCTTTCTCCATCTCCCATTGAATCCATTAGTCTTCCTTCCACTTCTCATGCAGCGATCTCGCCTTCTCTGATCTGTCCCTCTGTTTTGGAGCCTTCAGGTCTGAATGGATCTGCTTTGAATTGGGACAAGTCTCAGAACCAAAGTGTTGGTGCCTGTTCTTGGGGAGATGGATTCCACTCCAATGTTATCAGAGTCATCCTTGCCCCTTGGCACTTCGGCATTGGACGGCTCAGGTCTGACTCCCTCTTTGAAGTAAGTATCTGGGCAAGGTCGAGGTTGTGGTAGCATTGGAGGTTTTGGCTCCGGTTTGGACAATCATGGGCTCTCGTTGTCCTTCGGCCTTTGAGGTAGAGGAGAGGGTTTTCCCTTGACCAAGAGATTTAACTACTCTCTTCTCTTTGGATCCTCCAGCTATTCCTGCTTTGGGTCTGATCTCTGATCCTCTCAGGCCTATTCCGTAGGGACAGCCGGTACTGTCAAGCATCCAGACAGTTCCCATTGAGGACCTTCTCTTCTCTTTAGGTACCTTTCCAGACCATCTCACTGAAGAGGTTCCCAGAAAGAGAATTTGTAAAAGGAGACACATAGGTTCCCCTATGGAATCTCTCATTGACGATATGATTTTGATAAAGGGGGAGGGGTCCCCAAGATCTGCACCAGGTGACATCTCCTTTGGAGACTTCCTATAGTTTCTCAAATGAAAAGGTGGATGGCCCTCCTGATGCCCTTCCACCATGGTGTCAGTATTTCTGGAAGCTTTTGGGTTCAGCCCTTCTATGACTTGGGTGACTCCCCTGGCAGATGAGCTTATGGATCTAATCTCTCGCCAGGTGTGGAAGGAACCAGATTCTGTAGAGCCAAGCCCCCATCTTCCAGATAAATTCATGGCACTATTGAAAGACAGATTATACTGGAGCAAGGGAGTTTCTTTTGATTGTATGATTGTGGCGGGGGCCATTAAGATGGAGCTAGTGGAGCAGAGCTCCCCATTCCATCCTCCTAACGGACATTCCAGGGCATTGGACAGATTTGGAAAGCACATTTCGGCTTCAGCGACCTTCACCTTGAAGTCCCTGAATTGTTTGGCACAATACACAAGATGAACTCTCCAAGTCACTCAATGAGTCCATGTCCATGGAGGACTCGAGATCCTGTTCACAACTGGCCACTCTCTTATCCATCTTTAATGCAACCATGAGACTAATATCCCAGGCTGTGGAAGGTATCTCATGGGCAGTCAGTACAGCTTAGCTGTTAGGAGACATGGCTAGAAGCATTTATGTGACTTTGTGGAGCCTTTTAAGTCTTCTTTCATCAATGCTGCTTTTGATGGAATGTCTTAGTTTGACCCTACTGTTAAGGAAATGGTTTCCTGCAGTGAACAGGATGGAATGACCTTTCTGCTGTTGGCATATGCTTTTCTTACCCCCTCAATGATCGTTTTCCAGGAATGAAAGAGGAGGAAAGAAAATGTGGTTCTGTAAGGGCCAGGGAACTTTAGGATTTACACAGGGAAAACTGCAGAAGCAGCGGGGGGAGTTCAAATGGAAGACGCTATCCTCGTGGCATAGGAGGCCTGCGATACTAGGGTTTCCAGGATTCTTTTTCAGAAAAACTTTTTCATTGCTCTTGAAATGTTGCCAGACTGTGCTCCTGTGGAGGCAGTCAGGGGGGTGCTTGTCTTTTTACCCAGATGCCTGTGAATCAATATCAAAAGATTCTTGCGTGCCAAAAATCATATCCAGATGCTATTTCATACCATTTTCCCAGATTCCCCCAACTAAAAGGAGGCGGCTTCCTGACATCCCACCCAGTCAGAAGGAGGCTGCACCTCAGGAAATTCAAATAGCTGCTATACAAAAGTGTCATCCAGGAGGTCCCACTAGACCAGAAAGGATTCCAAACTTACTTAAGGTTCTTCTTAGTGCCCAAGAAAATCGGGGACCTGAGACCAATTTTGGATCTAAGCAAACTGAATCAATTTGTGAAAAACTCAAAGTTCCGTATGGTCACAGTTCAGTCCTTTCTGCCATTTTTACTCAAGGATGATTGGATGTGCTCCATCAGTCTTCAAGATGCATACTATCACATCAAGATGAACAGACAGTCCTGAAGATTTCTGAGCTTTCGCCTAAAGGCCAGTCACTATCAATTCAGAGCCCAGCCCTTTGATGTCACCATAACCCCCAGGGTGTTTAGCAGATGTATGGCAGTGGTAGCAGCTCATCTGTGACTGCTGGGATTCCAAGTGTTTCTGTACCTAGACAACTGGCTCCTGACCACCTCAACCAAGCATCTCCTAGAGCAGTCCAGGGACTACTTGCTCCATTTATGTCAGTCAGTAGGCATCTCAGTCAATACCTGCAAATCTCATCTTCAACCTCTTCAGAGCCTGAAGTTCTTAGATGCCCAGTTAAACACAGCGAGTCAGATTGCCTCTCTTCCACCACATTGTGTAAACATAATCACCTGTTAGGTGCAGCAAATTATTGTTCACCCTTTTCCCCTGGACAGACTTGTTCTTCAAGCTCTAGATGGTGGTGGCCATAACCTTAGTCCTTTTGGCCTGATTTTATGTGAATTTTCTTCGGTGGACACTAGCTGTTAAGTGGTTGTAGCCACAGTGACTACAAACTCCTCCCACCTGGAGTGGGGGGGGGTGTAGATCAGAACATGTGTATGCACCTTTAAGAAACCTCTCCAAATGTAGCTTGTGCATATAAATACTGAGCATGTGCAGGCTGCAGTGCCATTTTTAGAGAACAGCCAGAGTGGTAAGATGTATGAATGTGGCAGTCAGTCTGTTTATAAGTTTAAGTTACAAAGCCTCATTTCTGATGTGTGTGTGTGTGTGTGTGTGTGTGTGTGTGTGTGTGTGTGTGTGTGTGTGTGTGTGTGTGTGTGTGTGTGCATAATTAAGCTGCTTGAACTGAACCCACAAATGTTTGTAGATGAACAACATGGTGTCAGAACCAGGAATAAAAGGGCAACTTCTTCAGTCCACGAGGTGCAGCATTGAAGATGAAGGCATATCAAGCTGGTTGAGTGAAACAGAGCTCAGACAAATGAAAAGGCCAGAAACACTGCACAAATGATTTATTGGGCAAGGAAAATGAAACAGTGCATTTATAAGGCACAAAATGAGTTATTAATCAAACAAGTAGTACAAAACTTATTATTAAGCAAACGAAAGGCACAGACCGCATTATTAATTAAATAAAATGATGTTAAGTCGTCAATCTCGCCTTCATTCTTGCTGGATGGGATGGGTTCGGAGCCGATCCTCCCTATATCCCATGATGCAAGGCAGAGACTACCCAGATCTCGTTTGCCGCTTCGCTAACGAGGTGCCTTTTTTTACCAGCTCCAGGTAAGTTTCTGAATAATAAGACTTTAGTCTCACCCCTTTAATTTTCATAACTATAGTTGTTTTTTGTTAACCTTAACGCTTACTTTAACCCTATTCCCGTTAGTGTTCCCTTTTTTTCGAGTTATTTATCCCCTTTCCCTAGGTTAGGCCTTAGGCCTTCCCCTTCCTAAATTTTTCCTGTCAGGGATTGTTTGTGTCTGACTGTGTTGTATCCCTGTTTAGTTTAGATTTTTGGATTGGGTGTTTTGTGTGTGTGTGTGTGTGTGTGTGTGTGTGTGTGTTAGTGTTTTGTTTATGACAACTTGTGTTTCCTCGACACAGCTATGTCGAAGGACACAAAGGTCTCAGGCTTCATGAAGTGTGACTCGTGCTGTCAGAAGATGTCTCTGACAGACGGTCACACTTGTGTTTACTGCCTGGGACCTCTGCACCTGCAGGACTCTTGTGCTATCTGTCATGCCTTCAGCCCAAGAGTCCTGCAGCAGCACAGAAATAAATTGATATTGAGGGGCTTATTAAAGCCTGAGAGCTCCCCGACTAAGTCGGCGCCGGGGAAGCCCTCGAAACCTTTCAAGCCTTCGGCTGAAAGTTCCAAGCCATCGGCTACTGGTTTATCTTCTCCAGTGTCAAGATCGGCTCCGGCCGGAGCTGATCCTTCCATTATAGCAGTCGCAGTATCGGCTCCATCCGGTGCCGATACTGCCCAATCTGGACATTCAGTGTCGGCTCCGGCTGGAGCAGACGTATCCTCGACTCCTTTGGCTCCATCGATCTCTAAAAAGAGATCTCGATCCCCCTCATTAGAGTCGATACGTTCGGCTCCGAGATCACCCTTGCTCTCGGAGCGGAGCCATCGGAGCCGTTCTTCTCTGTCGTCCAGGCTGTCTGATCACGACCTCAAGAGAGTGGTGAGTAGACCATTAAAGTCTCAGGCATTGGCCCAAATGCTCCATAGCCCGTCTCAACAGACGGTAGCTATTTCACATCCACCAAACATTCCTCCTTCGACTCTCTTACAGAGATCGAGCCGGAGCTCCTCGGAACCGTGACCGTTGTAGCTTCGGAGCCGATACCACCCCTTTCGGCTCCGTCGTCCTCTGCTCCAATTTCCTCCTTGAGGCCTTCATTGGAGGGATCCGGGCATCTGGTCTCTCTCGTCGGCTCCAAGGGGGCGAGTGGCATCAGACCCTTGTCCGACCCCGTTCTCCCTCTCGGGGCTTCGGCGTTGGTGAGCTCAGCCCCGACATCTGCCTCGGAGCCTTCCCTCTCAGTGAGGCCTGGAGTTCCTATCTCTTCAGAGCGGGAACCTTGTGGTCTCTCTGATGGGGGAGCCTTCGAGATGATGAGGAGTGTACTAGCCCCTGGGCTTAGTCAACGGACAGTTCCATCAGCTCTTCCCACTACAGTGCCTGCTGACGTCTCTTCCCACTCTCTTGCTCCCGGACCCAGAGATCCAACACCTCAGGTTTCCCCATTGGGAATATCTTCCTCTTCCGAGGCTTCTCCTGATCCGTCAGGTGAACCTCCGCGTAAGAGGACATGTAAGAGGAAACATCTAGACTCCCCCGAGTCTATTACATCTGATACTGACCTGGATGAGTTTGAGGGATCCCCAAGGTCCTCCTCTGAGGATGTCTCTTTCTCAGACATCCTTGAACTCCTTAAGCAGAGGGGGAACTGGCCCTCCCTTAATCCTTCCGAGGACGAGTCAGTATACCTGGAGGCGTTCGGATCTCGACTCTCCACCTCCTGGGTGTCTCCGCCTTTTGACCCTCTTATGGATGTAGTGGCTCGGAAGGCGTGGATGGCTCCGGATCCGGTGGAACCTATTCCTAGGAGGCCTTCTAAATTCATTACGGCCCCACCAGATAGACAATATTTGACAAAGGGTGTCCCAGTTGATGCCATGGTGGTGGCTGCTGCCACCAAGAAGGAACTAGCTGATCCTTCAGTACCTGTCCATCCTCCTAACAAGGATTCTAGGACTATGGACAGGTACGGCAAGCGGATTTTTTTCTTCAGCAACTTTTGCCATGAGATCGCTGAACTACTTGTGCCACTTCACCCGCCTTCAAAGAGATGTTCTTAAAGAGTTGGGAGAAGTTTTACAGGATCCGTCAGCTGCTGGGTCTCAGGATAAGATTAGCTCACAGCTAGGAATCTTTAACTCCATTGTTAACTCCTCTATGCGGCTCATTTCCTATGCAGCCGATGGAGCAAGTAGGGCCGCAGGCACAGGAGTAGCTTTAAGGCGTCAGTCCTGGATGCGGCTTTGTAATTTTGCAGACCCCTTTAAGGCGTCCTTCACAAACTCTCCTTTTGATGGTTCGACCTTGTTCGGACCTCAAGTGAAAGACACTTTGACTAGATGCGAACAAGATGGCAAGACTCTTTCTGCCATAGGAGTCCGTTTCTCCACCCCTTCAAGACCTTACCCCAAAGGACAGAAGGGAGGGAAAATGTGGTTCCGCAAATCTCAAGGAGTCACGCCTGACGCACGAAGTCAGTTTACCCCCAGAGGCAGAGGGGGTAACAATAATAGACACCGCCCTAGGGGCAGAGGGGGTCCGCAGAATCAGGGTGGCAGAGTGCCTCTTTCTGACAAACCCTTCCAGCATCCCTGAGATGTTGCCCGATTGTCCACCGTCGGAGGCAGTCGGGGGAAGATTATCTCTGTACCCAACAGCCTGGCTTTCCCTTTCTCAAGACAAATGGGTACAGTCGATTATATCCGAGGGTTACAAAATTCCCTTTATTCAAACCCCAATTCAGCAAAAGGGAACCCTTCCAGACGTTCCATCTGGTCTAAGGGAACTAGCAGTACTAGAAATATCAAAACTGCTAGCAAAAAGAGACATCCAGCCAGTCCCAGCGGACCAAATAGGATCTGGAATCTACTCAAGGCTCTTTTTAGTTCCAAAAAAGACAGGGGACTGGAGACCAATATTAGATCTGAGCAAACTAAACAAGTTTGTAAAGAAATCAAGATTCCGGATGGTCACGCTTCAGTCCATTCTACCCTTTCTGGGCAAGGACAATTGGATGTGCTCGATAGATCTTCAGGATGCATACTATCACATAAAAAATCGCAAACGCTCCAGAAAATTTCTCCGCTTTCGGCGGGAGACCAGTCACTTCCAATTCAGGGCCCTGCCCTTTGGACTCACTACAGCCCCCAGAGTGTTCACCAAATGTATGGCAGCGGTTACGGCTCACCTGAGACATCAAGGATTCCAGGTGTTTCCATATCTAGACGACTGGCTCCTCACTGCCACCACCAGGCATCAACTTCTCCAAGCCAGAGATTACACCATTCACATTTGCAGAGGGCTAGGGATTTCTATAAATTTCGAAAAATCTGCCTTGTCGCCTTGTCAATCTATTACTTTTATAGGCGCAAAATTGGACACCGTACAACTTTCAGCAAAGTTAACAGACCAAAGGATCTTAGACATTCAAAGTCACGTCCAGGTGATTCTTCTTAGCAACAAAATTCAGGCCAGATTTGCTCTGAAAGTATTGGGTCTTATGGCGGCCGCCATAACACTTCTTCCCTTTGCCCGCTTTTACATGCATCTTCTACAATGGATGCTATTCGCCCAATGGTCTTTTCAACAACTTCCCATGCGTCACAAGATCACAATAACTCCAACTTGCAAAAGGCATCTGACCTGGTGGATATCGTCCCCTCAAGTCCATCAGGTCAGACCCTTTGTTCCTCCTGCCCCGGTTGCCACGGTTACATCGGACGCCTCCCTGATCGGGTGGGGGGGGGGGCGCATTATCAGGGCAGAATGGTCCATGGCACTTGGCAACTTTTCGAATACCATCTGCACATAAATGTTCTGGAGATGAGAGCAGTGCTTTTAACATTGCAAGCCCTCAACGACTCTCTTCCCCTGGGAACTATTGCAGTCCAAACGGACAATATGTCCGTAGTGTGGTATATCAACAAACAGGGCGGAACCAAGTCCTATCCACTGTGTCGAGAGGCTCTCAGACTTTGGCAATGGGCAATCTCTTCTCAGCGGTTTATGATAGCAACGCATATCCCCGGGAAATCCAACATCATAGCAGACAGATTGAGCAAAGCTATTCTCATGCCTCACGAGTGGTCTCTCAAACAGTCAGTGACGGAAGAGATTTTTCAGAAGTGGGGCCTTCCTTGCTGCGACCTTTTTGCTACACCTCAAAACAGCAAATGCCCAGACTTTTTCGCTCTCTTCCCCCTTCCAGGTCATCCCCCCAGAGATGCTCTAACCCAAGATTGGCCCCGAGGACTTCTTTATGCCTTTCCCCCCTTTCCGCTGATACCTTAACTAATTCAGAAAGCAACCGCCTTGAGAGCCAAGTTGATTCTCATTGCCCCTTATTGGCCTCGACAGATATGGTTTCCGTTCCTACATTGTTATCTCTTGGTACAGCCATGGCATCTGGACCCGGTTCCAGATCTTCTGACCCACCAGTTGGGGCAGCTGCACCATTCCATACCTTCTCTCAACCTCACTGCTTGGTTGCTCCACTTCCACCCTTAGCCAGGCTTCCTATGATTTCTAATCCCGTCCGGGATATCATAGTAGCTTCCCTAAAATCTTCTACCAGAAAGATTTACACTAGTAAATGGCGACGTTTCTCCTTCTGGGCAAAAGATAGGAACATAGACCCCTATACTGCTCCGATTCATTCGGTCTTGGACTTCCTAGCTGAGATTTTTCATTCAGGATCCTCTTCCTCCACAGTAAAAGTTCAGCTGGCAGCCATTTCGAATTTTCATATAGGCCTTTTGGACCACAACATTATGTCACATAAACTTTGCAAGGCATTTCTTTGAGGTATCTTTTTACTTAAACCTCCGATTAGAGACCCCCACCACAGTGGGATCTAAATTTAATTTAATCCTTGATTCTTCCCCCTTTCGATCCTGCGGCTGCTTGTTCTTTGAAATTTCTTTCTTGGAAGACACTTTTTCTAGTCGCCATTACTTCTGCCAGGAGAGTATCTGAGCTTCATGCGCTCTGCATTCGTCCTCCCTACTTAATCGTCCACAAAGATAGGGTATCTCTAAGGACTAATCCGTCTTTCTTACCAAAAGTGGCATCGCAGACGAACTTAAATCAATCCATTGATCTTCCAGTGTTTTTCCAGAATTATTCTGATAGAGCGGAACAAAAGTTACATTGTCTTGATGTTCACCACCAGCTCAGATATTATCTGGACAAAACTAAACTTTTTAGGAAATCTGATCAACTGTTTCTATCCTATGCAGAGAACAGGAAAGGCCTTCCAGTTTCCAAGGTGACTTTATGTAGATGGCTGTCTTCTGTGATTACTTACATTTATCAGCTCAGAGGCAAAGAGTTGATTTCTAAGCCAAAAGCCCATTCTACCAGAGCTCTAGCTACATCGACAGCTTTTCAAGCTAGACTTCCAATAGACACTATTTGTGCAGCAGCCACATGGGCCTCTCCTCATGCCTTTGTTTCACATTACAAATTAGACTTGGCCTCCAGAGACAGAGCGAATTTTGGTTCCACCGTTCTCAAGAGTCTGTTCCATTGAGCCACCCAGGATAGAGGTGCTAGGGACACGGTCCCATCCAGCAAGAATGAAGGTGAGATTGACAACTTAACATTAAGAAGTTATGTACCTACCATAACGTTCCATATTAGTTGTCTTCTCTCACCTTCTTTCTTGCGTCCCGCCCTCCATCCCCCTAGCCTGGTCAGACCGAGAAGATTATGCCTCTTCTATTAAGAGGTTTTATTCCTTTTCTAGCTGTTCAGCTTCTAGTGTCACTAGATTAGGTTGATCCTTTATAGAGGATTATGATGTTATTTAGTATTGTTACTTTTTCTTCCTCCTCTACAGTTGGAAGAATATATTACTATTTCCTTAGCTACCAAACGAGATCTGGATAGTCTCCGCCTTGCATCATGAGATATAGGGTTGCCTCGAGCTGGTAAAATTATCTCTCGAGCTTAGCAAGTGCCGAGTCGAGCAGAGGATCGGCTCTGAACCCATCCCATCCAGCAAAAAAGAAGGCGAGAGAAGACAACTAACATGGAACGTTATGGTAGGTACATAACTTCTTATTCGAGACCACAATATTTGATAAAACTAGTAGAGATATTCATATTGGGCTCAGAATTACCTTTGGTTTGCATAACGAGCATGTTTAAAGTAAAACGGGCACAAGAAAAGTGTAAGGCGCATAACAGATTAAAAGGGCATAACAAGTGCAGTAAAAAGGGCAGAATAAGCGTAAGCATGTTTTTAGTAAAAGACAGTCTTTGGGCACAAACTACTATTTCGCATTGACCAAAGCCATTCAAAGCATAACTAGAGTTCTTTGAAGTATCTCAGAGTGTGCAAAGTGTTTGCAGTGTGTGTGCTTTATTACGTTGCAGTTATTTCAAAGAGTTTACTATGTGCAAAGTACAGTTAAATTGCAAAGTGCAGTCAAAATACAGACATTTTGAAAAGTTTCTTGTGCTGTGTGCATTTATTCGCAGAGTGCCAGCATTTCAGAGTGTTTTGAGTTATTTTGCAAAAGTACAGCCATTTTGAAAAGTTTTTTTGCTGTGTACAGTTTATTTGCAAAGTGCATTCATCTATAAGTGTTTCTTACTCTGAGCTTCTTCTGCTGTGTACAGTTTAGTTGCAAAGTGCAATCATTTTGAAAGTATTTCTTACACTGATGAGGAGTAGTTTCACAAAGTGCATTGATTTTAAAGTGTTCTTGTGCTATGGAGATTTATTTGGCAACATGCAGTTATTTCAAAGAGTTTGCTGTGCTGTTGGGCATAATTACAAGTACTGGAATAAAGTTCTGGCATACATATTTGTGTGTGCATGTTTGTACATGATTTCAAGCATCTTCACTACAGTGTGTTGATATGGCAGAGGCATTTCACAGACCACTTGTGTTTGATCATAATATAGCAGAGAATTGGAGAGTATTCGCGCAGGAATATGATATTTTCATACAAGCAGCTTTTTCCTGACAAAGATGCACGTACAAGGGCATTCATTTTGCTTAACTTAGCTGGATCAGAAGCTGTTGAAAGAGAGCGTTCATTTGTTTATGCACCAGCAGTATATGTAAGAGAGGAGGAAAACCACCATATTGTGGTAGCAGCTGAATCAAGGGGAGGACTCAAAGTGCTTAAAAGGTAAATTTAGAGAAATACACAACCCCCAGACAAGTGGTACATTAGAGAGGCACTTATTTTATACATGAGACCAAAAGCCAGGTGAAACTTGCAGCTCTTATCACTGACTTGAGAAATAAGGCAGATTTGTGACTTGAAAGATGAGTTAATAAAGGGCAGGCTTATGTGTGGTGTTAATAGTGCTGCAGTGAGAAAGATTTTGCTTTGTGATAGTGATTTAATGTTAAACAAAGCCACAGATATTTGTCAAGTCCATGGCCTCACAGAGAGGCACACAAATATCCTTGCAAGTGGTGAGAGCATGATTTCAACAGCTTCTAGAGCAAATGTAGACAGCATGCAACACGTGTCAAGCAGAAATAGGCCTAAGCACATGACAGCAGCAACCCCTGTGGGTCTGGTAGAGAAAATCCATAGCTTTCTAGCAAGTTCCAAGACTAATTCAGTAAAAAGGGCATGCTCATGCAGTACAGTACAAGGGTGAGTCAGCATTACCCAAGTCAAGTCTTATTAACTGTCATAATCGTGGTGCCAATCATGAGTCTAAAAGAGAGAAGTTGTTAGCATTTGGTCAGCAGTGCCACAAGTGTAAAAATGAAACCTTTTTCAAAAGTTTTGTAAATCAAGCAAGCCTCATTCAGTTATTGAGAGGTCACTCAAAAAAGCAACCTGGTCATGTAGAGAGCTGCAGCCCTACTTTCTATGTAAATGGTGTATCAGTGGTCAGTGAAAAGGTTAGTGCAGTAGATATATTGGCAAAGAATGAAGTGTTTTGTACTGGCCTGATCAGTGGTAAACCCACAGAGCTCAAAGTAGACACTGGTTCCAAGTGTAATGTCAGCAGAAACATTTGCTATGGTGAGGGCTGGTAAGCAACTTAATTTGGGAAATTGTGTGAAACTTGTTGCTTATGGAGGCGAAGAGATTCATACTGAAGGCTCTGTAGTGCTTTCGTGCTGTTTGGCTGGGAAAAGTTACAGTTTGCAATTTTATGTATGCCGAAGACCTGTGCCATCATTGTTAGGTCTCCGAGATGGTTTGAGAATGAAATTGCTTTCTTTTACCAGAGAAGTACATCATGTAAGCACATGTCCCAGTTCCTGCTTTATGGATGCTATTTTCTCAGAGTATGCTGATGTGTTTGACAACAAGCTAGGCAGACTTCCAGTTGTGTACTCCATGAAAGTAAATCCAGAAGTCAGTCCAGTGGTCAGACCAGCAAGAAGAGTTCTAATAGCTATGCAGGACAAAGTCAAGGTCCAGTTAGACAAAATGGTGCAGCAAGGTGTGATTTGTCCAGTCACAGAACCAACTGAGTAGGTGTCTTCCATGATATCTACTCATAAGAAAAATTCAGATGAAATCAGAATATGCATTGACCCAAGATACTTGAGCAAGGCATTAAAAAGACCTCATCATCCTATGCGTACTGTCGAGGAGATTGTAACCCTCATGCCAAGTGCCACTGTTTTTTTCTGTCTTAAATACAAAGAGTTCATTTTGGCAAATGATGCGTGATCGCACACGTTCAACTACTGACTACATTCAGTACCCCATTTGGTTGATACAGATTCCTCAGGATGCTTTTTGGAAAAAATTTTGCCAGTGAAGTCTTTCAGCATGCAATGGAGCAAATTTTTTCAGGCTACCCATGTGCAATAATAGTTTATGATTTACTGGTTGGAGGTAATGGTGAAGCAGAGCATGATAGAAACCTCAGGAAAGTTCTGGACAGAGCGCATGAAGTGAATTTAAAGCTCACTCCTCTGAAATGTAAGTTCAGATTACCAGAAGTTACTTATGTAGGTCATTTATTTACCAGTACAGGCATAAGACCAGATCCTTCTAAACAAGCAGTCATTCTTGAGATGACAGCTCCAATGTCTAAGCCTTACAGCATTTTCTTGGTATGGTTAACTATTTAGGCAAAATTTCCCTGGGTTTAGTGAGTTATCAGTACCTTTAAGAAAGCTGACATGCAAAAATGTTGCATGGTCATGATTAGAACACCACCAGAGAGCATTTGATAACCACAAACAGCAAAATGCTAACCCACCTACATTAAGATACTATGATGTCCAGAAACCAGTAGTTCTTTCTTGTGATTTTTCAAAGTTTGATCTTGGCGCAGTTATTCTTCAATAGGGCAGACTTGTTGCCTATGCATCTAGAACTCTTACCCAAACTGAGATGCAGTATGCTCAAATTGAGAAGGAACTTTTGGCAATTGGATTTGCATTTTTGAAGTTTCATGATTATATTTATGGCCAAGCTATCCAGATAGGAACTGACCATCAACCTCTAGTTACCATTTTAAAGACGCCAATGCGTTCTGCTCCAGCAACACTACAAATGTAATGTACATCTATTTTTCTTTTTTGTTTAAATTTATTTGAAAATTTTTTCTCAAGATGTTAACTTTTAAAAAATAATAATCAAACCTTTTGAGCAAAAAAAAAAAAAAAAAGCTCAAATTGCAAAAGTATAATTTCAAAATGGTATATAAAAAAGGTGAACTTCTTTATCTTGCTGATACCTTATTCAGATTGCCCAGAAATACTATGGAACAGCTTGATGCAGAGAATTTTGTTTTTGATGTCATGGAAATGCGTAATTTTTCTAACACGAGACCTGATGAGCTGCGAGATCATACAAAGACTTGATCCACTTTTGCAAAAGCTCAACCACGCCATCAATGTAGGATGGCCATCAAAGCAATCCTGTGTACTGCCAGAAGTGCAGCCTTACTTTCCAAACAGAGATGAGATGCTGATGGAAGATGGTATCATTTTCAAAGGTCCAGAAGTTGTTCCTACTTCCTTACAGTGTCAATACATTTAGATTTTACATTGTGGCCACCCATGTTTTGATTCTACCAAAAGAAGGGCAAGAGGGCTAGTATTGTGGCCTTCTCTAGCGAAAGACATTGATAAAGTGCTTACTTCTTATTCAGTGTGCAACAATACTAAGCTCCATTTGCATAAAGAGCCACTTCATCTAAGCCAAATTTCTGAACTACCTTGCTCAACAGTAACAACTGACATATTTGAATGGAACAGTCAACATTACTTAGTGTTGGTAGACTCTTATTCAAATGGATTTCAGATAGATTTGCTACCTAACCCTAATGTCCAGTGCTGTTATTACTAAGATGAGACATTATTTCTCAGTCCACGTTGTTTCTGACAACAGTTCTCAGTTTACCAATCAATTGTTTCAGAGATTTGCTAAAGAGTGGGCGTGCATATTACTAGCAGTCCTGAATATCCACAATCAAACATCCTTGCTGAATGTGCAGTACAGAATGCAAAGCAATTACTGGAGACGTCAAAGTGTGACAATACCAATATCTTTTTGAATTTACTTAGTCTCAGAAATATACCCTGTGACAGCCTACTTGGCTTGCCTGCTCAGAGATTTCTATCTAGGCAAACCAGAGCAACCTTGCCTATTAGTTCTAGTTTGTCCATGCCTAATACTAAGAACAACAGAACAATCAAAGCCAAACTTTTTAAGAAGCGTTCTCAGAAGTCCAACTTTGGTAAAACAAGCATATTTCTTCATCTGTTAAAAGGAGAGAGAGTGAGAGATCGGTGAAAGGCTTTGCTCAAATTGCTGAAGTGAGAGGTATATGCACCGGGCCAAGATCCTACTTAATGGAATCTGAAGGTATAGAATACAGGAGAAACCACAGACATCTTCCTCCATCAGAAACGATACTGCAGCATTGTACCTGTGATACAGACACTAGATCTCAGAGCAACCCTGACAGTGTTCATACCGAAGAACATATTGCAGTATCCATTCCCATTCTTAATGATTTCCTAGATGTCCTTGAAGACGGTGCCCGTTGCTAGATCCAATCCTGACTTTTATGTTACATGGTCAGGTCGTATTTTAAGACTTAGTGTAAAATACACAACAACCTGGACGAAATTGTTTTATATGTGCCTGATTTTGTATGATTGCATGTCAAATAATTAGTTTTGTATAATTGCATGTCAAAAGATAATTTCTGTAAATTGTATGTCATTGAATACTGTCATTTCGTATATGGGCTATTTCTCAAAGAGGGAGGATGTAGATCAGAAAGTGTATGTACCTTTAAGAAGCATTTTGAGATGTAGGACGTGCATATAAATACTGAGCATGTCAGGCAGCAGTGCCATTTTGAGAGAACAGGCACCATGTAAATGTGTGAGTGTGGCAGTCAGTCTGTTTATAAGTTTATTTAAGTTTAAGTTACAAAGCCTCATTTCTTATGTGTTTGTGTGCAATAAAGCTGCATGAACTGAACCCATGAATGTTTGTCTGTTTTATCCTGACCAGACGGGTGGGGGAGGCATTTCTTGGGACAGTTCTTCCTCTGGGGGACTATTGCTATACAACCCTACATCAGGACTGTGGTCTGGTACATCAACAAACGGGGGGAACCTGTTCTTACACCTTTTGTCGAGAGGCTATGAGTGTATGGCAGTGGACTTTCTCTTCCTTGGTGTGTGCATTGCCACTAGGAAGTGGTTGAAAGTTCAACATTTTAGCAAACAGATTCAGCAGGTCCCTTCTGATGCCTCACAAGTGGTCTATCGGTTAGTGGTGGAGAGGATTTTCCAACATTGGGGCCAGTCTTGCTGCACTGTTTGCTTCTCCTCACAACAGCAAGTGCAGCAGGTTATTTGCCCTTATCCCTCCTCTAAGGGAGTCACCGAGAGATGCTGTCATCCATGTGTGGCACTCCGTACTTTATGCTTATCTCCATTACTTTTAATTCCAAAGTTTTTACAGAAAATACTTTGATTAAAGAGCACAGTTGTTCTCATTGCTCCTTTTTGGCCACACCAGATGTGGTTCCTCTTCTGCTGATCTCATCATCTTTATCCACTGCATCCCAATACTCAAGGCTTCAAATTGACTGCATGGTTTCTCCAGTTCCATTGATAGCTAGACAGTTGAGGCTTTCCTCCCCAGTTTGATAGATACTTCTATCTTCCCAGATGGCTTCTACGAGGAAGATCTGTAAAATTAAATGGCGAAGATTCTCTATTTGGGCTCTTCAGAGGGAAATGGACCCTTTCATTGCTCTTCTAGAATTTTTAGCATCTGTTTTTCAAGAAGGTGCTAGTTTTTTCACTATCAAAGTGGAATTAACAGCTATCTCTAATTTTCACTCAGGGAGGGGGGTGGAGTGCTTCATCATTAGCTTCTTCAAAGTTGTGCAAGGTGTTTCTAAAAGGCACCTTCTTACTTAAACCTCCATTGAAGGACCTGCCACCCCCTAGGATTTGACAGTCATGCTGCAAGGGACTCAGAAACCTTTTGAACCATCAGCTACAGTAAGTGTGATTTAAATTTTTTTTTTTTTTGTGGAAGACTGCCTTTTTGGTAGCCATTACGTCTGCAAGACAAGTTTCTGAACTCCAGGCTGTCTCTTCCAAGTCTTCTTACCTTACTTTTCACAAAGACAGCGTCAGTCTTTTTTTGCCCAATGTCTGAAACTAATTATCAGTCAAGCAAATCAACTTGACTGTCTTCTTTACCAGTTTTGTTAACAAAGGAGAGTACATGCTGCACCTTTTAGATGTACATAGACAACTGCATTTTTCTCTCCACAGAACAAAGGAATTTAGAAAGTCAGAACAACTATTTGTCTCCTCCTCCCTGAACAGATTGGGATCCCCAGTTTCTAAAATTACCTTGGCCAAATGGATTACTGATTGCATTTCGTTTGTTTACATTCAGTGAGGTCTGTCCGTACCAAAACCTTCTAAAGCACATTCTACTAGGTCCATGGCTACCTCTTCTGACTTTTGGTTTAGAACTTCTGTTTATGACATTTGAGCAGCAGCTACCTGGTAAAATCCTTATACCTTTATTGCTCATTGTAAACTAGATTTAACATCCAGACGCAGAGCTGCTTTTGGTTCTGTAGTACTCTGGAACTTCCATGAGGACCACCCAAGATTCATGTAGCTGCGGACAGTGTCCCCAGTCATTGAGGAATGAATGAAAAGGACAATGTCAGATTTTAAAGTTATGCACTCTGCATAACTATGCATCTGTGTTGTCTAGTTTTTATTCCTCAACTCTCCCATCCTCTTTCCCTGATGTTCATCGTGCATACAGCTGCAGTCATAACAGATGGGTTCTCCTGCCGTCAGGTGGGTCCTCGGTCGGCCAAATTCCAAAGTCTAGGTATGGCGTCGGTTGTCGTCGCTTCTTCCCTGACGTCAGTGCAACAGGGGTATAAAATAACCAGCCAACGCCATTTTCTTCAGTCTTTCTTGCCGCGCGGTGCCCGAAGCAGAAGCAGTTCGCAAGTGCCGGTCGGCCAGCTCCTGAGATTACGAAAAATATGGAACCAAAGTCTTCTTAAAAGCTAAGTACCCCATTGGGGAAACTTTTTCTTGCCTCAGACCGATGTCAGACAAAGTTAGTAATTGTATTTCTTGTGGGAAGCAAATACCGCATAAGGATTTCCATTCCCTCTGTATACCTTGTTTAGGCCCAGACCACGACGTCTCGGTCTGTCGCTTTTGTGCTACATTCAACAAACGCACTATTAAGCATCCGGCGGAGTTCGCCCAGCATTATTTTGGGAAAGCATTTAACTATACTATGTCGTCCATACTCCGACTCCGGTTTTGTCTAAAAAACGCAAAGACAAGGACCGACACTCGAGGTCCGCGGCCTCTATCGACACCACGCCAAAGCCGACTACACGTGCTCCGGTTCTCAGCGAGGCGCCTACCCTGATTACCGACGACACATCTTTGGCGGTGTCTCCTGTACCCGAGGTCGCAGGCTCCTCGGCCCACACCCTGACTACAGATACCGAAGCCACTCTTGGCGTTGAAACACAGAATGTGGACAGGTCCACCTCCACTCAAGGTGTCTTCAGACCTTCCTCTTCTTTCTCCATCAAGGCTTTCACCAAGTCTAAAGCTACCATGCACCCTAAGAGACCACCTACACAGGGCCCATCTCCAGGCCCCATGCCTAAGAAGCAGATGCTTAAAATGGCTGAGGATTTAATTACTCTAATCAGAGGTTCTCAGCCACCTCCGGACAAAAGACCCAGAGTGGAGGAAGATTCCCCCTCCCCTGATCAGGGCTCCATTATTTCAGAGCACTCTGATTATCAGGAACAGTCTTACTCCCCTTTTGAAGACTCTGATGCAGAGGAATCTATTCCTTCTGTATCCCCCCCTGAGGATTACTCTTTTGGTGAAACTCTGCATACCTTAAGGGAACACTTCCACTGGGAAGGCCAGGATTATTCAGATTCCAAGAAAAGGCTCAGGAAATTTCTTTTGTTACCCCAGCACAGGCCTCTGGCTATTCCTCCTGTTCTGGACATCCTAGATGATGTTTACTCTGAGGCCTGCCTTAACCCGGACTCTCTTCCTCC
Organism: Protopterus annectens; assembly: GCF_019279795.1. Lineage (NCBI taxonomy): Eukaryota > Metazoa > Chordata > Ceratodontiformes > Protopteridae > Protopterus > Protopterus annectens. Next base: position 1,013,095,352 of record NC_056741.1, on the reverse strand, counting down.
AGCGCCAGTTAAGCCTGACAGGTACTACAGGGTTCCTGACTCTCACCAATTTCTATACAAAAGCCATGCTGCTGACCTAGAAACCATCTCACAGGGGCCCAAGGGAGTTAAGGCCTCCATTGCCTTCCGAGAGGGATTCCAGATCCTTTGAAAGGTGGGGAAAAAAGATATATACCTCGGCTACCTTATCCATGAGGGCCTTAAACTGTCAGTTTCATATGCTAAAATACCAACAGTTTCTGTTATCTCAATTGAAAAGTAAAATGTCACAACCTGAACAACCAGACATGAAGGAGTTGCAGGATTTGATGCATAGTGCAGAACAAGTGGGTAAACATACCTTACAATGTGATTTTGATGCTCTAGAGGCCTCATGTAGAGCTGCTGTTACAGACTCAGTCATACGTAGGCATGCCTGGCTCAAGGAACAAGCCTTGCCTGATCATGTCAAAGCTAAATTACTAGACGCCCCTCTTCAAAAGGATGTACTATTTGGGGCAAATGCTGAGGAAGTATTACGGAAAATGGAGGAAAAGGCTAAATCAATGCAAACTGTGAAAGAATTTCTGCAGGTTCAACCCCCACGTTTTAGTAGAAATTGGCCTTCCAAAAACTGGTCCTTTCCTGCCACAGACAGACCCCAAAGAGGCAGATACAGGCGCCCGAGGGACAGAGGGCAAACACAAGGCTCATACAGAGGCAGACAATGGCAAGCTCCTACACAAAGAGGTGGTGAGGACAACTCGCAATCTTTCAGAAAGCAAAACCAATGACTTTCCCCTTTGCATGCCAACCAGGTCTCAAATGGCAGCCCCCTTTGGAGGAAAGCTGGCACTATTCTCAAAAAATTGGCATATTGTCACAAAGGACAAATGGATCCTGAACATTATAAACAGAGGCTACAAATTCCATTTTCATACCCTTCCAAAAATGAAAGGCATGCCAAACCTGCCACACAATCAAAGGGCAGAGGCACAAAAGCAAATTTCAGATCTTATAAACATGAAAGCTATTCAAGAGGTACCTCTATACGAACAGGGTCAAGGTTTTTATTCCAGGCTATTTCTGGTACCAAGGAAGGGAAAAGATTGGAGACCTATTTTGGACCTATCCATCCTAAACACATTTCTACTTGTACCAAAATTCAAGATGCTCACTCTACAGCAACTTCTTCCCATGCTGGGCAAGGAGTCTTGGCTGGTAACATTGGACCTCAAGGAGGCATACCTGCATGTCCCAATCAGACAAAATTGCAGAAGATACCTCAGATTTCTTGCAGGTTCAACCCATTATCAATTATCTGCATTGCCCTTTGGTTTATCTACTGCGCCCAGAGTATTCATGAAATGCCTGGCATCAGTAATTGCCTACTGCAGACTTCAAGGGATACAAATATACCCTTATTTGGACGACTGCCTGATCCAAGCGGACAGCAAGCACATTCTTCTGAAACATCTGGCTTATGTAATAATGTTATTAAACTCTCTAGGATACACAGTCAACAAAGAGAAATCAAGACTAATACTCTCTCGGAAAATAATTTTCCCGGGTGCCAATTTGGACACAAACACCCAGATGGCCTACCTCACGCCAGAGAATCAGGGGCAACTAATTCAATATTTCAGAACACTGGCAAATTGCACCAGGCTGACTGCAAGGAAAATCCTGCAGGCTCTGAGATTCATGGCATCTTGCATCTTACTAATCCCATGTGCAAAGCTGCATATGAGAAAACTACAATGGTACCTAAAAAACACTGAACTCTCCTTGTTAACAAAGAGAAATTAATAGTAGGCACTAAACAGCCTATAATTGCAAAGTACCTTGCTAAGGAAACAGCTCCTATACTTTACAAAGAAAAAAAAAAAAAGCCTCAAACCAAGCATGTCCAAGGGACAGCTTCCAGTGATTTCTCCTGTCCACCTGGTGAATCTGGGCATACTGGGGCAATGCAGCAATTGCCTCATGTACACAGACAACCCTCTCCTCCTACCACCCAACACTACAACCTGTGAGAGATGCACTTACATAGCCAAAATGGAAGCAAAGCTCTCTCCACCCAAGATTGTGCTAAACAGTCAAGAGGAGAAGGTTAACACCCACACTACATCTCAAGCAACACATAGCCCTTCTAAACCCGCACCACCAACACCCACATATAGCAACACTAAATCCACATATGCAGAGGCCCTTAACTGTAACCTGCCCAAGCAGCAAAGACCTCTGAAGCTGAAAGCATAAACAAACACCAATCACAACCAATGTGTCACATAGTTCACAACACCAGTGTGCCACCCAGCAACAGCCCCTAAGGCAAGACAATGTACCTAACACTTTAGTCATAGGTGACTCTATAGTCCGGCACACTGATGTCCCTCTCACCAGGTTGAATAAGGAGAAAATTACAGTCAGCTGCCTGTCGGGTGCCAGGATCCACCACATAATGCATGCACTCAAGTCACTCCACAACAAGTACAAATATGACTCTGTCATTTTCCATGTTGGAGTGAATGACTTGAGACTTACCTCCCTGGACTACATGAAAAGAGACATGGAAGAGCTCTCGGATCATGTGGCCCAGGCAGGTATGACCCTAGCCCTGAGTAGCATCCTGCCTTCGCCCAGAATGATACCACAATATAAGGATAAAATGATTGACTTCAACAATTGGCTAAGCTTATGGTGTCATTCAGAGGGGATCCAGTATCTGTCTGCCTGGGATGACATGATTGACAGACCACAATGCTTTGCCAGAGATGGTCTGCACCTGTCACCCCTGGGATTCAGGTTACTGGCTAAGGCTCTTGCCACCCCTATAGTGCCTTTTTTAGGCAAACTTCAAAGGACAAAACCACCTCCGTAACAGGTACAAGCATGCAAAATCTGAAGGTAATGCTACTCAATGCTAGAAGTCTAAACCTCAAAATGCACTCTCGAGGCACTCCTAAAAATGGAGAACATCGATATCTGTGCAGTAACTGAGACCTGGTTCAAGGCTCCAGAGAGCAGCCCTGCAATACCAGGCTACAACTCTTACCACACTTTTCGGCCACTAAACCAGGACCGAAACACTAAAGGTGGGGGAGTGTCAATATTCACCAAGGATATTCGCACCACCAGGCTAGTTGGCCAACACAATGTGTCTGAAATTCTCCAAGTGCAACTAACACTAGGTAAGACTGCAATCCAAATTGTAGCTTGCTACAGATCCCTCACCATACCCCAAGATTCTCACTACACCTTTCTAAACATACTGGAAAATATTAAGATAGAACCAAACACCCTAATACTGGGTGATTTTAACTACCCTGCCATTAACTGGGAAAACTACTCATGTCCCAACACCTTTGCGCAATGGTTCTTGGAATTCATAAATTCCAATGCCCTGGATCAACTAATCCATAGTCGCACCAGGGGCTCCAATATCCTAGACCTGGTCATTACCAACATGGGAAATCAATGCTCCATACCTATGGTCACCCCCTCGTTAGTCAGGTCTGACCATAAGCTAATCACCCTTAATATCCACATCCCACCTCCACCCCCCAGTAAAGAAACCACCATAAAAAACTTCTCCAAAGCCAACTTCATGCTACTCAAGTCAGAAGTGACAAACTTCATAACACCCATGCAGACGGGAACTGAAAGTTCAACTGCTGAATCCTACACTAAGGCACTGTACGAGCACATCCACTCATGCATGAATCGTGCCATCCCAAATAGAACCAAAATGCTCTCATCCAAAAAAAGGAAGCCAATCTGGTGGTCCCCTGCCGTAAACAAACTTTACAACAAAAGGAAGAAACTTTTGCAGAAAAGAGGAACATCCCAGGATGCAAAAAACTCCCTTACTAGCCTCAGTAAGAAACTGAGATGCCTCATAAAATCCTCCAAAGCTAGTTACGAAAATAAAATTGCCAAAGATTCCAAAGACAACCACAAAGCATTCTATAACTATGCCAAGAATCTAAATGGCAATGCTCAGATCTGCTCTGAGCTAAAACAGAATGGCATTAAATATACTGATCCAAAGGATATTGCCAATATCCTGGCAGATCGATTCAGTGCCAACTTCACCCCCCTCTCACCCCCTAAATGGCCCATCTCAATACTGGAAGATTGCCAAATTCCAGTAATAACGGCCACACAGGTACAAAACGCACTATCTAAAGCCAAGAATACAGCATCCATGGGACCAGATGACATCCCGGGCTGTGTACTACATGAACTACAATATGAACTGGCACCTCACATAAGTGTCATGTTTAATCATAGCCTTGGATCCCGGAAACTACCGTCCCATCAGTCTGACAAGCCTTATCTGCAAGGCCATGGAGCGTATTATCATGGAACTTATAAACAAAGACATTGGCAACCTTCAAACACTGGACCCCACCCAGTTTGGATTTGTGAAGGGCCGATCTTGTCTCCTGAACCTGATTGACTTCTTTGAATCAGTCTCCGGAGCCATGGACAAAGGTAAGGTGGTCCACACAGCCTATCTAGACCTTGCCAAGGCCTTTGATACCATCCCCCACTCTGGAATCATAGATAAACTTACTAAGTTGGGCATTAATCCCTGTGTCACCCAATGGGTTGATAAATGGCTTACTGATAGAACCCACACTGTAAAAGTAGCCGACTCCAAATCCAGCTCCAGACAAGTGACAAGTGGAGTACCTCAGGGTTCAGTCCTGGGGCCGCTCTTGTTTGGCATCTACTTCTCTGAAGTACAGGTCAACACTAAGGGACTCTGGCTAACAAAGTTTGCAGATGACTGCAAACTGGGAGCCATTATTGAATCCCCAAATGATGTGGATACTCTACAAAAGGGCCTTACAGAAACAGATGCTTGGTGCCGGAGCCATGGGCTCAAGCTCAATGCCAAGAAATGTATTGTTATCCCCTTTGGGAAAAAACACATATCCATGAATTACCATATAGGTGGCAGTACACTAAACACAGAAAGTGTGATAAGAGACTTAGGGACACAGGTGGACAGTGGTCTCACCTTCGATAACCACATCGCCACAACAGTCAGGAAATCCTTCTTTGTGGCACACCTCATCACGAAGGGCTTTTCATCCAGAAAAAAGGAGGTCATTGTCCCACTGTACTCATCCCTCATTAGACCCATTATAGAATACAACGCCCCATTTGGTATGTACCTCTCAAGACATCTGCAACAACTGGAAAGGCCTCAGAAATACCTCACTAAAAGAATCACAGGCCTAAAGCAGATGCCCTATGCTGACCGCCTTAAAAACTCCAGCTATACTCTGTTGCATATCGTCTACTCAGAGGCGATCTCTGCTTAACATACAAGGCCATGTCAAACCCAGAGCTGTTGGACATGCTACACTTAAAGAAATCCCAATCCCTCAGAGCTACATGCTCCAGGGATCTAAACCTTGTCATCACAATAAACAAAACATGCTGGAGGGATAGGTTCCTGACCCAGAGACTCCCCAGACTCTGGAATAGATTGCCCATACATGTCAAGCAGAGTGCCTCTTTGGACCTCTTCAAGAGGAACCTTGACGATTGGATGGGAGAAAGGAAATTCACCCCAGGGATCACGTCAGTCGCCCTGCTAGACAGGGGTCCAGGAAAGTAAATAATGTGGGAAGAAATAGCCAGGGAATTGGTATGGCTAGGCTTGTATAGGCCCTAGGGCTGATAGCCTAGTACCAACCTATGAACATATGGTCTCAACACAGCCACAGTTTGGAAACAATAATACCACTAATTCCATGTCTGCAAAAGGAATGTCTGTGGTGGGCTCAAGCATGCCAAACAAACACAGGTCTTCCATTCAGCAATCCTCAAGCAAATCAAGTCATCACAAAAGAGACGCCTCGGACTACGCCTGGGGGGCTGCACATGACAGACAGATGCATTCAGGGCAAATGGACCCGAAAAGAAAAGCACCTTCACATCAACCAAAAAGAAATGCTAGCAGTGATAAATGCTATTACAGCTTTCAAGGACCTTCTACAACCAGGTCAGCTATTGATAAGAACAGACAACACCACAGTTATGTGGTACATAAACAAGCAGGGAGGAACACATTCTTATCCCTTATGCAGACTGGCCATGTCACTTTGGAACATGGCCATGGACTTACAAATGGAACTACAAGCACAGTACTTGCCAGGCAAGGAAAACACACTGGCAGACAACCTAAGCAGGAATATGGCAGATCCACACGAATGGAAGTTGCATCCAAAAGTTTTTACAGAAATAATCCCAGAATGGGGAAGGCCAGACATAGATCTCTTTGCTTCCCACAAAAATCAATTGGCAAGATTCTGCTCAAGGATCTTCCATCCAAAGGCCTGGAGAGTGGACACTCTCTCTTTCAGTTGGACATCAATGACAGTTTATGCCTTCCCACCTCTTCCTCTGCTGCCCAAAGTCCTATTGAAGACCAGGACAGACAGACCACAGATGATCCTCATTGCTCCAGACTGGCCAAGGCAACACTGGTACCCACTCCTGAGGAGCCTGACGCATTCCCCACCATGGACCCTGCCTCTAATGCCTCTTCTTCTGACTCAGCACAGCTTCAGAACTCTTCACAGTCAGCTGAAAACACTCAATCTAGCCGCATGGAAGATTCCTTAGCATCGTAGCAGGTCCTGCTCTCCAAGGAGGTGCAGGATGTCATTTTGGAGGCCAGAAGGCCATCAACTAGAAAAGCTTACTCTGCAAAATGGAAACGTTTTTGTGTTTGGAATGAGAAAAAGGGCCAGTGCCCTGGAAAACTGAATTTACCTCAAATACTACAATATTTGGCTGAACTGCTAAGCAGTGGACTTTTGTTCTCCTCCATCAAAATCCATGCCTCAGCCATTTCTGCAGAATACAACACTGATCCACCTTCATTCTCTCACCCTCTATTAAGACAGTTCCTCAGAGGGGCTAAGAATTTAAGACCTCCAAGGAAACAACCAATACCTGCTTGGGATCTTAATTTCATTTTGGAAAAACTGACTTTGCCTCCTTTTGAACCAGCTGCCTGATCTGATTTACAATATTTGTCCTGGAAAACAGCTTTCCTTCTGGCTATCACTTCAGCTCGTAGAGTTTCAGAACTACAGGCTCTTATGGCTGTCCAGCCTTTTATCATCTTCCATCCGGACAGAGTTTCATTACGTACCAACCCGTCCTTTATGCCTAAAGTGGTATCCAAGGTAGCTTTAAATCAGGCCATACATTTACCTACTTTTTATCCTAATCCTCAAAACAAAGGGGAGAGATTACTGCATTCCTTGGACATCCACAGACAACTGCGTTATTATTTGGACAGAACAAAACCTTTCAGAAAATCAGAACAGCTTTTTGTGGCCTATGCGGTAGGAGCTCAAGGAAAGTCAATATCCAAACAGACAATCTCAAAATGGATAGCCCACTGCATACGCTTTTGCTATTCCTTTCATGGCAAAACTGTACCTACAGGCATTAGAACTCATTCTACCAGGGCCACAGCCACCTCTGCAGCCTTCCTCAGAGGATTTCCTACCCATGATATTTTAGAAGCAGCCACTTGGAGTTCTGTGCATACCTTCTCTAGGCACTACAATCTACCATTATACTCCAAATCTAGAGCAGGCTTTGCCACTGCAGTCTTGCAGGGCATTTTGGCTCCTCCTAGCTCCACCTAGTGTCTACCACCCTTTTCTTAGCTTTGGGATTCTACCCATCTGTTATGACTGCAGCTGTATGCACGATGAACATAGTACAGTTTTGTACCTACCATAAATGTAGATGTTAGAGTGCTAATACAGCTGCAGTCCAGGTTTCCCTCCCTCCTTCCCCTCTAGGGGTCTTCTTTTATGGTGTATTTGCTTGCAACTACTGGTCTTTGAGTATATTGCATTGCATTATTACATAATTTTATGTATTGCCTTCCTTCTGGGGGCACCTGACATCTGGGGCAAGAAAAGCTGAAGAAAATGGCGTCGGCTGGTTCTTTTATACCCCTGTCGCACTGACGTCAGGGAAGAAGCGACGACAACCGACGCCAGACCTAGACTTTGGAATTCGGCCGACCGAGGACCCGACTTATGGCAGGAGAACCCATCTGTTATGACTGCAGCTGTATTAGCACTCGAACATCTACATTTATGGTAGGTACAAAACTGTACTTTCTCACCTTCTGGCATGACCTTGTATATATTATGGAACCTTTTGTTCAAGGTTTGAGCCCCAGTTCTGCTATTTCTATTTTTCTTTGACTACGTTGAGGGCATATAAGGCAGCAAACCGGATCTGAGGTATAGCTAGTTGACTGGGGCATTGTAAGTAGAGGAAGGAGCTCGTGAATTGGATCCAAGAGTCTGGTGAATGCGGCTGACTCTGATCCAAAGTTGGATTCAGTAGCCAATTGCTGAGGAATAAAATGGACAGCACAGATGCATAGTTATGATGAGTGCATAACTTTAATTTAGGTGTGTATGTTGATCAAAATCTAAACTTCGGTCACTACATTAATGTTGCCACATCTAAAATCTACACACTTTTATTCTGTACAAAAAAAAAAAAAAGTTTTCACTGGTCAGATATCTATAATAAAGGGAGTTCTTTATCCACTGCTAGAATGCAGCCTCCCCATTATAGTAGCAGCCTCTGATCAAAATAGTTACTCTCTAAACACCTCAAACATCATCTGCTTGCTTTTTCCCTACTTTGTGAAAAAGAACACCACTATTCTTTTCTAGCCCAAGGGAAATTGCTTCCTGTGCTGTAAAGATCCATGTTACATTTATGCTCTTTAACCCACAAACTTTTTCAGTAAAACTTGCCTTTCCTAGCTGGTCAGCTTACTCTCCTGACATCCGATTACAGCTCAAGATATATTCCCTCAAGTCCTGCATTACTAATCCAAGGTACAGACTGCAATGCACAGATCACAGCTTCTCTGTACTAGTCATCCAGCACCAGGGATCTCTACCAACCTGTGTAAAGGATATTGACCACTATAAACCTTTCCTTATAGGCCTTAAAACAGTTACTTTTTAAATAATCAAAATATAACTGCTTTCTAATCTCTCAATGGAGCTTGTGGCTGAAAAATCTGCCTAATTGTCTGGGTGGTTTTATCCTTCTCCTTCAGTTTTTGCTAGATATATTTTGTGAGCAGAAGGTCCAAGCGGAAGACACTTTTTCAAATGGGCACTAAGGATCTCTGTTTTCACATTGTCTAGTAGGAGCATAGTTCTCAGTTAGACACTTGTCCTTATTGCAAACCTGATAGCTACTTTGCACAGCATCATCAACATATTTTGTAGAGTGCTCGGCCACCTGAAATACAAGTCCACTTAGGTCCAGTACCTTTTGCTTCAGATCCTCATCTTCAGTCCTCTCTGTCTTAACTCTTATCTTTTCCATTAGGGATTGATGGTGGCTAAGCATGTTTGGCTGGAATTTCAAGGCTTTGAAAAAAGGGTAGCAGAGGTATAAACATTTGCCTCAAATCTGTTGCGTGATCCGCTCTCCTTGTCATTGGAAACGTGACTCCTGGTTGGAGCTGAGATAGCTGCCTTGCTGGGTTTTAGTGACACCATATCTAGGTCTGCCATATAGTTCATGTAGTTCTTGATCCTGCAGAACCAGATATGCTTCCAAGGAGCAGGTGGATAGGAATCAGGTTCCAGAGATAAATTAAATTACATCTTCCAGGACATCTAGCATGGGAGGAACTGGTAGAAGCTTAGTTCTAGACAAACTCTTAAGTCCTGTACCTTTCCTGGACTTGACTGCTTTTGGGTTTCCCTTAAGGAACACCTCCTCAGTTGTATGAAACTTATCCCCAAAGGAAAAGTGTTCTGGAGGAATTTGAGATGCTGGAATGTGTGACCCACGTATGCCACTCATTTTGCTTCTGGGTCCCGTCTCGCACTTTTTTTTTTGTGTTTTATAGAAGAGGCCGCCAGAATGTCCAAATCTGGCCTCCTGCTTTGTGAGAAAGATAAAGTATTCAGCCAGCAGCTTGCCTCTGTGGAAGCCTGTGAGTTGGAGTGGAAGAGGCACTGCCTGGGCTAGGCTGAGACAGGCTCTCAGGTGCTTTTAAATGCTTTGGTGCTTTGTCTCTCTCTCTTTCAGGAGCTGCCTTCCTGGTGGCCTCAGTTTATAGGCAGGGAGCTGAAACCTC